>NC_092040.1:23317897-23631150 GCF_003086295.3 Arachis hypogaea
AAATCTCAGTTCGAAGTGTGGCTAGCTTTCTTTCCTTCTGGGGAAAATATCTCTGTGGCCGGGGACTGTCTTTTTTTTTTTCTACTCGCACAGCTAACCAGTCTGGAGGCATCACCACTGGCTGATGGCTACATCCATCCTCGCAGTGAAAACTAATGCTAACGCACTCTGTCACGTACGGCTAATCACCGGTTGGTTCCCGCTCCTACTGGAATAGAATCCTCTTTTGCGTCTGTCACTAACGCCCAGCAGGTTAAGTTTGAAGCACGTCACAGTCATTCATTATCGGAATCCTACTCGGAATACCACAGACAAGGTTAGACTTTCCGGATTCCCAGGATCCTACTCGGAATACCACAGACAAGGTGAGACTTTCCGGATCCTCATAATGCCGCCATCTATCTAGCTTATACCACGAAGATTCTGTTGGGGAATCTAAGAGATATACATTCAAGCTCTGTTGCATGTAGAACGGAAGTGGTTGTCAATCACGCGCGTTCATAAATGAGAATGATAATGAGGGTAATCTGACTCATAACATTCATCCTGTTCTTGGTACGAATGAATATCTTGGAATAAGAATAAGATAGAAACCGAATAAGAGATAATAGAATTTCATTAATACTTGAGGTACAGCAGAGCTCCACACCCTTAATCTATGGTGTGCAGAAACTCCACTGTTGAAAATACATAAGCAAAGGGTTCAGGCATGGCCGAATGGCCAGCCTCCCTAAACGTGATCAATGATCTCCTAAGATGAAGAGTAAAACAAAACTGAGACCAAAGATATCTAATACAATAGATAAATGTCCTATATATACTAGACTAGCTACTAGGGTTTACATGAGTAAGTAATTGATGCATAAATCCACTTCCGGGGCCCACTTGGTGTATGCTTGGGCTGAGCTGATTAATTCACGAGCTAAGGCATTTCTTGGCGTCAACTCCAGGTTTTGACGTGTTTTGGGCGTTCACTCCGGATAATGACGTTTTTCTGGCGTTTAACTCCAGACAGCAGCATGTACTTGGCGTTCAATGCAAGTTACGTCGTCATTCTTCGAATAAAGTATGAACTATTATATATTGCTGGAAAGCCCTGGATGTCTACTTTCCAACGTGTTGAGAGCGTGCCAATTGGATTCTGTAGCTCCAGAAAATCCATTTCGAGTGCAGGGAGGTCAGATTCAACAGCATCAGCAGTCCTTTTGTCAGCCTTCTTCAGAGTTCTGCTCAAATCCTCAATTTCAGTCAGAATTTACCTGAAATCACAGAAAAACACACAAACTCATAGTAAAGTCCAGAAATGTGAATTTAACATAAAAACTAGTGAAAACATCCCTAAAAGTAGCTTAAACTTACTAAAAACTATATAAAAACAATGCCAAAAAGCGTATAAATTATCCGCTCATCACAACACCAAACTTAATTGTTGCTTGTCCCCAAGCAACTGAAAATCAAATAGGATAAAAAGAAGAGAATATACTATAAAGTCCAAAATATCAATGAATATTAATTTAATTACATGAGCGGGACTTGTAGCTTTTTGTTTCTGAACAGTTTTGGCATCTCACTTTTTCCTTTGAAGTTTAGAGTGATTGGCTTCTCTAGGAACTTAGAATTTCAGATAGTGTTATTGACTTTCCTAGTTAGGCATGTTGATTCTTGAACACAGCTACTTTATGAGTCTTGGCCTTGGCCCTAAGCACTTTGTCTTCCAGTATTACCACCGGATACACAAATGCCACAGACACATAACTGGGTGAACCTTTTCAGATTGTGACTTAGCTTGCTAAAGTCCCCAGTTAGTGGTGTCCAGAGCTCTTAAGCACACTCTTTAGCTTTGGATCACGACTTTAACCATTCAGTCTCAAGCTTTTCACTTGACCTTCATGACAAAGCACATGAATAGGGACAGCTTGATTTAGCCGCTTAGGCCTAGATTTAATTTCCTTGGGCCCTCCTATCCATTAATGCTCAAAGCCTTGGATCCTTGCTTTCTTAAAATTTTTCGCCATTTTTTTTCACTGCTTTTTCTTGCTTCAAGAATCAATTTCATGATGTTTTTCAGATCATCAATAACATTTCTCTTTGTTCATCATTCTTTCAAGCACCAACAATTTTAACACTCATAAACAACAGATCAAAAATATGCACTGTTCATTCATTCATTCAGAAAACAAAAATTATTGCCACCACATCAATATAATTAAATTAAATTCACTAATAATTTCGAAAATTATGTACTTCTTGTTCTTTTGAATTAAAACATTTTTCATTTAAGAGAGGTGAAGGACTAATGGATTTATTCATAGCTTTAAGGCATGGTTACACACTAATGATCATGAAGAAAAGACACAAACATAGATAAACACAATATTAAAACCGAAACAGGAAGAAAATAAAGAACAAGGAATGAATCCACCTCTAGTGGCGTCTTCTTCTTGAAGGACCAATGATGTTCTTCAACTCTTCTATGTCCCTTCCTTGCCTTTGTTGCTCCTCCTCATTGCTCTTTGATCTTCTCTTATTTCTTGGAGAGTGAGGGCGTGTTCATGGTGTTCCACCCTTAATTGTTCAACATTATGGCTCAAGTCTTCCAAAGAGGTACTAAGTTGCTCCCAATAGTTGTTGGGAGGAAAGTGCATTCCTTGAGGCATTTGTTGATGATGAACTTCCTCATGTTCTTCTTGAGGCCGTGAGGAACTTCTCTTGTTTGCTCCATCCTCTTCTTTGTGATGGGCTTGTCTTCTTCAATGGAGACATCTCCATCTATGATAACTCCAGCTGAGTAGCATAAATGGCATATGAGGTAGGGGAAGGCTAGCCGTGCCATAGGTGAGGACTTGTCGGCTATTTTGTAGAGTTCATTGGAGATGACTTCATGAACTTCCACTTCTTCTCCAATCATGATGCTATGAATCATGATGGCCCGATCCACAGTAACTTCAGATCAGTTGCTTGTAGGGATGATGGATCTTTGGATGAATTCCAACCATCCTCTAGCCACAGGCTTGAGGTCCAGTCTTCTTAGTTGGACCGGTTTGCCTTTGGAGTCTATTCTCCATTGGGCGCCTTCCACACAAATGTCCATTAGGACTTGGTCCAACCTTTGATTAAAGTTGACCCTTCTTGTGTAGGGGCGTTCATCACCTTGCATCATGGGTAGATGAAACGCTAACCTTACATTTTCCGGACTGAAATCTAAGTATTTTCCCCGAACCATTGTGAGATAGTTCTTTGGATTCGGGTTCATACTTTGATCATGGTTCCTAGTGATCCATGCATTAGCATAGAACTCTTGAACCATCAATATTCCAACTTGTTGCATAGGGTTGGTTATGACTTCCCACCCTCTTTTTTGAATTTCATGTCGGATTTCCGGATACTCATTCTTTTTGAGCTTGAAAGGGACCTCGGGGATCACCTTCTTCTTTGCCACAACATCATAGAAGTGGTCTTGGTGGCTCTTGGAGATGAATCTCTCCTTCTCCCATGACTCGGAAGTGGAAGCTTTTGCCTTCCCTTTTCCTTTTCTTGAGGAAACTCCGGTCTTGGGTGCCATTGATGGTGAATGAAAAATAAAAGCTTTAGGCTTTTTACCACACCAAACTTAAGATTTGCTCGTCCTCGAGCAAAAACGAAAAGAAGAGTAGAAGAAGAAGAAGAGAATTTTGGTAGAGAAGGAGAGGAGGGGATTCGGCTATATGAGAGAAGAAGGGGTTGTGGTGTGTGAAAATGAAGAAGAAAGGAGAGGTATTTATAGGGAGGGGGGGAGGGTTAGGTTTCGGCTATTTTGGGTGGGAAAGGGTGGGAAATTGATTTTGAATTTTATGAGGGTAGGTGGGATTTATGGGGAAGAGGAGGTTGATGTGAATGGTGCATGGGGAAATTGGGAAGAGGAGTTGAGGTGATTGGTGAAGGTTTTTGGGAAGTGTGACATTGAAAATGAGATTTGGATTAGGAGAGTGTGATTAGGATTAAAGAAAAGGTAGGTGGGGATCCTGTGGGGTCCACAGATCCTGAGGTGAAAAGAAATACCATTCCTTCACCCTATAGGCATGTAAATTGCCTTCATGCACCATTCTGGCGTTCAAACGCCCATTGGTGCATGTTCTAGGCGTTAAACGCCCATGTAATGCTTGTTTCTGGCGTTGAACGCCAGTTTCAAGCTTGTTTCTGGCGTTCAGCGCCAGATTGCCCTCTGTGTGCACATCCTGGCGTTAAACGCCAGGTTGTTGCTTGTTTTGGGCGTTCAGCGCCAGAAAGATGCTCTGTTCTGGCGTTGAACGCCAGCCAGATGCATCTTACTGGCGTTGAACGCCAGTCTGCGCTGCCCCAGGGTGAAAAATTTTTCTTCTGTTTTTGACTCTGTTTTAATTTCTTTGAATTTTTCGTGACTCCTCATGATCATGTACCTAATTCAACACAAAAATAACACCAAAATAAAATAAAATAAAATTAGATAAATAAAATTGGGTTGCCTCCCAACAAGCGCTTCTTTAATGTCAATAGCTTGACAGTGGCTCTCATGGAGCCACAAGATGATCAGGTCAATTTAGTGTGTTGTCTCCACACCAAACTTAGAGTTTGGATATGGAATTTGAACACCAAACTTAGAGTTTGGTTGTGGCCTCACAACACCAAACTTAGAGTTTGACTGTGTGGGTTCTTCTTGACTCTGAACTGAGAGAAGTTCTTCATGCTTACTCTCTTTTGTCATAGAGGGATGACCATGTGCTTGAAACACAAGGTATTCCCCATTCAATTGAAGGACTAACTCTCCTCTGTTGACATATATCACAGCTTCTGCTGTGGCTAGGAAAGGTCTTCCTAGGATGATGCATTCATCATCTTCCTTCCTAGTATCTAGGATTATGAAATCAGCAGGGATGTAAAAGCCTTCAACCTTTACTAGAACGTCCTCCACTATTCCATAAGCTTGTCTTACTGACTTATCTGCCAATTGTAATGAGAACAAGACAGGTTGTACCTCAATGATTCCCAGCTTCTCCATTACAGAGAGTGGCATCAGATTTATCCCTGACCCAAGATCACATAGAGCTTTTTCAAAGCTCATGGTGCCAATGGTGCAAGGTATTAAGAACTTGCCAGGATCTTGTTTCTTTTGAGGTAGAGTTTCCTGAATCCAAGTATCTAGTTCACTAATGAGCAAGGGAGGTTCACCTTCCCAAGTCTCATTACCAAACAGCTTGGCATTCAGCTTCATGATAGCTCCTAAGTACTGAGCAACTTGCTCTCTAGTCACATCTTCATCCTCTTCAGAGGATGAATATTCTTCAGAGCTCATGAATGGCAGAAGGAGATTTAATGGAATCTCTATGGTCTCTGTATGAGCCTCAGATTCCTCTAGATCCTTAATAGGAAGCTCCTTCTTGCTTGATGGACGTCCCAGGAGGTCTTCCTCACTAGGATTTTCGTCCTCCTCCTCCTTGATGCATTCAGCCATGTTGACTAAGTCAATGGCTTTGCACTCTCCTTTTGGATTCTCTTCTGTATTACTTGGGAGAATACTGGGAGGAGTTTCAATAACTTTCTTACTCAGCTGGCCTACTTGTGCCTCCAAATTTCTAATGGAGGATCTTGTTTCATTCATGAAACTGAAAGTGGCTTTTGACAGATCAGAGACTATATTAGCTAAATTAGAATTATTTTGTTCAGAGTTCTCTGTCTGTAGCTGAGAAGATGATGGATATGGCTTACTATTATTCAGCCTATTGCGTCCACCATTGTTAAAGCCTTGTTGAGGCTTTTGTTGATCCTTCCAGGAGAAATTTGGATGATTTCTCCATGATGGGTTATAAGTGTTTCCATAAGGTTCACCCAGATAATTAACCTCTGCCATGGCAGGGTTCTCAGGATCATAAGCTTCTTCAGAAGCTGCCTCTCTAGTACTGTTGGCTGCATGTTGCAATCCATTCAGATTTTGAGAGATTATGTTGACCTGTTGGGTCAACATTTTGTTCTGAGCCAATATGGCATTCAGAGCATCAATTTCAAGAACTCCTTTCTTCTGAGGGACCCCATTATTCACGGAATTCCTCTCAGAGGTGTACATGAACTGGTTGTTTGCAACCATGTCAATGAGTTCTTGAGCCTCTTCAGGCGTTTTCTTCAGGTGAATAGATCCACCTGCAGAATGGTCCAATGACATTTTTGAAAATTCAGAGAGACCATAATAGAATATATCTAACATGGTCCATTCTGAAAACATGTCAGATGGACATCTTTTGGTCAGCTGCTTGTATCTTTCCCAAGCTTCATAGAGGGATTCACCATCTTTTTGTTTGAAGGTTTGAACATCCACTCTCAGCTTGCTCAGCTTTTGAGGAGGAAAGAACTTATCTAAGAAGGCAGTGACCAGCTTATCCCAGGAATCTAGGCTATCCTTAGGTTGTGAATCCAACCATGTTCTAGCTCTGTCTCTTACAGCAAAAGGGAAAAGCATGAGTCTGTAGACTTCAGGATTAACTCCATTCGTCTTTACAGTATCACATACTTGCAAGAATTCAGTTAAGAACTGATAAGGATCTTCAGATGGAAGTCCATAAAACTTGCAGTTTAGTTGCATTAAAGCAACTAGTTGAGGCTTAAGCTCAAAGTTATTGGCTCCAATGGCAGGAATGGAGATGCTTCTTCCATCAAACTTGGATGTTGGCTTTGTGAAGTCACCAAGCATTCTCCTTGCATTATTATTATTATTATTTTCGGTTGCCATCTCCTTCTCTTGTTCGAAAATTTCTGAAAGGTTATTTCTGGATTGTTGTAATTTAGCTTCTCTTAATTTTCTCTTCAGAGTCCTTTCAGGTTCTGGATCAACTTCAACAAGAGTGCCCTTTTCCTTGTTCCTGCTCATATGAAAGAGAAGAAAACAAGAAAAGAAAAAGGAATCCTCTATGTCACAGTATAGAGATTCCCTTATGTTAGTAAAAAAAAAAGAAAGGGGGGAAGAATGAAGAAAAAATGAATAGTCTGTTTAAAGAGTAAGGGTAGGAGAGGTGAAGAGAAGTGTTAGTAATTAAATAATTAAAATAGAAAAAGAGAAGAGAGGGAGAGGATTTTCGAAAATAATTTTTGAAAACAGGTTAGTGATTTTCGAAAATCAAAGACAAAATATAATTAAAATTAAAATTTAAAACAAAAAGAATTTTTGAAAAAGAGAGGGAGAATTTTCGAAAATTAGAGAGGGAAAAGTAGTTAGGTGGTTTTGAAAAAGATAAGAAACAAACAAAAAGTTAGTTGGTTGATTGAAAAAGATTTGAAATCAAAATTTGAAAAAGATAAGAAGATAAGAAGTTAGATAAGATATTTTGAAATCAAATTTTGAAAAAGATAAAATTTTTTTGAAAAAAGATAAGATAAAAGATAAAAAGATATTTAAGAAAAAGATATTTTGAAAAAGATTTAATTTTTAAAATTACTTAACTAACAAGAAACTACAAGATAAGATTCTAGAACTTAAAGATTGAACCTTTCTTAACAAGAAAGTAACAAACTTCAAATTTTTGAACCAATCACATTACTTGTTAGTTAATTTTCGAAAATTAGATATAAAAGATAAGAAAAAGATTTTGAAAATATGTTGAAAAAGATTTTTTGAAATTTTCGAAAATTATAAAAAATGAAAAAGATATGATTTTTGAAAAAGATTTTGAAAAGATAAGATTTTTAAAATTGAAATTTTGACTTGACTTGTAAGAAACAACTAATTTTAAAAATTTCTGACCAAGTCAACCCAAAATTTCGAAATTTTGGAGGAAAAAAGGAAAAGATATTTTTTTTTTGATTTTTGATTTTTTAAAGAAAAACACAAAAATGACCCAAAACATGAAAATTTTGGATCAAGACACAAGATGCATGCAAGAATGCTATGAATGTCAAGATGAACACCAAGAACACTATGAAGATCATGATGAACATCAAGAACATAATTTTGAAAAATTTTTGATGCAAAGAAAACATGCAAGACACTAAACTTAAAAATCTTTAATGCATGAAAAATATGAATGCAAAAATGCACAAGAAAAACAAGAAAAGACACAAAATAAGAAATCATCAAGATCAAACAAGAAGACTTGTCAAGAACAACTTGAAGATCATGAAGAACACTATGAATGCATGAAGTTTTTGAAAAATGCAAGAAAAATTTTGAAAGCATGCAATTGACACCAAACTTTAAAATTGACACAAGATTCAAACAAGAAACACAAAATATTTTTGATTTTTATGATTTTCTAATTTTTTTTGTAATTTTATTAATTTTTTCGAAAATAAAGTTGGAGAAAACGAAAAAGAAAAGAAAAAAAATTTTGAAAAAGTTTTTGAAAAGAAAATTACCTAATCTGAGCAACAAGATGAACCGTCAGTTGTCCATACTCGAACAATCCCCGGCAACGGCGCCAAAAACTTGGTGGACGAAATTGTGATTTCTATCTTTTGAGCTTTAGCATATATTTACTCTTAGGGCACTGTTTATTTTCACAACTCCGTTCAACTAACCAGCAAGTGTACTGGGTCGTCCAAGTAATAAACCTTACGTGAGTAAGGGTCGAATCCACAGAGATTGTTGGTATGAAGCAAGCTATGGTCACCTTGCAAATCTCAGTTAGGCAGATTAAATTGGTTTATGATTTTTTAGAATAATTAATAATAAAAAGGAATAATAAAAGGATAGAAGACTTATGCAGATTCATTGGTGGGAATTTCAGATAAGCGGATGGAGATGCTGTAGAGCCCAGGGACGCCTGCTCTCCTACTGCTTCTACTCAATCCTTCTTACTCCTTTCCATGGCAAGCTTTGTTTAGGGGTTCACCATCAACTGTGGCTACTTTCTTCCTCTCGGGGAAATATCCTGTGCGGCTGTCACTCGCACAGCTAACCAGTCTGGAGGCATCACCCATGGCTGATGGCTACATCCCATCCTCGCAGTGAAAACTAATGCTAACGCACTCTGTCACAGTACGGCTAATCACCGGTTGGTTCCCGCTCCTACTGGAATAGAATCCCTCTTTTGCGTCTGTCACTAACGCCCAGCAGGTTAAAGTTTGAAGCACGTCACAGTCATTCATTACCGGAATCCTACTCGGAATACCACAGACAAGGTTAGACTTTCCGGATTCCCAGGATCCTACTCGGAATACCACAGACAAGGTGAGACTTTCCGGATCCTTATAAATGCCGCCATCTATCTAGCTTATACCACGAAGATTCTGTTGGGGAATCTAAGAGATATACATTCAAGCTCTGTTGCATGTAGAACGGAAGTGGTTGTCAATCACGCGTGTTCATAAATGAGAATGATAATGAGGGTAATCTGACTCATAACATTCATCCTATTCTTGGGTATGAATGAATATCTTGGAATAAGAATAAGATAGAAACCGAATAAGAGATAATAGAATTTCATTAATACTTGAGGTACAGCAGAGCTCCACACCCTTAATCTATGGTGTGCAGAAACTCCACCGTTGAAAATACATAAGCAAAGGGTTCAGGCATGGCCGAATGGCCAGCCTCCCTAAACGTGATCAATGATCTCCTAAGATGAAGAGTAAAACAAAACTGAGACCAAAGATATCTAATACAATAGATAAATGTCCTATATATACTAGACTAGCTACTAGGGTTTACATGAGTAAGTAATTGATGCATAAATCCACTTCCGGGGCCCACTTGGTGTATGCTTGGGCTGAGCTTGATTAATTCACGAGCTAAGGCATTTCTTGGCGTCAAACTCCAGGTTTTGACGTGTTTTGGGCGTTCAACTCCGGATAATGACGTTTTTCTGGCGTTTAACTCCAGACAGCAGCATGTACTTGGCGTTCAACGCCAAGTTACGTCGTCATTCTTCGAATAAAGTATGGACTATTATATATTACTGGAAAGCCCTGGATGTCTACTTTCTAACGCCGTTGAGAGCGTGCCAATTGGAGTTCTGTAGCTCCAGAAAATCCATTTCGAGTGCAGGGAGGTCAGATTCCAACAGCATCAGCAGTCCTTTTGTCAGCCTTCTTCAGAGTTCTGCTCAAATCCCTCAATTTCAGTCAGAATTTACCTGAAATCACAGAAAAACACACAAACTCATAGTAAAGTCCAGAAATGTGAATTTAACATAAAAACTAGTGAAAACATCCCTAAAAGTAGCTTAAACTTACTAAAAACTATATAAAAACAATGCCAAAAAGCGTATAAATTATCCGCTCATCAATAGCCCGTAGAAAGGATTGGGTAAAGAGCTTGGATGATGCTCTGTGGGCATACAGAACAGCATTCAAGACTCCTATAGGAACCTCTCCATACCAACTGGTGTATGGGAAGGCCTGTCATTTGCCTGTGGAACTGGAACATAAAGCCTACTGGGCAACCAGATTCCTAAACATGGATGCACAGTTAGCTGGTGAAAAAAGATTGCTCCAGTTAAATGAGCTAGAGGAGTTCAGACTCAATGCCTTTGAAAATGCAAAAATTTATAAGGAAAAGGCAAAGAAATGGCATGACAAGAAGTTGTCAACCAGAGTCTTTGAGCCAGGACAAAAAGTTCTGCTCTTCAACTCTAGGCTCAGACTGTTTCCAGGAAAACTCAAATCCCGTTGGAGGGGTCCGTATGTGATTACAGGAGTGTCACCATATGGATATGTTGAGCTTCAGGATATTGATTCTGACAAGAAGTTCATTGTTAATGGACAGAGAATCAAGCATTATCTTGAAGGAAATTTTGAGCAGGAATGCTCAAAACTGAGACTTGAGTAATTCTCAGTGAAGGTCCAGCTAAAGACAGTAAAGAAGCACTTGCTGGGAGGCAACCCAGTCATTAGGAGGTTATATGATTAGTTCTTACAGAGGCAAATATCAAAAATGAAGGAATTCACAGAGTTACAGAAGGATTCAGCTCAAAAAGCAGAGAAAATGAGCTTACTGGCGAAAAAATGCCAGTAAGGGGCATTTTGGGCGTTAAACGCCAGAATGGGTACCATTCTGGGCGTTTAACGCCAGGAATGGTGCCATTTTGGGCGTTAAACGCCAGAATGGGCACCATTCTGGGCGTTTAACGCCAGGTGTGCAGCATCCTGGGCGTTTTGAAAAAACGCCCAGTGATAAAGGCTTTCTGGCGTTTAACGCCAGCCAGGGCACCTGGCTGGGCGTTAAACGCCCAAAAGGGGTGCCAAATGGGCGTTAAACGCCAGAATGAGTGCCATTCTGGGCGTTTAACGCCAGAAAGGTGGGGGGACCACATTTTTGTTTTCAACTCAAATTTTTTCAAACTTTCCTCTTTTTACCCATACTCTTCTACATAAATGCACTTCAACCTTTCATCATTCACTTTCAAATCTTCACAAATCAAAACCATTCTTCAAATCTATTTCAAATTAATCCCAAATCTTCTTCAAAAACTCACCCTTTTCTCAATTTCTTTCCATATCTTCTCAAATCTCCTTTCAAATCTCTCTTTTTTTTTTCAAAAAAAGCTCTCCCCCTCACCTTATAAATTCGTGTTTGGCTTCCTCATTCCACCACACCATTCGAATTTCCTCTTCCTCTCTCTCTCTCTTCTCTTCTTTCTTCTCTTTTTGCTTGAGGACAAGCAAAACCTCTAAGTTTGGTGTGCTTTTCCGTGATCACTAAGCCAAGATTCATCAAGATCATGGCTCCTAAGGGAAAACAAACCAACTCAAGAGGAAAGAAAGAGACTAATCCAAAGAATCTTTGGAATCAAGAGAAGTTCTTAACCAAAAAACATGAAGACCATTATCACAAAATAATGGGTCTGAGGTCAGTGATCCCGGAAGTTAAATTTGATCTGAAAGAAGATGAATATCCGGAGATCCAAGAGCAAATTCGAAACAGAGGATGGGAAGTTCTGACCAATCCTGAAATAAAGGTTGGAAGGAACATGGTTCAGGAATTCTACTCTAATATGTGGCTAACAGATAAGCAGAGAATGACTGGAACTGCTTACCATACCTACAGAACCATGGTCAGAGGGAGAGTTATGTACTTCCATCTGGACAAAATAAGAGAAATCTTCAAACTACCTCAACTGCAAGATGATCCTGACTCCTTCAATAGGAGGATGGTGAGAGTAGATAAAGGGTTGGATCAAGTTCTAGAGGACATATGCCTCCTTGGGACTAAGTGGATAACCAATTCAGAGGGTGTCCCAAACCAACTCAAGAGGGGAGACCTCAAGCCAATTGCAAGAGGGTGGCTAGACTTTATTGGGCGTTCCATATTGCCCACTAGCAACCGTTCTGAGGTCACCATCAAGAGGGCAGTGATGATTCATTGCATTATGCTTGAAAAAGAAGTGGAGGTTCATCATGTGATTGCTTGTGAGATCTACACAATTGCAAATAAGAATTCCACTGTAACCAAATTGGCTTACCCAAGCCTGATCTCCTTGCTCTGTAAAGAGGCTGGGGTGAAGATGGAAGCAGATGAATTCATACCCATTGAACGGCCAATCACCAAGAGGTCAATGGAAGGAGCAAGAGAAGCAGGGGCGTGAACTTCAAGAGTTGAAACGCCAAAAGCTCTCCTCTCAAGCTGAGGGAGCATCCACTTCTCAAAATCAAGGTTGTTGAGTCCTAACTCTGTGAAAACCTCTATCATTAGGAGCCTATGTTTGCGTTATTTTTCCTTTGTTTTGTTCTTATTTTTCGTTTCTAGTTTCATTTTATATCTATTTTTGAGTCTTATTTTAATTCATAATTAATAAAATTGAAATTTTATGCCTTAAAGATATGAATGTCCTATGAATCCATCACCTCTCTTAAATGAAAAATGCTTTAATCACAAAAGAACAAGAAGTACAGGATTTCGAAATTTATCATTGAAACTAGTTGAATTAGTTTGATGTGGTGACAATACTTTTTGCTTTCTGAATGAATGCTTGAACAGTGCATATGTCTCTTGAATTTGTTGTTTTGAGAATGTTAAAAAAATTGTTGGCTCTTGAAAGAAGGAGGAAAAAGAGAACTGTTATTGAGGATCTAAAAATCATTAGACTGATTCTTGAAGCAAGAAAAAGCAGTGGATACAAAAAAAAAAATTCGGAAAAAAGAAAAAAGAAGAAGAAAAGAAAAAGAAAAAGAAAGAAATAAAGTTGTGATTCAAGGCAACAAGAGTGTGCTTAAGAACCTTGGACACCTCTAATTGGGGACTTTAGCAAAGCTGAGTCACAATCTGAAAAGGTTCACCCAATTATGTGTCTGTGGCATGTATGTATCCGGTGGTAATACTGGAAGACAGAGTGTTTTAGGCCACAGCCAAGACTCATACACTAGCTATGTTCAAGAATCATTATGCTCAACTAAGAGAATCAATAACACTATCTGAGTTCTGAGTTCTTATAGATGCCAATCATTCTGAACTTCAAGGGATAGAGTGAGATGCCAAAACTGTTCGGAGGCAAAAAGCTACTAGTCCCGCTCATCTAATTGGAGCTATGTTTCCTTGATATTTTGGAGTCTATAGTATATTCTCTTCTTTTTATCCTATTTTGATTTTCAGTTGCTTGGGGACAAGCAATAATTTAAGTTTGGTGTTGTGATGAGCGGATAATTTGTATGCTTTTTGGCATTGTTTTTAGTATGTTTTTAGTATAATTTAGTTAGTTTTTAGTATATTTTTATTAGTTTTTAGCTACAATTCACTTTTCTGGACTTTACTATGAGTTTGTGTGTTTTTCTGTGATTTCAGGTATTTTCTGGCTGAAATTGAGGGTCCTGAGCAAAAATCTGATTCCGAGACCAAAAAGGACTGCAGATGCTGTTGGATTCTGACCTCCCTGCACTCGAAGTGAATTTTCTGGAGCTACAGAAGCCCAATTGGCGCGCTCTCAACGGCATTGGAAAGTAGACATCCTGGGCTTTTCAGCAATATATGATAGTCCATACTTTGCCCAAGATTTGATGGCCCAAACCGGCGCTCAAAGTCACCCTCAGAAATTCCAGCGTTAAACGCCGGAACTGGCATAAAACTTGGAGTTAAACGCCCAAACTGGCATGAGAACTGGCGTTTAACTCCAGAAAAGGTCTCTACACGAAAATGCTTCATTGCTCAGCCCAAGCACACACCAAGTGGACCCAGAAGTGGATTTTTACGTCATTTACTCATTTCTGTACACCCTAGGCCACTAGTTTACTATTAATAGGATCTTTTGACATTGTATCTGTACCGGAAGACCTTATGACCTCATGACACTTTACACTTTTCTTTATGTACTTTCCACGGCATGAGTCTCTAAACCCCATGGTTGGGGGTGAGGAGCTCTGCTGTGTCTTGATGGATTAATGCAATTACTACTGTTTCTCATTCAATCATGCTTGCTTCCATTCTAAGATAATACTTGTTCTTAACCCGGATGAATATGATGATCCGTGACAATCATCATCATTCTCAACCATGAACGCGTGCTTGACAACCACCTCCGTTCTACCTTAGATTAAGTAGTTATCTCTTGGGTTCTTTAACCGAAATCTTCGTGGTATAAGCTAGAATTGATGGCGGCATTCAAGAGAATCCGGAAGGTCTAAACCTTGTCTGTGGTATTCTGAGTAGGATTCAATGATTGAGTGACTGTGACGTTCTTCAAACTCCTGAAGGCGGGGCGTTAGTGACAGACGCAAAAGAATCACTGGATTCTATTCCGGCCTGATTGAGAACCGACAGATGAATTCCGCTATGCTGTGACAGAGCATATGCAATCGCTTTCACTGAGAGGATGGGAGGTAGCCATTGACAACGGTGAAACCCTACATACAGCTTGCCATGGAAGGAGACTTGCGTGTTTGAAGAAGAAGACAGTAGGAAAGCAGAGATTCAGAAGATGGAGCATCTCCAAACCTCAACCTATTCTCCATTACTGCAAAACAAGTAATCATTTCATGTTCTTTTGCTTTTCACAATCAATCCTGATAATTTCTGATATCCTGACTAAGATTTACAAGATAACCATAGCTTGCTCCAAGCCGACAATCTCCGTGGGATCGACCCTTGCTCACGCAAGGTATTACTTGGACGACCCAGTGCACTTGCTGGTTAGTTGTGCGGGATTGCAAAAGTGTGATTGCAATTTCGTGCACAGTAGTGATCCTTACGAGTAGCTTGATTGAGATGCCTGTAATCAATGCAGACCCTCCAGGCGTTCTGTACTCTGGTTGCTATGAGCTCTCCATGCTCATTCTTCACTATAGTGACTCCAGACTTCTTGGGCACCACTTGTACTGGCCTCACCCATTCACTATCTGAGATGGGGTAGATAATACCTGCCTCTAATAGTCTTCCTTCTTGACAACCTCTAAAATAGTAGGGTTTAGTCTTCTCTGGGGTTGACGAACAGGACTTGCTCCTTCTTCTAAAAAGATTCTGTGCTCACAGACTTGAGGATTGATGCCTACTATGTCTGCTAAACTCCACCCAATTGCTTTCTTGTGCTTCCTCAGCACACTAAGTAACTGCTCTTCCTGTTCAGGAGTGAGGTCCCGTGCAATGATAACTCAAAACTTCTGTTTGTCCTCAAGGTAAGCATATTTGAGGTGTGGAGGGAGAGGTTTCAACTCTGACTTCTATTCATGGTCAGACTCTAAATTATCTGGAGTTGGTGGCAGTGGTAGAGTACTTTCATTATCCGCTGGGAATGTCCCCACACTTGGACCTTGTCCTATGTACTTCTCTTCAAACTCCTCTAGGTGAACTTCAGCTACGGTTTCATCTATGATGTCAAACTGGAGGATAGAGTGATCTTCTGGAGGATACCTCATAACTCCATTCAGATTGAAGCTTACTACTCGGCCGTCTATTTCAAAAGAGTATGTTCCTGAAAAAGCATCTAATTTGAGCTTCGAGGTCTTCAAGAAAGGTCTTCTGAGTAGGATTGATGATGGCTTCTTTAAGTCATGTTGGGGCATCTCCAGGATATAAAAATCAATGGGGAAAGTGAGACCTTTAATGCCCACCAATACATCTTCAGCAACTCCAGCCACTGTAATAATACTTTTATCTGCTAACACAAAACGAGCTGCCGACCTTTTTAAGGGAGGGAGCCTTAAAACATGATATACATATAAAGGCATTATACTAACACATGCTCCTAAATCACACATGCAGTCAGAAAATATCACACCTCCAATGGTACAGTTAACCATGCATGGATCTGGATCACTACATTTTTCAGGTATATTTCCCATTAAAGCAGATATAGAACTTCCTAAAGGAATAGTTTCTAATTCATTAATTTTGTCTTTATGTATGCAAAAATCTTTTAGAAACTTTGCATATTTAGGTACTTGTTGAATGACATCAAAAAGGGGAACAGTTACTTCAACCTTTTTGAATATTTCTACCATTTTGGGATCAGGTTCCAACTGCTTCCTGGGCTTCCTTGTAAGTTGTGGAAATGGAATAGGAATGGCGTGTTCTGCAGTGTCTGCGCCCTTTGGTGCTTCTTCTTGTGATTTGGCGTCTTCTTCCTCAGCCATGTCCTGTATATCCTTTTCTTCCTTAATATCTTTTAATTCCACTACCTCTTCAGCTGAGGCGTGTTCTGGTGGTTTTGGCTCCTCCTGATTCCTTTCTTGCAATGTGGTTCCAGGCCTTAGAGTGATGGCATTAATACCACCCTTTGGGTTGGGTAATGGTTGAGAGGGGAGTCCACCAGAGTTTGAGGACTGGCTGTTGGAGTTGGTCAATGATCCAACCTGTGAGACAAGGATTTGTAAAGTAGAAGTCAAAACATTCAGAGTTGCATTAAAGTTATTTTCCATAGCCTGTTGTCTCCGATCAATGGCTTGTAGTAATTCATCATTAGGGGATGAAGAGGGATAAGTGATCTGAAAGGTTTGCTAAGAATTTTGAGGCTGTCTGAGATGAGGTGCTCTATAGGCCTGATTCTGATTCTACTGCCTGAAGTTGTTATTGTTATTCCACCTCTGATTTCCATTGTTATCTCTGCCTCCTCTGTTATAATTGTCCCTCCAACCCTGGTTAGAATTGTCTCTCCAGCCTTGGTTAGAGTTATCCTGCCATCCTTGGTTATAGTTGCCACCTTGATTGTACCCTTGATTGGGGCGGTCATGAAAGTTATGAGTGGCTGCTACAGTGTTGTCTTCTGGTTGGAGTTGCGGACACTCATCGGTATAGTTACTGTAATCTGCACAGATTCCGCATACTCTTTGTGGAACCAACTGCTGGCTGTGCTGTGGTAGAGAAGGCTAAACTTGTTGAGGCTGTTGTTGATTCAGTTGCATCTGCTTCAGCAAGTTAGTCATTTTACATAAGCTCTGAGCTATAGCAGCAGTCTCTTTACTAGTGGATACCTCTGCAACAGCTCTTGACCGACTTTGTCTCTACCTGTGATTCCTAGTAGAGTCAGCTAAGTCACTGATCAATTGCCATGCTTCTTCCGTAGTCTTTTACTTTTTCATAGAACCATTGCTAGCACCTTCCAATGTGGTCATATCTTGAGATTTCAAACCCTGTGTAAAGTAACCGAGCAACACTATCTTGTCAATCATATGATGGGGGCATGCTTCTCGAAGATTATTGAAGCGTTCCAAGTATTCATAGAGGGTCTCAGATTCATCCTGAACGATCATAGACATGTCCTTCCTCAGCTTATCGGCAACTTCAGCTAGAAAGAATTTATCCAGAAACTCTCTCCTAAGTGTATCCCAGTTGGAAACAGTTGCTCCGGGTTGAGTGTAGTACCACTCTCTTGCCTTTTCCTCCAGAGAAAATGGGAAGGCTTTCAACAGAGTGGAGATTTCATCAGTGCCATCACGCTTAACAGTAGAACAAGCAGTCTGAAAATCCCTAAGATGCTTGATAGGCTCTTGAACAGGTAAGCCATGAAACTTGGGCATCAAGTTGAGTAGTGAAGACTTTATTTCAAAATCTACGTCTACTGCTGGGTGGTGTGCCTGGAATAGTTGGAGCATAAAATCAGGGGCTCCTTCCTCCTGGATAGTGACTCTTCTGGGCGCTGCCATATCACCTGCACGTAAATGAACTGGATCAGTAGAGAGGGAGCTTATTTCTTCCTTAGATGACGGTTCAGGTCCGTCCTTAAAGAGGAGTCACCGACGCCGAGCTTGCCTTATACGTGAAAGAGTTCTTTCAATCTTAGGGGCAAATACTGGCAACCTTGGATCAGGAAGTGAACGCGTCATTTAACGAAAGAAACGTACAGCTCATAGTGATAGAATGAAAAGAAAAATTGCAATTAAAATAATTACCAATCAATAAATTAGCACACTGTTGCAACTCCCTGGCAACGGCGCCAAAAATTGACGTGGCAGAAATTGGTGGGTTAAAAAATTATTAATAGAAATGCGTTGCAAGTACAATCCTTAACCAACCGAAAATCCGCTTATCAATTTAGAAGGGTTGTCACAAAATTTAAATTAAAATACTGGGAGTATGAGTTCTAGGTCGTCTCCCAATGAGTTGCAGAGAGATGTGCTATTTTATAAATCAGATATTTTTAAAAATGGTTGAGTTGAATAACAGGAAACTAAAATAGAGAATTTAATTAATTCTAAATAAAAGCCTTGACTGGGAGTAGATTAGTTGGAAGCCCTATTCTTGTTGAAGTACTCTCAAGATTAATTGATAATTGAAAATTGCTCTATTTAGTTACCCCTTACTAGGTAAGAGAGAGTCAAACAAGTTGGATTGCTATTTCTATTCACAAGTCCTAATCCGCTCATTGAAAAGGATTTGTGTCAGTAACTAGAGGGCATTCCAACAATGAGCCCAATTACAATTTCTCCTTTAAGTACCCCAACTCAAGGGTTCCTTTCAATCAACTCCCCATCATGTAAGGGAACTACTCGCTCATTGTGAACGTAGAACTCATAACATAGGAAAGGGAATTAAAAAGAGATATGATAAATAATAATGAAAAGGATTAATTAAAAATAAAAATAGTCTATATTAATAACTTGTAAAAATAAGCCAAAGTCAACTCTAGGGGGATTAAGAACATGGAAGAATAAGTAAAAAGCAAATAGCAAAGTATAATGACTAGTACCGGAGGTGGCCTCTTCTCAAAAGCTAAAAAGCAAAGTCTTCTAAAAATCCTAATTATAAAATGTCAAGTGATTGAAAAACCTAGGGGAGGAGTAAATCCAGATCTAAAACTAAAAATTATGCAGAATGAATTGTTGTCTCCCGTTTCTGCATGTTTCCTGACTCTAGTCTGTAATTCCGGGCCGAAAATTGGGTTGAAATCCGGCCCAGAAACTCTGCCAGCGACTTTTGAAATTCAGCAGATCGCGCACGTCACGCGGACGCGTCATTTGGCGTTTTGCTTTTCCATGCGGGCGCGTCGTCCATGCCTCTGTGTCGCTTTTGCTTTCCAATCCGTGCGTTCGAGTCACTCATGCGGCCGCGTCATTGCGAATTCCTCTGTTCTGCGCGGTCACGTCGCTGACGCGTACGCGTCACTTCTCGCTGGTCATCTCCTCAATTTCTTGTATTCCTTCCATTTTTGCAAGCTTCCTTCCTGATTTCCCACTCATTCATGCCCTATAAAGCCTGAAACACTTAACACACAGATCACGGCATCAAATGGAATAAAGGGAGATTAAAATACCTAATTAAAGGTCTCTAGGAAGTAAGTTTTCAATCATGTAATAATTTTAGGAAGGAAATATAAATGCATGCTAATTATATGAATAAGTGGGTAAAGACCATGATAAAACCACACAATTAAACACATTGTAAACCATAAAATAGTGGTTTATCACCTAGCTACCCAAATTTTTCCCACTTTTGTATTACATACTCATGTATCAAACTTTATTTTTGAATTTTGTCCCATGTGCATTGATTTTCTTTTTTTTTTTTGCATTTGGGGTAATATATATATATATATATATATATATATATATATATATATATATATATATATATATATATATATATTGTATCCCCTTATTTAATTACGTGAGCATGCTTCCCAAATTTTCAAATAACTTATTCAATTTAATTCTCTATTTTTTTTATCATCCCATGTTCCCATAAAATTCCCCACACTTAAATTATACACAATATCTATCTTAAGCTAACCAAGGATTCAACTTGGGATTTTTATTTTATTTTTCTGCTTAAGGCTAGTAATGTGGTTATGAAATAGAATAGAAGGGGATTAAAAAGCTCAAAGTGGCTAACAAGGATGGCATAAAAGGTATGTTTATTTGGGATAAGTGAGCAAAAATATAAATAATGGCCTCAATTATATGCAAGCATGTAAATATAATAAACAATGGACATATAGACTGGAACGAAATCTAGATTGTAGTTATAGAGAAGGAAACACACAAGAATAAAATTCATGGTTTAAATAATATAACCATGCAATTAAGCTCAAATGTGTGTTCTTTGGCTCAAAAACCATGTTCCAAATACAACTTCAAACAAATTTAACACACAGAAAATTTTATTTTTTTTTAATTTAAATTAGTGAATTTTTTTAAAAAATAGGGTCTTTAGAAGAAGCTTATTATTTTTCAACCAAGTAGTACTTAAATGCAAACAATCAACTATACATGCAATCTATTATGCAATGCAACAATGAACAAACAAGGAAAATAGAATATTGGTATTGAGAAGAGAATAACTAATCCGTGGAGATCGGTATCGACCTCCGCACACTTAAAGATTGCACCGTCCTCGGTGCATGCTAAGATGTACAAGTGGACGGGCTGCTCCAACTGATGCCTTTCTCTATAGATTGTGCAGATTGACTTGCCTGTCTCCCCATTAAGAAGCTTTTTCTCTCTCTTCGTGGTGGCCATCCTGAAAAAAGAGAAAAAGGAAGGAAAGTAACCCAAAAAATAAAGATAAGAACATAAATAAAATATGGGTGTTAATGCCAAATAATAAAGGTCTCAATTACACAGTAGCTACAACATGCAAGTGAGAAAATAGTGGAAGCAAATGGCATATCAATAGTGCAAAAGTTGCAACAATGGAAAAGAGAGTGTGGGTAATGCAAGATAGTGTAAGTGCATATCAATGCAAAAGGAATATCAGTATTATAAAAATTAGCATTGACTTATGAATAATAATACCCAATTAGAATAAAACAAGTCATGAAGCACCAGAATAATTCAAGAAAAGATGCAATAGTTAAAAAAGAGAATTTTAACACCAATGGAAAAAGAAAAAGAAAGTAAGAAAGGAGGAAGAAAGAAAAAAGAAGGGAAAGAAGAATTAGGATTTGGGGAATAAAAGATAAGATATGTGGCTGATTTGGATAAGCTGTGCAACACTTGTGACGCGGACGCGTGAGTGACGCGTTCGCGCGGATAGCACTTCTATGAAATGACGCGGACGTGTCCTCCACGCGGTTGCGTGGATCGATTTGTGCCATTAGCGCGAGGGCAGCCTCGCTGTCGCGCAACTCTCTGTTTGAAATTTATATTGCCAAATCTTTGGGTGACGCGGTCGCGTGGTTGACGCAATCGCGTGGATGGCCTAAATTTGAAAACAGCGCGGACGCGTGGGGCACGGGTACGCGTGGCAGGGCTTGTGCGTCTAGAACGAGTCCAGCCCAATTCTAGCTCAACTTTCGGCCATACACCCATTTTACGTCGATTTTTAGGGCACGCGTTCGTGTGGGTGATGCGGACGCGTGGGAGGCATTTTTTCCACATGACGCGGATGCGTCAGTGACGTGGACGCGTCGGTCAAATTGTGCCAAAGGCACGCCTCCAGCCACACTTTCGCGTGACTCTCTGTTCAATTTTCTTTCTTTTCCAACGCACCTATGACACGGACGCGTCGGCGACGCTTACGCGTCGTGTGCGTGATTTTTTTTATAATGCAGTATGCAGAATGCAATGCTTAATATGAATGCTATGCATGATTCCAGGTTCAATCAAAACTCAAAAACAAACAAAATAGAATAAAATTAAAACTGAAAAAGGGACAATCATACCATGGTGTGTTGTCTCCCACCTAGCACTTTTAGTTAAAGTCCTTAAGTTGGACATTTGGGGAGCTCCTTGTTATGGTGGCTTGTGCTTGTATTCATCCAAAAATCTCCACTAATGTTTGGAATTCCAGTATCCTCCGGGATCCCAAACTAGGCGCAGAAAGCCTTCAAGCAAGTTAAAGCAAGTGACAAGGCCCCACGAGTGTTGATTGTTGGAATGAATTCCGGGGTCCCAAACCTTGCTTTTGCACCTGTCTTTGTGTAGATCATCATGATTCCATTCGGGTGGCACGCAATTGAAATTCTCACTACAGCTTCCAAACAATTTTCAAGACCCATTCAACTGAGCTCTACACCAACCTTTATGTTTAAACTTTGAGCGCACAACCATGTTGAACCTTGCTTGACAACTCCAACCACTAACCACCTTTCTCTTACTCTTAATGCCACAAAGAGCTCTAAGTTGACCATCCGTCTCCAGTAGCCCATATTCAAGTGGAATTAGAAAGTTAAGGGATATGAATTTTACCCACTTGAATGTTGTGAAGGATGATGGCAACTTAGGGGGAGGGGTTTCTAATGAACGTGTAAGCTCCACTCCCTTGTGCTCTTCTTTGACATCTTCCACCTCTTTGCAAGCTTCTTCAATTTCAACCTCTTCCTCTTGGTAGCTTTCTTCTGATTCAGTTTCTTCTTCATTGTTCACCAAGGGCATGGGAGGTTGTGCTTCTTCTTCTTTAATCTCCATGTCAAGTCCAATGGGAGAGAATTCAAATGTAGATAAGAATTCATTAATGATTGAATCCATCTCTTGATCATCCCCTTCAAAGTCTTCAACCATGATATGCTTTGGAGGTTGTACACCCTCCTCAACATTAAATTCAAACTCCTTAGAAAGGGGGCTCTGTGACTTGAGTTTCCCATGGAGGTTCCGCATCTCCTAAGTCTTCAACCACTTCTTCCTCTTCAATGGCAGGCGTGGCTTCTTCCAATTGTTCTAATACCAAATTGTGCTGCTCACTGTCCACCGGAGTGTCTAACTTCTCCTTCATACCACGTTCTTCAGTAGATTCTCCACATGAAGCCATGGGAGTTCCTTGAATGTCCGAACGTCGGGAAGGTAATCGATTTATCGCTTGATCCAGTTAGCGAAGGGTTGCATGAAATTTTTCCACTGTTTCCTTGAGACGATCCCTTGATTCTTGTTGTGCTCGGCTATCATAAGTAGGATCAGAGTGCTCTTGGATTGATGGATATGGAGATGGTGTATATTGAGGTGGTGGTTCTTGGGAGTAATTGGGGTGGAATTGGGGTGGTTCTATATATGGTTCATATGGCTCATAGGGTAGTTGGTATGGTGGATATGGGTTAGGGTCATATGGAGGTGAATGGCGGAAAGGGGCTTGTGAGTATAGTGGTCCAAAGTCATGTTGAGGAGGGGGTTCATAGGCATATAGAGGTGGTTGTTGCCATGAGGGTTGATCAAATCCTTGTGGCTCCTCCCATCTTTGATTGTCCCATCCTTAACGCAAGTTGTCATTATAATCACCTCTTCCTACAACATAATTATAACCAGACTCAGCCAAAGGGGTGAGAGTTCATAGTAGTAAGAGAAAATAAAAACAAAAATTAATAAAAAGAAAATATTTTAAAAAAAGATATGATTTTTGAAAAATAATAAGATAAGATTTTGAAAAAGATATGATTTTTGAAATAAGATAAGATAAGATTTTGAAAAGGATATGATTTTTTTAAAAAAAAGATTTGAATTTTGAAAAATAAGATAAGATAAGATAAAAATTTTAAAATCTGAAAAAAAAATTTTTGAAAAATATTTACAATAACCAATAATAAGGCACACGTTTGCAATTCCTCGGCAACGGCGCCATTTTGAAGAACTGAAGATTGATGGTTTAGAAGTTATAATAAATTCTCGTTGCAAGTATAGTTTCTAAACCAAGCAATCAACCTTTCTTACAAACGTTTGGTTGTCACAAGTAACAAACCCAATAAAATTTATAAACCGAAGTATTCAAACCTCGGGTCGTCTTCTCAAGGAATTGCAGGGAAGTATAAATTATTATTGGTTATGCAAAATAGTGTTTTTGGGTTTTGAAAAAGTTTTGAACAAGAGAAATGGATTGCAGGGAATTAATAAATTAATAACTAATAAAACTCTTGGTAAGGTATGAAAACCGGAAGTCCTATCCTAGTTATCCTTATCAATGGTGATGAGAATTATATTTTTGCTACCACTAAGTCAACCTCTAACTATGAAGGTCAGTTAAGTGGATAAATTAATTTAACACCTAAAGTCCTAGTCAAATCCTTAAGAAAATACTAGAGTTATAGGAATCTAAATTAATCAGCAAGAATAACAATTATCAATCATGATGAGTTTGATAACTCAAGAGTTACCAATTAATCAACCAAAACCAAGAATATAGAAAGCTAAATTAAAATCATAAATATCTGGGATGCCTCAAATTGAATGAAGATGTCAATTCTAACATGGAAAAATTCATAAGCCAATTGGGCAACATAAATCAAATACAAATAAAAGCTCCAGAGTAAATAAAAATAGAAGAGAAACATAAATTATTGAACCTGGTACACAATCCTAATGACTAAAAGAAATCTTAATCCTAAAACCTAAGAGAGAGGAGAGAGCCTCTCTCTCTCTCTAAAAACTACATATAAATTATGAAAAGTGAATTATGATCTTGATCTGAGATGTCCCCTTCATTCCTCTACTTTGCAGCCTTTAATCTGTGTTTTCTGGGCTTGAAATTGGGCCGAAAATAGCCCAGGATTCGCTGGTTGCAAAATCTGCCACGCTGATTTTCGTCACTGCGATGCGCTGTGTGGAGTATGCGTTTGCATCGCCTTGCTGTATGGCCACTATAGCAAATTATATATCAAATCGAAGCCCCAAACGTTAGCTTTCCAACGCAACTAGAACCGCGTCAATTGGACCTCTGTAGCTCAAGTTATGGTCGATTTAGTACCAAGAGGTTAGGCTGGACAGCTTTAGCAGTTCCTTCAGTTCCTTGTATACCTTCCAGTTTTGCATGCTTCCTTTTCATCCTCTAAGCCATTCTTGCCCTGTAATCCCTGAAATCACTTAACACACATATCAATGCATAGAATGATAATAAAAGAGGAATTAAATAAAAGAAAATAAAAGCCAAAAAAGCATATTTTCAATCATAGCACAAAATCAGAAAGGGGAATGTAAAACCATGCAAATCATATGAATAAGTGGGCAAGGACTTGATAAAAACTACTCAATTGAGTACAAGATAAACCATAAAATAGTGGTTTATCAAACCCTCACTTGAAAGTGTATACACTCTAATCACTCAAGTGTTTGAGGTTCGATTCTCTCAATTCTCTACTAATCTTGCTTTCTAAGACTTGCTCTTCTTCTAACAATCAACAGAAATTTAATGCACAGATACACATATCAAGAGGTCTTTTAAGGGTTGTAATGGGGTTAGGGTCAAGGTAGGATTGTATTTGGTCAAGTGGACTAAAATCTGAATCCTTAATTAACCTAAACTTCCCATCTAACTTAGGACAATCCATATAATCATAATATAAAATCAATAACTATCCATTAACTGTGTTTACTACATATTCATGCATTCCAATTTTGAGTACAGTACATATGCATTGCTATCACCATTTACTTTGGGGCATTTTGTCCCCTTTTTATTTTTTATTTTTTTATTTTTCTTTTTTTTCTCTTTTTTTTGTTTTTTTTCTATTTTTTTCTTTTCTTTTCTTTTCTTTTTCTCAATGCATATGATTAAAGTATTGAATGCATAAACATGTTCTTAATATTCTTGTTCATATTTTATCAAGAATACACAATACCCAATTCTCAAACCAAACGTTTTAAAACCCAACTTCCCCACACTTAATTCAAGAGCACTCTCACTAGTCTAAGCTAACTGATGAGCGGATAATTTGTACGCTTTTTGGCATTATTTTAGTATGTTTTTAGTATGATCTAGTTAGTTTTTAGTATATTTTTATTAGTTTTTAGTTAAAATTCACTTTTATGGACTTTACTATGAGTTTATGTATTTTTCTGTGATTTCAGGTATTTTCTGGCTGAAATTGAGGGACTTGAGCAAAAATTTGATTCAGAGACTAAAAAGAACTGCAGATGCTGTTGGATTCTGACCTCCCTGCACTCGAAGTGGATTTTCTGGAGCTACAAAAGCCTAATTGGCGCGCTCTTAACGGCGTTGGAAAGTAGACATCTTGGGCTTTCCAGCAATATATGATAGTCCATACTTTGCCCAAGATTTGATGGCCCAAACCGGCGTTCAAAGTCACCATCAGAATTCCCAGCGTTAAACGCCGGAACTGGCACAAGGATGGGAGTTAAACGCCCAAACTGGCATAAAAGCTGGCGTTTAACTCCAAGAAGAGTCTCTACACGAAAATGCTTCAATTCTCAGTCCAAGCACACACCAAGTGGGCCCGGACGTGGATTTTTATGTCATTTACTCATCTGTG
Source organism: Arachis hypogaea (assembly GCF_003086295.3). Taxonomy (NCBI): domain Eukaryota; kingdom Viridiplantae; phylum Streptophyta; class Magnoliopsida; order Fabales; family Fabaceae; genus Arachis; species Arachis hypogaea. The sequence continues at coordinate 23,344,387 of NC_092040.1, forward strand.
TAAACCCTAGGCTACTAGTTCTCTATAAGTAGGACCTTTTACTATTGTATTTTCATCGGGAGATCTTTGAATCTTTTGATCACGTTTTGGGGGCTGGCCACTCGGCCATGCCTAGACCTTGTTCTTATGTATTTTCAACGGTGGAGTTTCTACACACCATAGATTAAGGTGTGGAGCTCTGCTGTACCTCGAGTATTAATGCAATTACTATTGTTCTTCTATTCAATTCCGCTTGTTCTTGTTCCAAGATATCACTTGTTCTTCAACTTGATGAATGTGATGATCCGTGACACTCATCATCATTCTCACCTATGAACGTGTGACTGTCAATCACCTCCGTTCTACCTTAGATTGGGTGGATATCTCTTGGATTCTTTAACCGGAATCTTCGTGGTATAAGCTAGAATTGATGGCAGCATTCAAGAGAATCCGAAAGGTCTAAACCTTGTCTGTGGTATTCTGAGTAGGATTCAATGATTGAATGACTGTGATGAGCTTCAAACTCCTGAAGGCTGGGCGTTAGTGATAGACGCAAAAGAATCACTGGATTCTATTCCAACCTGATTGAGAACCGACAGATGATTAGCCGTGCCGTGACAGGGTGCGTTGAACATTTTCACTGAGAGGATGGGAGGTAGCCACTGACAACAGTGAAACCCTACATACAGCTTGCCATGGAAAGGAGTAAGAAGGATTGGATGAAGACAGTAGGAAAGCAGAGAGACGGAAGGGACAAAGCATCTCCATTCGCTTATCTGAAGTTCTCACCAATGAATTACATAAGTATCTCTATCTTTATCTTTATGTTTTATTCATACATCATCCATAACCATTTGAGTTTGCCTGACTAAGATTTACAAGGTGACCATAGCTTGCTTCATACCAACAATCTCTGTGGGATCGACCCTTACTCGCGTAAGGTTTATTACTTGGACGACCCAGTACACTTGCTGGTTAGTTGTGCGAAGTTGTGTTTATGCCATGGTATTGAACACCAAGTTTTTGGATTTATCACCGGGGATTATTTGAGTTGTGAAAAGTATTGATCACAATTTCGTGCACCAAGTTTTTGGCGCCGTTGCCGGGGATTGTTCGAGTATGGACAACTGACGGTTCATCTTGTTGCTTAGATTAGGTATTTTTCTTCAGAGTTCTTAAGAATGAATTCTAGTGTTTCAAGGTGATGTTCTTATCATCACCAAAGCTGATTGATCTTCATCAATTTAGCTCTTGAATGCAATGTCTTGCTGAAGCTTGTTCAGCCATGTCTAATTTCTTTAGACTGAAGCTTTAGACTAACATTGCATGATTCCTGGAATTCTCATTAAGAATTTTGATACCTTTATTTTCTTTTTCCACTTAATTTTCGAAAAATCCAAAAAAATTACAAAATCATAAAAACCAAAAAATATTTTATGTTCCTCGTTTGAGTCTAGAGTCTCATGTTAAGTTTGGTGTCAATTGCATGTTTCTGTTCTTCTTGTATTTATTCATGTGTCTTAAAGTGATCTTCAAGATGTTCTTGATGATTTCATTACTCTGATCTTTAAATTCTCTTGACTTGAGTGTTTTGTGTTTCTCATATGCATTCTCATTTTGTTAGTGTCAGTAGTATACAAACTGCTAAGTTTGGTGTCTTGCATGCATTGTCTATTTGATCTTAGTTGTATTTTTATTATTCCTCATTATCAAAAATCCAAAAATATTTTTAATTTGTGTCTTTTCAAGTCAATAATGCAGAGAATTGAAGATTCAGAACATACAGCAGAGGAATTACACAGAAAAAGCTGGGCGTTCAAAACGCCCAGTAAGGAAGGCAAACTGGCATTTAAACGCCAGCCAGGGTGCCTGGCTGGGCGTTTAACGCCCAAAAGGGTAGTGGTTTGGGCGTTAAACGCCAGAATGTGCACCATTCTGGGCGTTTAACGCCAGGATGGCACAAGAGGGAAGATTTTGTTTCAAATCAAATTTTTTTTTTAGTTTTCAAAATCTTTTCAAAATCAAATCTTTTTCAAATCAAATCTTTTCAATCAAATCTTTTTCAAAATCAATTTCTTTCCATTTTCAAAGATACTTGCTATCAATTAATGATTTGATTCAACATTTCAAGTATGTTGCCTTTTCTGTTGAGAAAGGTTTAATGTTTGAATCATATCCTTTCTTGTTAGCCAAGTTATTAATTTTTAAAATCAAATCTTTTTAAAATGTTTTTCAAATCATATTTTCTCAATCACATCTTTTTAAAACCAATCATATCTTCTTAACCACATCTTTTTCAAAATAGTTTTTCAATCAAAATCTTTTTCAAAAATCACTTGATTTCTTTCCCACTCTTATTTTCGAAAATCAATTAAAGTTTTTCAAAATGTTTTTAAAACCTTTTTAATATTTTCGAAAATTTCTTCCCCTCTCCTCACATCCTTCTATTTATGGACTAACACTATTCCTTAATGCACAATTCAAACTCCATCTTTCTTGATAAGTTCGAATTTTCTACCTTTTCCTTCTATTTTTCTTTTCCTCTAACACCTCAAGGAATCTCTATACTGTGACATAGAGGATTCTATATTTCCTTGTTTTCTTCTCTTTCATATGAGCAGAAGCAAAGACAAAAGCATTCTTGTTGAGGCTGATCCTGAACCTGAAAGGACCTTGAAGCGAAAGCTAAGAGAAGCTAAGGCACAACTCTCTGTAGAGGACCTAACAGAAATCTTCAAAGAAGAAGACCCCATGGCAGCCGAAAACAACAACAATGCCAACAATGCAAGGAAGGTGCTGGGTGACTTTACTGCACCTACTCCTGACCTCTATGGAGAAGCATCTCCATCCCTGCCATTGGAGCAAACAACTTTGAGCTTAAGCCTCAATTAGTTTCTCTAATGCAACAGAATTGCAAGTTCCATGGACTTTTATTGGAAGATCCTCATCAGTTTTTAGCTGAATTCTTGCAAATCTGTGACACTGTCAAGACTAATGGGGTTGACCCTGAGGTCTACAGACTTATGCTATTCCCTTTTGCTGTAAGAGACAGAGCTAGAATATGGTTGGACTCACAACCTAAAGAAAGCCTGAACTCTTGGGAAAAGCTAGTCAATGCCTTCTTGGCAAAGTTCTTTCCACCTCAAAAATTGAGTAAGCTTAGAATGGAAGTCCAAACCTTTAGACAGAAGGAAGGAAAATCCCTCTATGAAGCTTGGGAAAGATACAAACAATTAATCAGAAAGTGTCCCTCTGATATGCTTTCTGAATGGAGCATCATAGGTATTTTCTATGATGGTCTCTCTGAACTATCCAAGATGTCTTTGGATAGCTCTGCTGGAGGATCTCTTCATCTGAAGAAGACGCCTACAGAAGCTCAAGAACTAATTGAAATGGTTGCAAATAACCAATTCATGTATACTTCTGAAAGGAATTCTGTGGACAATGGGACTAATCAGAAGAAAGGAGTTCTTGAGATTGATACTCTGAATGCCATAATTGGCTCAAAACAAAATATTGACTCAGCAAGTCAATATGATTTCTCAAAGTCTGTCTGGAATGCAAAATGCACCAGGTAGTACTAAGGAAGCTTCATCTGAAGAAGAAGCTTATGATCCTGAGAACCCTTCAATGGAAGAGGTGAATTACATGGGAGAACCCTATGGAAACACCTATAATCCTTCATGGAGAAATCATCCAAATCTCTCATGGAAGGATCAACAGAGACCTTAGCAATGGCAAGCCTTTTCCATCATCTTCTCAGCAACAGACAGAGAATTCTAAGCAGAACCATTCTGACTTAACAACCATGGTCTCTGATCTAATCAAACCACTCAAAGTTTCATGACTGAAACAAGGTCCTCCATTAGAAACTTGGAGGCACAAGTAGGTCAGCTGATCAAGAAAATTACTGAACTCCCTCCTAGTACTCTTCCAAGCAATACAGAAGAAAATCTAAAAAGAGAGTGCAAAGCCATCAACATGGCCGAATTAGGAGAGGAGGAAGAGGCAGTGAACGCCACTGAGAAAGACCTCAATGGACGTCCACTGGCCTCCAATGAGTTCCCCAATGAGGAACCCTGGGAATCTGAGGCTCAAAATGAGACCATAGAGATTCCATTGGATTTACTTCTGCCATTCATGAGCTCTGATGAGTATTCTTCCTCTGAAGAGGATGAATATGTCACTGAAGAGCAAGTTGCTAAATACCTTGGAGCAATCATGAAGCTAAATGACAAGTTATTTGGTAATGAGACTTGGGAGGATGAACCCCCTTTACTCACCAAAGAACTGGATGACTTGTCTAGGCAGAAACTACCTCAAAAGAGACAAGATCCTGGGAAGTTTTCAATACCTTGTGCCATAGGCACCATGACCTTCAAGAAGGCCTTGTGTGACCTAGGGTCAAGTGTAAACCTCATGCCTCTCTCTGTAATAGAGAAGCTATGGATCTTTGAGGTGCAAGCTGCAAAAATCTCACTAGAGATGGCAGACAACTCAAGAAAACAAGCTTATAGACTTGTAGAGGATGTTCTGGTAAAAGTTGAAGACCATTACATCTCTGCTGATTTCATAGTCCTAGAGACTGGGAAGTGCATGGATGAATCCATCATCCTTGGCAGACCCTTCCTAGCCACAGCAAAGGCTGTGATTGATGTTGATAGAGGAGAATTGATCATTCAAGTGAACGAAAAATCCTTTGTGTTTAAGGCTCAAGGATATCCCTCTGTCACCATAGAGAGGAAGCATGAAGAGCTTCTCTCAAAACAGAGCCAAACAGAGCCCCCAAGGTCAAACTCTAAGTTTGGTGTTGGGAGGCCACAAGCAACCTCTAAGTTTGGTGTTGAACCCCCACATTCAAACTCTAAGTTTGGTGTTGGGAGGTTCCAACATTGCTCTGAGCATCTGTGAGGCTCCATGAGAGCCCTCTGTCAAGCTACTGACATGAAAGAAGTGCTTGTTGGGAGGCAACCCAATGTTATATTTTATCTATTTTCCTTTGTTATTTTATGTTTTCTGTAGGTTGATGATCATGAGAAGTCACAAAATCAATTGAAAAAGCAAAAACAGAATGAAAAACAGAAAGAAAAACAGCACACCCTGGAGGAAGATCTTGCTGGTGTTTAAACGCCAGTAAGGCTAGCAGATGGGCGTTTAACGCCCAGTCTGGCACCATTCTGGGCGCTTAACGCCAGAAAGGGGCACCAGACTGGCGTTAAACGCCAGTAAAGGGCAAGAACTTGGCGTTAAACGCCAGAAATGGGCACCAGCCCGGCGTTTAACACTAGAATTGGCACAGGGAGCAATTTTGCTTGCCACTTGGTGCAGGGATGACTTTTCCTTGACACCTCAGGATCTGTGGACCCCACAGGATCCCCACCTACCCCACCACTCTCTCTCTTCTTCACCCATTCACCAATCACCTCAACACCTCTTCCCCAAAAACCCTTCACCTATCAAATCCCATCTTTCTCTTCACCACTCACATCCATCCTTCATAAAACCCCACCTACCCCACCATTCAAATTCAAAACACTTTCCCTCCCAAACCCACCCTCTCATAACCGAACCCTACCCCTCTCTCCACTCCTATATAAACCCATCTTCACTCCTTCATTTTCACACAACCTAACACTACTTCTCCCCCTTTGGCCGAACAACAAAGCCCCCTCCATCTCCTTCATTTCTTCTTCTTCTACTCTCTTCTTTCTTCTTTTGCTCGAGGACGAGCAACCTTTTAAGTTTGGTGTGGTAAAAGCATTGCTTTTTGTTTTTCCATAACCATTTATGGCATCCAAGGCTAGAGAAACCTCTAGAAAGAGGAAAGGGAAGGCAAAAGCTTCCACCTCCGAGTCATGGGATATGGAGAGATTCATCTCAAGGGTGCATCAAGACCACTTCTATGAAGTTGTGGCCTTGAAGAAGGTGATCCCCGAGGTCCCTTTCAAACTCAAAACGAGTGAATATCTGGAGATCCGACATGAGATCTGAAGAAGAGGTTGGGAAGTTCTTACCAACCCCATTCAACAAGTCGGAATCTTAATGGTTCAAGAGTTCTATGCCAATGCATGGATCACCAAGAACCATGATCAAAGTGTGAACCCGGACCCAAAGAATTGGCTTACTATGGTTCGGGGGAAATACTTGGATTTTAGTCCGGAAAATGTAAGGTTGGCATTCAACTTGCCCATGATGCAAGGAGATGAACACCCTTACACTAGAAGGGTCAACTTTGATCAAAGGTTGGACCAAGTCTTCACAGTCATTTGTGAAGAGGGCGCCCAATGGAAGAGAGATTCAAGAGGAAAGCCGGTTCAATTGAGAAGGCATGACCTCAAGCCTGTGGCTAGGGGATGGTTGGAGTTTATCCAACGCTCAATCATTCCTACTAGAAACCGGTCCGAAGTTACTATAGACCGGGCTATCATGATTCATAGCATCATGATTGGAGAAGAAATAGAAGTTCATGAGGTGATATCCCAAGAACTTTATAAGGTGGCGGACAAGTCCTCTACCTTGGCAAGGTTAGCCTTCCCTCATCTCATTTGTCACTTCTGTTATTCAGTTGGAGTTGACATACAGGAAGACATCCCCATTGATGAGGACAAGCCCATCACTAAGAAGAGGATGGAGCAAACAAGCCCCTCTCATCATCAAATCCCTGAGATGCCTCAAGGGATGCACTTTCCTCCACAAAACTATTGGGAGAAACTAAACACCTCCCTAGGAGAATTGAGTTCCAACATGGGACAACTAAGGGTGGAGCACCAAGAACATTCCATCCTCCTCCATGAAATTAGAGAAGATCAAAGAATCATGAGAGAGAAGCAACAAAGACAAGGAAGAGACATTGAGGAGCTCAAGCACTCCATAGGATCTTCAAGAGGAAGAACAAGCCGCCATCACTAAGGTGGACCCGTTCTTTAATTTCCTTGTTCTTTATTTTTCTGTTTTTTGAAAATTATGCTTATGTTTAGCTATGTTTGTGTCTTGTGATCATTAGTGTCTTAGTGTCTATGCCTTAAAGTTACGAATGTCCTATGAATCCATCACCTTTCTTGAATGAAAAATATTCTTAATTGAAAAAGAAAAGAATTGCATGAATTTTGAATTTTATAACAGATTAATTATTTTGATGTGGTGGCAATACTTTTGTTTTCTGATTGTATGCTTAAACAGTGCATATGTATCTTGAATTTGTGGTTCATGAATGTTGGCTCTTGAAAGAATGATGAAAAAGGAGACATGTTACTGAGGATCTGAAAAATCATAAAAATGATTCTTGAAGCAAGAAAAAGCAGTGAATACAAAAAAAAGAAGGAGAAAAACGAAAAAAAGAGGGAGAAAAGAAAACGAAAAAAAAAGAGAGAAAAAAAAGAAAGAAATAAAGTTGTGATCCAAGGCAAAAAGAGTGTGCTTAAGAACCCTGGACACCTCTAATTGGGGACTCTAGCAAAGCTGAGTCACAAGAGGTTCATCCAATTATGTGTTGTGGCATGTATGTATCCGGTGGTAATACTGGAAGACAGAGTGCTTTGGGCCACGGCCAAGACTCAATAAAGTAGCTGTGTTCAAGAATCATCATACTTAACTAGGAGAATCAATGACACTATCTGGATTCTGAGTTCCTAAAGAAGCCAATCATTCTGAATTTCAAAGGATAGAGTGAGATGCCAAAACTATTCAGAGGCAAAAAGCTAAAAGCCCCGCTCATCTAATTAATACTGATCTTCATAGATGTTTTTGGAATTCATTGTATATTCTCTTCTTTTTATCTTATTTGATTTTCAGTTGCTTGGGGACAAGCAACAATTTAAGTTTGGTGTTGTGATGAGCGGATAATTTGTACGCTTTTTGGCATTGTTTTAGTATGTTTTTAGTATGATCTAGTTAGTTTTTAGTATATTTTTATTAGTTTTTAGTTAAAATTCACTTTTCTGGACTTTACTATGAGTTTGTGTATTTTTCTGTGATTTCAGGTATTTTTTGGCTGAAATTGAGGGACTTGAGCAAAAATCTGATTCAGAGACTAAAAAGGACTGCAGATGCTGTTGGATTCTGACCTTCCTGCACTCGAAGTGGATTTTCTGGAGCTACAGAAGCCCAATTGACGCGCTCTCAACGGCGTTGGAAAGTAGACATCCTGGGCTTTCTAGCAATATATGATAGTCCATACTTTACCCAAGATTTGATGGCCCAAACCGGCGTTCAAAGTCACCATCAGAATTCCCAGCGTTAAACGCCGGAACTGGCACAAGGATGGGAGTTAAACGCCCAAACTGGCATAAAAGCTGGCGTTTAACTCCAAGAAGAGTCTCTACACGAAAATGCTTCAATGCTCAGCCCAAGCACACACCAAGTGGGCCCGGAAGTGAATTTTTATGTCATTTACTCATCTGTGTAAACCCTAGGCTACTAGTTCTCTATAAGTAGGACCTTTTACTATTGTATTTTCATCGGGAGATCTTTGAATCTTTTGATCACGTTTTGGGGGCTGGCCTATCGGCCATGCCTAGACCTTGTTCTTATGTATTTTCAACGGTGGAGTTTCTACATACCATAGATTAAGGTGTGGAGCTCTGCTGTACCTCGAGTATTAATGCAATTACTATTGTTCTTCTATTCAATTCTGCTTGTTCTTGTTCCAAGATATCACTTGTTCTTCAACTTGATGAATGTGATGATCCGTGACACTCATCATCATTCTCACCTATGAACGTGTGACTGTCAATCACCTCCGTTCTACCTTAGATTGGGTGGATATCTCTTGGATTCTTTAACCGGAATCTTCGTGGTATAAGCTAGAATTGATGGCGGCATTCAAGAGAATCCAGAAGGTCTAAACTTTGTCTGTGGTATTCTGAGTAGGATTCAATGATTGAATGACTGTGACGAGCTTCAAACTCCTGAAGGCTGGGCGTTAGTGATAGACGCAAAAGAATCACTGGATTCTATTCCAACCTGATTGAGAACCGACAGATGATTAGCCGTGCCGTGACAGGGTGCGTTGAACATTTTCACTGAGAGGATGGGAGGTAGCCACTGACAACGGTGAAACCCTACATACAGCTTGCCATGGAAAAGAGTAAGAAGGATTGGATGAAGACAGTAGGAAAGTAGAGAGACGGAAGGGACAAAGCATCTCCATTCGCTTATCTGAAGTTCTCACCAATGAATTACATAAGTATCTCTATCTTTATCTTTATGTTTTATTCATACATCATCCATAACCATTTGAGTTTGCCTGACTAAGATTTACAAGGTGACCATAGCTTGCTTCATACCAACAATCTCTGTGGGATCGACCCTTACTCGCGTAAGGTTTATTACTTGGACGACCCAGTACACTTGCTGGTTAGTTGTGCGAAGTTGTGTTTATGCCATGGTATTGAACACCAAGTTTTTGGATTCATCACCGGGGATTATTTGAGTTGTGAAAAGTATTGATCACAATTTCGTGCACCACTAACCAAGGATTCAAATTAGGGACATTATTGATTTCCGCTTAGAGTTAATGATGTTCTAAAGTAAAGAACAAAGAGGGTAAAATAGGCTCAACTTTGGTTTGCAAGGGATGATGAAAAGGTTAAGGTCATATGGGTATGTAAGCTCAATGAAACAAGGCCTCAATCATATAAGTGCATGCATACATAAAAAAAATGGTATATAGAATTAAGCAAGACAAAGATCACAATTTTAGAGAAAAAATACAGACCAAAATTAAAATATTGGTTGATAAAATGCAACCAATCAAATAGGCTCAAAATCTCACGGGTTTTGTGTCTTCGAGTTCTAAACCATGTTCCAAAATAAAATTTCTTCAAACAAGTAACACAAAAATTTTAATTCAAATTAGTGAAATGCTATCAAACGTTTCTTGAAAAATAAAATATTACTTCAACCAAGTAGTAGCTAAATGCAAAAAATCAAACAAATATGCAAACAAACATGCAAATGCAACAATTAACAAGGAAAATAAAGCATTGGTGTTGAAATAGGAAACGGCTAACCCATGGAAGTCGGTATCGACCTCCCCACACTTAAAGATTGCACCGTCCTCGGTGCATGCTTGGATGTGCAAGTGGACGGGTTGCTTCAATTGACGCTTTTCTCTCCAAAGAATGTGCAGATGGACTTGTCTGTTGCCCCATGTAAGAGTTTTTTGTTTTCCTTTCTCGGTGGCCATCCTGAAAGAAAAGGAAAAGAAGAAAATTATCCCAAAAAAAGGATAGGAAATAAATAAAATATGGGTGGATTAATGCCAAATAATGAGGGTCCCAATTACATGGTAGCTACAACATGCAAGTGAGAAAGTAGTAGAGGCAAATGGCATATCAATAGTGCACAAATTGCAACAATGGGGAAGAGATAGTAGATAATGAAAAATAATATAAATTCATGTCAATGCAAAAGGAATACAGGGATCATAAAAGATTGACATTGACAGAAAAATAATATCACCCAACATTGTAAAACAAGTCACTAAGCACCAAAATAATACCAGAAAAGATACAATAGTTGAATAAGAAAATTTAACACCAATGGAAAAATAATAAATTCAGAAAAGAAAATAAAATATGCACGAAATTAAAATGCCATGAATGAAAATATGCAAATTAAGGAAAATAGAATGAAAGTGAAGAAGGATGAGAAGTTAAAGGAATGAAGAAGAAGAAAGTAAGAAAGAATAAAGAAGAAAGAAATAAGAAGGGAGAAGAGAAAATTAGGATTGGGGAAGAAAAGATAAGAATTCTGGCGCAGGTCTAGTTAAATTGTGCGTCACATGCGACGCGTGCGCGTGGATCACGCGTTCGCGTGGTTTGCGCTATTTTCAAGTGACGAGTACGCGTGGGTGACGAGCATGCGTGACCTGAATTGTAGTATTGGCGCGAGTGCAGCCTCGTGCACGCACAACTCTCTGTTTCATACGCACATTGCCAAAATTTAGGGTGACGTGCATGCGTGAATGGGCTTATTTTGAAAAATGACACGTACGCGTGGGTGACGCGTACGCGTGATGGGGTTTGTGTTTCCAGCACCATTCCAGTCCCACTCCATCATAACTCTCTGCCATATACCTCTTTACGTCGATTTTGCAGGGTCACGTGACTCTCTGCTTCTTTTCTTCTTGTTTCGAATGCATATATGACGCGGACGCGTCAATAACGCTCGCGCGTCGCGTACTCCTTTTTTTAATGCAGAATGCAAAATGCAAAATGCATATGACTATGCAGAAATTATGAATGAACATGAATAAAAATAAAATAAAATAAAAATAAGAACAAAAAGGAAAGAATATACCATGGTGGGTTGTCTCCCACCTAGCACTTTTAGTTATAGTCCTTAAGTTAGACATTTGGTGAGCTCCTTGTCATGGAGGCTTGTGCTTGAACTCATCCAGAAATCCCTACCAATGTTTGGAATTCCAATATTCTCCGGGATCCCACACTAGTTGCATAAAGCCTTCAAGCAAGTTAAAGCAAGTGACAAGGCCCCAAGAGTGTTGACTGCTAGAATGAATTTCGGGGTCCCCAACCTTGCTTTTGCACCCATCTTCTTGTTGATCATCTTTGTTCCAACCGGGTGGTAAGCAATCCGAATTCTCACTGAGGCATCCAAACAGCTTCCTAGACCCATACAATTTAGTATTCTTCCAACCATGATAATTCAGCCGTGAGATTCCTACCATAATGAACCTAGGATTGTGTTGCCAACCACTAACCATCTCCCTCTTACTCTTATAGCCACAAAGAGCTCTAAGTTGCCCATCTGTCTCAAGCAAATCATATTCAAGTAGGCTAATTAAGCTTAGGAATGAGAGATTTACCCACTTGAATGAAGGGATGGATGGTGATGGCTTTGGGGGAGAGGTCTCCAACAACTTTGGCATGGTGATTTCAAGCTCCATCCCTTGTGCCCTTCCTTGATAACTTTCACCTCTTTGCAAGCTTCTTCAATTTCAACCTCTTCCTCTTGGTAGCTTCTTCCAATTCGATCTCTTCTTCATTGTTCACCAAGGGCATGGGAGGTTGTACTTTTTCTTCTTTAATCTCTATGTCAAGTCCAATGGGAGAGGATTCAAATGTAGATAAGAATTCATCAATGATTGAATCCATCTCTTGATCATCCCCTTCAAAGTCTTCAACCATGATATGCGTTGGAGGTTGTACACTCTCCTCAACATCAAATTCAAACTCCTTAGAAGGGGGCTCTATGAATGGGCTTTCCCATGGACGTTCCGCATCTCCTAAGTCTTCGACTACTTCTTCCTCTTCAACGATTACGGCTTCCTCCAATTGTTCCAATACAAAGTCATGCTGCTCACTGTCCACCGAAGTTTCTAGCTTATCCTTCATGCTGCGCTCTTCAGTAGATTCTCCACATGAAGCCATGGGGTTCCTTGAGTGTCCAAACGTTGGGAAGCTAACCAATTTATCGCTTGCTCCAGTTGATGAAGAGTTGCATGAAATTGATCCGTTGTTTCCTTGAGACGATCCTTTGATTCTTGTTTCACTTGGGTATCATAAGTAGGACCATAAGGCTCTTGGATTGATGGATATGGATATGGTGCACATGGAGGTGGTGGTCCTTGGGAGTAATTGGGTTGGAATTGGAGTGGTTCTATATATAGTTCATATGGTGGTTGGTGTGGTAGATAAGGGTTAGGGTCATATGGGGGTGTTTGGTGGTAAGGGGCTTGTGAGTTTGGTGGTTCAAAGGTATGTTGTGGAGGTGGTTCATAAGCATAGGGTGGGACTTGTTGGTAACTACAAGGGGGTTCACCGTATCTATCATCTTGGTACGCACCTCGGAATGGCTCTTGACCATAGTAATTTGGTGGGTGTTGGTTGTCACGAGAAGGTCCACTATAACTATTGTCTTGGTATGCATCATAGAATGGTTGTTGGTTATAGTGCATTGGAGGGGGTTGTTGCCAAGAGGGTTGATCAAATCCTTATGGCTCCTCCCATCTTTGATTTTTCCAACCTTAATGCCTGTTCTGATTATAGCTTCCATTCCTTACAATAATATTGGAACCAAACTTAAAGCCAGAGGGATGAGAATTCATAGTAGCTAAAAAAAATTAAAAACAAAAACAAAAACAAATAAACAAGAAAAAGTAAATATTTACAATAACCAATAATAAGGCACATGTTTGCAATTTCCCGGCAATGGCGCCATTTTGACGAACGGATTCTTGCGTGGTCTAGAATTTTACAAATAAGCTCTTGTTGAAAGTATAGCTTCTAAACCAACAAAAATCCTTTCGTACAAAAGTTTGGTTGTCATAAGTAACAAAACCCAATAAAATTTATAACCGAAGTATTGAAACCTTGGGTCGTCTCTCAAGGATTTGCAGGGAGGTATAATTTATTATTGGTTATGAAAAGTATCTTTTGAGTTTTTTGAAAGATTTGAACAAGGAATTTAGATGGCAAGAAAATAAATTAATAACTAGAAAAACTCTTGGCAAGGTATGAGAATTGGAAATCTCATCCTAGTTATCCTTATCAGTTGCGATGAGAATTGTTTATTGCTCCCACTTAGTTAACCCTTACAAAATAAAGGAAAGTCAAGTGGACTAATCAGTTTGATTCCTCAAATCCTAGTCAACTGCTATGGAAAGACTAGCATTAGAGGAATCCAAATCAATCAGCAAATTCCAATTTTCAATCAACAGCTGAGTTTGATAACTCAAGTGTCACCAATTACTCAACCAAAGCCAAAGGAGGAAAATCCAAATTATTTATATCATAAATAAAAGAAAGCAATCATAAATCTGAAATACCTCAAATTACATTAAATATAAAATCAAATCTAACATGAGAATTCATAAATCACAGTAATAGAATAAATGAAAATAGAAGAGAAACTAAAGTAAAGGAACATTGAACCTGGAATGAAGAAGAAATCCTAATCCTAAAACCTAAGAGAGAGGAGAGAGCCTCTCTCTCTCTCTAGGAAACTACATCTAAAACCTAAATTGTGAATAATGAATGTTGTCTCTGATGAATGGATGTATTCCCCCACTCTATAACCTCTAATCTGTGTTTTCTAGGCATGGATTTGGGCCGAAAAAGGTCCAGAAATCGCTAGGGACAAATTCTGCAACTTTCTGCATGTGGCGTCCATCACGCGTGCGCGTGGGTCACGCGTGCGCATCATTTGGAAGTTTTCCTTGTCACGCGTACGCGTCTGTCACGTGTACGCGTCGCTCGTGCTTTGCACTAGGCATGCGTCCGCGTCGTCCACGCGTGCGCGTCGCTTGGGTTCTGCACGAGTCACGCGTCCACGTCGTCCATGCGTGCGCGTTGCTGCCATTTCCTTCAAAACTTTATTTTCGCACATTCCTTCCACTTTTGTATGTTTTCTTCCTATTCTCTAAGCCATTCTTGTCCTATAAAGCTTGAAAATACTCAACACACGGATCATGACATCGAATGATAATAAAGGATGATTAAAATTAATAATTTTATGGTCTAGGAAACATATTTTCACATATATTAAGGAATAAGGACGGAATTGTAAAACCATGCAATTTATATGAATAAGTGAAAAAAGACTTGATAGAAACCACACAATTGAGCATAATATAAATGATAAAATAGTGGTTTATCAAGAACTGACCGTCAAGCTAGTGACGTTAAAGAAGCGCTTGTCGGGAGGCAACACGATGTTTTTGTATCCTTTAGTTTGATTTCTTTTACTTTGATTTTCTTATTTATTTATTTTTGTTGGAGTTTCTATTGTTTTTTCCTTTGTTTTACGTGTGTTTGGATCATGCAGAGTAATTAGAACAGAACTAGGTACCTAAAGACAGAGTTTTGGACACCCTGGAGAAGCTTGGTTCGGGTTGGGTGGCGCCTAACTTCAAAACCTCAAGTTAGGCGCCAATGATGGATACAAAATGGCTTTACTCACTGGATGGGTAGCACCTAACTTGAAGTTTCTCAAGTTAGGCACCACAAGAAGCGTGCAAAGTGGAATTGCTCCCTGCCTGGTCCGCGCCTAACTCCATCATCTCAAGTTAGGTGCCACACCAAGCATTAGAGTTGCACCACATTCGGGAGGCTTGAAGTTAGGCGCCAGGTTCCCAAAGTTAGGCACCAGGTGTATGCCTCAGCATGAAGTTAGGCTCCAGGTTGGGGCTTCACACCAAGTTAGGCGCCATGAAAAAGTGCACACACAAGGAGTTACGCGCCAGGTTCCCTAAGTTAGGCGCCAGGCTTACCCCCCAATGTGAAGTTAGGCGCCAGATATGTCAAGTTAGGCGCCAGCCCCTTAACTTTGACTAGTTCCACACAAAATCAAGCCTATTAATGCACCGTATCTCCACTAATTGCACCATATTCCCTTTCCTTTTTTTCAAAGCCTTCAAACCTGTGAACCATGCTCGTGAACCCTGCCCCCTTCCATTCCCAACATATGCTCCACTCCCCTAGCCATCCCGTGACACCCTCCCCTTCCCAATACATGCCCGTGACCACACCCCACCCCCCAAAGAAGCCCACCCAATCACCTATATAAAGACCTCAACCCATTCCCTTCAACACACAACACTTCACATACACATTATTCCCCAAGCCATCCTTCGTCCTTCCCCCTATCTCTACACCACAACCCTACAACCACCCCCCACTATAAGCCACATACATTACCCCCCATCCTAACTGTGCTCCCTTGTCCCAACTTTCACCCCCTTCCATACATATTACACCCATCCACCATCCCCATTCTATCCATCCCCTCTTCTTTTCTTCACCCTTTTCAGTTTTCATTCAGTCCAAAAAAATAGCAAAGAAATTTTTAAATTTGATTTTTATTTCATTGTTTTCAGTTTACATTCTTTCACTCCTCTTTGTCTTCCCCTTGTATTCTTATAATTTGCTCGAGAACGAGCAAAAGTTTTAAGTTTGGTGTTGTCACTTTTCTTATTTGTTCTCACTATTTTCTGTAATGGCACCCAAAACTATTGCATCCTCAAAGAAGAGAAAAGGCAAAGAGCCAGCCACCAGTTCTCATGATACACATAGGTTCCGATCCAAACTCCATGAGGAACACTTTTATGATCAGACCTATAAGAAGGCTGTGACTCTGGAAGTGAGATTTGCACTGCAATCGGATGAATATCTGAAAATTCAATTTCAAATTGAGAGAAGAGGGTGGTATTTTCTGTGCAAATTGCACACGGAGGTTGGACAACTGATAGTCCAAGAATTTTATGAAAATCTCTGGGTCACGTACAAGGATGTTGAGGGTTTCAATGAAAAGAATCATCCAAGTTATGTGAGAGGCAAGGTCATTGATTTGAGTCCAAGAAGCGTCCGACAAGCCCTCTATCTACTGCGTCCACCTCAGCTGTCTGCCTGTTAGAGTGAAAGGATGCATAAAAATCAGAAACTAGAACAAGTACTAGAAGAAATATGCATTCCGGGTTCTCAGTGGAAAATTGGCAGAAGGGAATCCAAGCAAACTGAAGAGCACTGACCTTCTTCTTATAGCTAGAGAATGGTTAGACTTCATCCAAAGGTCTATTATGCCAACTAGCAACTGGTCTAAATGCACTGTAGAATGGGCTATCATGATTCACTTTATCATGAAAGGAGAGGTGGTGGATGTGGAGGATATTATCCCAGAATAGATATATAACATTGCCTCCATCTCCCTCAAGAAGGATAGACTTGATTTTCTACATCTGATTTACCGACTATGTGAAGCAGCAGGGGTAAAGGTGGAGAATGACTTTTCCATTCCTATTGAGAGACCAATTACCAAGAAGACTATGGAGACTCACAGGGAACATCTCAGGGTCCCCAGAGAAGAGTAAGTTGAGGAGGAAGCTCAACAAGACCAGCCACCATTGCCTCAGGAACACTACTTCCCACCTCAAGAATACTGGCAGCAACTCACTTCCTCTATTGAGCAAATGAGGATCACGTAGGATAACCGCTAGCAACAGTACACTGCGTCTATTGAGGAGATGAGGGTGATACAAAATAATCGTTGGGAGTATCTCACCACCACCCTTGATCAGATGAGAGCTGCTCAGGACTCTCAATGCCAGAAGATTTTTCAGCTGAAACAAGATTGTAGCTACCTAAGAGGACCATATGGATCACAACCAAAGGAGAGAGATCCCCACCATGGAGATTGAGGTGGCTTAGTTCCCTTCACTTCTTATATTATTTTTCTATTACTATATTATGTTCCTGTTTTCTACTATTATATCTTAGTTTCTATATAATCCTTTGTTATTTCAATTCTTAAGTTCTAGTTTGATTTGCTATTTTAATTCTGTTATTTGCTTTTAATTCTGAAAAGTGTCTCATGTATCACTCACTGAGCTTAAATTCAAAAGAAAAAGAAAAAGAAAAAAAGCGATGTATTGCATGAGAAATAGAGTTTATATCAAAGAGTAGTCTTATTTATTTAGATGTGATGGCATTATTTGTGCTTCTGAATGCATGACATGAACTGTGCATATTTGAATTTGAATCAAAGGATGTTGATGTATAAGGAACAAGAATTTGGAGAACTATTCTGAATTCTCTGAAGTAACAAAAGCTTAATTCTTGAAGCAAAAGAAACAACAAAAGAGAAATAAAAGCAAGATCCAAGGCTCTGAGCATCAATGACTAGGGAAGTCAGACATGATTAAAAGCTCAAAGAGTTGTTTCCCTAGTCATATGCTTTTCGTGTAAATGTATCAAGTAATCTTTGAGATAGAGCACTAAGAGTCGAGATCAAGTGCATTTAACAGAGTATGTCGAAGGCTTTGAGCACCACTATCTGGGAGTAACTGAAAGAAAAATCAAAACTTAAAGAGAGTTTCCCAGTTAAGTTCTTGTGGTGTTTTTGTATAAAGTGAAGCTTAAGACAAAACATTTAAAGTCATGGCTAGGCTCAGGGTGCAAATCACCAAAGAAAAGAGAATTAAAGGAAATTTGTTGTGTTCAAGGATTAAACTGAAGTATAAAAGATTAAAGAATTCATAATATTATCTGAATTCTAATTCCGAAAGACAGTGACATTCCTCTGATTCAAAAGAGAGTGAGATGCCAAAACTATTCAGGATTGCAGTGTGTTAACCCCACTTTAAGAAGATACATGAGCTAAATTGAACTCTCACTTCTCATGAAAATTCACATCTTAAGCTTGTATTAGTTTTGGTTGCTTGAGGACAAGCAACAATTCAAGTTTGGTGTTGTGATGCGTGAGCATCTTTCCTATCTTTTCCTAGCGAATTTGCATTCAAATTGTTGAGTTTAATCAAGAATTAAATATATTTTAGCCATTATGGTTGCTACTTTGAGTCATGTTCAATTCTATTTATTTTAGGTGGCATTCGGATGGATTTGTGGAGTTTCTGTAGAAAAAGAGAAAAAAGCGAATGATGCTGTCAACCCTGACCTATCTGCACTCTAACATGAGTAACTCTAGCTACAGAGATCCAATCGACGTGATTTTAGTGGTATTGGAAAGCTAACTTCTATAGCTTTCTAATGATGTATAATAGTCTGTACTTCTTCTCCAGAAATTTGGCAATGGTGGTGCCTAACTTTGGATTCTCCAAGTTAGGTGCCAAGACAAACTCTACACATCAATTGCATGCTGCATAGGTGGCGCCTCACTTGGGTTTCACCAAGTTAGGCGCCAAGACAAGAGAAAGGCTTCAAGTGTTCACTACCAAGGTGGCATTTAACTTGGAGTTTCTCAAGTTAGGCGCCAGACACAACCCTCACACTCATTCCTTGCTGCCTCCTCCAAGTTAGGTGCCACACCCTCCCAAGTTAGGCGCCAGGACCCGCAATAATACTAAAGCAATTCGGCCTCCTCCAAGTTAGGCGCCATCCTTGTAACACCCAATGGTCCCCACGCCCCTCAAAGAAGGCCTCGAAGATCTTCATTTTTTTATTAAAATTTTATTTTATTTTAAAATAGGAAAATATATTATTTAATTTTAGAAAATATATTTTACATTATTTAGGATTATATATAAAAGGGAAAAGAATCAGCCCTTTGGGCTCTTTTCTTCTCTCATACCTCATTCCGCACTTTACAGTTTTACAAAACCCTAGTTTTTCCTCTGAACCATGAGCAACTAAACTTCTATTGTTAAGGTTAGGAGCTATGTCTATTGTATGGATTGATACTGTTATTTTTCTATTTTAGTTCATGTACTAATTTCTATTTCAAGAATTATTTTTGTTCTTTATCTTATGAATCTTGGTGGAATGGAAGTATGACCCTTGTTCTAATTGAGTTCTTGTAAAACTTGGAAAAGCTCTTTACTGAACAACAGCTTGAAAACAATTTCTCATAAATTTCTAATTATCTGGACTTAATGGGATACGTGACATATAATCCTCTTATATTTGGGTAATTAGGATTTCTGTGGCACATAAACTAGAATTGAACTTAACCCTCTAAATGAAATCAAGTGACCAAGGAATTGGCAGTTGATGAAGGTTAGAGGAGACTAAAAAGGTATAAGGAATTAGGGTTTAGTCACATATAGTTTGCTATGAATTAAATCTTGCATGATTAAAATAGTTGGTAAGAAAAGTTAATCTGGAAAATAAATATCCCTAAAACCTTAACTGTTTTCTCCATATATTTCACAATCCATTTACTGTTTACTTTCAAATTTTCTAAATTTACTGTTTGATGCAATTGAACTCTCAAAACACATTTTTTGTTTGTCTAACTAAGTGAATCACTCAATCATTGCTGCTTAGTCTATCAATCCTGGTGGGATTGACCCTCATTCACTTGAGGTACTACTTTGTATGATCTGGTACACTTTTTGGTTAGTTTGTGGATTATAAATTTTGCACCAATAAGAAGGAGAGAAGAGTGGTGGCTGTAACAAGTCTTATAAATTCATGCAGATGGAACCGGAATCCATCTTGCAGCCAACAAAGGACCCATAACATCTCTAAGTGCAGCGCCCATGATTAGGAGTTGGTACTCTTAAACATATCACGGTGAACAAAATCGTGTTTGGTGTCGAAGGACCCAACTTCATCAATCTCCTGTCAATAGCTTTCCCCACCGATCTTTGATTAGAAGTGTTGCATGCCTTAGCTTTGGAGTTCTTCTTTAGTATAGATATACTAGGAAGGGTTATAGGAAGGGAAGGGATATTGTTTCTCCATTTGAATTTGTGGGATTCTTGTTGGGTCGGGTCAGATTATCCGACCATACTCAAGTCCAAATAAATAAATAAAATGGACAAGATTTCATAAAAAAGCATCAATTTGTGATGGAGGGAAAAGATCGAAACTTGAAGTCAAAGAAAATTCAGATGATACTTATTTTTCTAGTACAAATCAAGGACAATGAAATTATCAAGGTTTCACCTTTAGCAATAAAAAAAAAGCAAGAATAGCAAGTTGTACACTCTTTTACAACTATAATCTCGCTACTGCTGCAACATTCTTTATTGTATTTTGTTCTACTACAATCCTTTGCTGTAATATTTAATGTTTGTTTTTATTCAACAATGACCAAGCCAGTTGTGCACAAATTTTGCAGATTGTAAAATTCAATTTTTGGAGACAATGCACCTCAATAAAAGGGGCATTCAGCCATGTTTTAAATACAAAGAGTGAAAGTATAGATATATCTTTTTAGAGCATTCTTACTATTAGTCTTCTTCATTGTTTACATTGAATATCTAGCTTTTCTAGTTTATCTTTTTTTGTATCTTAAAAAAAGGCTAATATGTTAAGAATTTGATAAAAAAAAAACAAAGAAGAAAAGGCAAGAGAGATAAATTTTGAGGAAAAAAATTATTAATTATGTCAAATCTCTTTTAGGGCAATTTACGAAAATAAAATATTTGGATTCCAAAATTACCGAAATACAACTTTTGCAGTTTGAATATGAAAATGCAACTTTCTACAAAACTATGTAAACTGCGGAAGGGATCCCATGGTTTCGAAATACACATAAACCGCTGATAGGATCTCGCGATTTATGTTGATGTGAATTTGGCCAGAAACCGTGGTAGGGGTTCCATGGTTAACGGAAAATAAGTATAAACTGTGGACAGGGTCCATCAGTTTATTCTTGCACCAAGTTCCACAGGCATTAAAGCATTATGAATAATGCATTGACATGCTTTGCCTTTTGCTACTCAAAATCTGACCCATAAGCATACTAAATGATCTATACAATACTATTAATAAGCTTCTGCTATCACACAAACTATTATACAAACAATATATGATGTAGGTGATTTTGAATTAGTTTTATAAGACTTTGCTGCCTGCTTTAAGACTTTTTTGACATCGTTTGAATGATAAGATGCTTTACCAGGAATAACATCAAACTTTAGAAACTGTGTAGATGGTTGTGGTGATCTTTTAAAGCTTTTGAGGAGGCTTTATGATCTTTGGAAGGGCTCCATGATATCGTGATGTGGCATAGAATTTGATGATTCAAAAACATTTGGACCATTAAATGGTCCAATAACAAAATAAGTTTTCTTAAGTTTTTTAATAATTGCTAAATAATTTTTATTTAATTTTAACTACAATTTAATCTTTTATATATTATTTAATTATAAAATTTATCTTCAATTATATAAGTTAGTTTCTTCAAAATTAAATCGATTAGTAATGTTACCCAATGTATTATTTTAATCCTCTTTTTAATATACTCTTATTATTTTACGAAATTCAATCAATTGTGTAATAATTAAATAATATATAATTAAATAATTAAATAATTTATAAAATAGAAGATAAATTTATAATTAAATAATATATAAAGATTAAATTATAGTTAAAATTAAATAAAAATTATTTAGTAATTATTTAAAAAACTTAAAAAAACTTATTTTGTTATTAGATCATTTAATGGCCCAAACGTTTTTGGATCATCAAATTCTATGCCACCTCACGATATCATGGAGCCCTTCCAAAGATTATAAAGTCTCCTCAAAAGCATTAAAAGAACACTACAACCATCTACATAGTTTCTAATTTTGATGTTATTCCTGGTAAAGCATCTTACTGCTCAAACAATGTAAGAAAAACCTTAAAGCAGGTAGCAAAGTCCTGAAAAACTAATTCAAAATCACCTACATTATATATTGTTTGTATAATAGTTTGTGTGATAGCAGAAGCTTATTAATAGTATTGTATAGATCATTTAGTGTGCTTATGGGTCAGATTTTGAGTAGCAAAAGGCCAAGCATGTCAATGCATTATTCATAATGCTTCAATGCCTGTGGAACTTGGTGCAAGCATAAACCGTTGGACTCCTTCTACGGTTTATGCTTATTTCCTGTTAACAAAGAAACCGTGGAACCCCTACCACGGTTTCTGGCCAAATTTGCATCAACATAAACCACGGGATCCATCAGCGGTTTATGTGTATTTTGAAACCGTGGCATCCCTCTACGGCTTACATAGTTTTGTAGAAAGTTACATTTTTGTATTCAAACTGCAAAAGCTATATTTCATTAATTTTGGAAACTAAATGTTTTTTTCGTAAATTGCCCCCTTTTTTTTATGGAGAAATCTAAGTTAGGTTAATTTAATTGTTAGAAGTTTAGTTAGAAGCTTGTGTGTTCTTTGATAGGATTAGAAAGAATTTCAAGAAATTAGTTAATGTAATTTTGTTGAATTAGAATATAGGTCACCTTGTATTAAGTGACTGAATTAAAATATACAGTGGTGCATGCTTTTCTTCTCTATTCTATCTTTATAATTTTTTTCTCAACAGTAGAATATAATTTTCATTAATGAAAATAGATGGTCCAAAATGAACTACAGGCAAGGATAAAAAATGGATAAATTCACTAAAAATCTAATACATCTCTTATTGTAAGAAAAAAGAAAAGGGGAAGTGAGCCTTTCAGATTCTTCAACACTCTTCCATAGCCCTCCGAGCTGCTGCCAAGACCACAGATTGGGGAATTTGATGGCCTTCAAAGATGAGAACATTTCTGGCTTTCCAAATCTGCCAGGTAATGTTTGCTGCAAGTTCTCTTCTTTCTTTAGTTGCTTCATTTCTTCTCAACTAATTTTCCAATCTCATCCACCATTTTCGGGTTTTTTCTTTTTGGTTTGGTGTTAGAAAATTTTCTACTTGCCAAACATCTTTTGATTCTATCCACCCCAAGAAGCAATTAAGATTGATTCCTCAACTTGGTAGCACCGCTGGTAGATTGGGTTCACTAATTAAATTCAGGATTGGATCTTCTGAAGAACAGGTAGTCCCTCATGTATAATCTTCTAAAGGCAATTCTTAATTTTTGGATGATAGTTTATTTTCCATAAATTAGGCCATAATGCTTTGTGTTGGCACTACTCTGGTAGATATTCCAAAGGTGGGTGAAAAAATTGGAAGCTTATCTTGTATGCCGAGTTCATTGTGAAACTACCGTCTTTTTCTTTCATCCAGGTAACTCTATCTTTGGTTTCATGTATCTGTGTGTTGAGGATCGCTATAGCAATTTCTGGGCTGAAGATGATTGAATTAGTGATTGATTCCATGACCTATTAGGTAAGATTAGATCCGAGACTCTCTCTGGACTTTCTTCTATATATTGTGAGAGATTAGGAGTGATGGCTACATAGTTTCTGACCCATGAATCCTTCCTAATTTGAATAGATACACCTTTGCCCACATCTCAGAAAATTTCTTTCTCTAAGACTTTCCTTCCTTCCATTATACTATGCCAAACTCAGGAGGGATTTGTACCTGTTTCTGCTCTTAGGAATTTAGAATATCAATAATACTTACTTTGATAAATGATAAGAGAGTTTGGCCTGGGAGTAGACGCCATCCTTGCTTTGCTAACTTTGCCAGATTAAAGGCTTTAAGGTCTTTGATGTTGAGTCCTCCTTGATTCTTTGGTCTGCAAGTAATTCTCCAACCAATCCAGTGCATTCTCTGTTCAAACTCCTTTTGGCCCCACCAAAATTGTAAGATGGCTCTTTGGATTTCCTGAAGGAGATTTTCTAGTAGTTTGAAACAGCTTAGAGTATAAATAGAGATCGCTGTGGCCATAACCTTAATTAATACTTCTCTGCCACTAGTAGATAAAAGAGCTCGTTTCCAATGACTCAATTTCTGAATCACTCTATCCTTAATGTAGTTGAAAGTAACCTTCTTGGATCTCTGAATCACTGCTGGGAGGCCTAGATATTTGTTCTGATTTTCAATGCATGGGGCCAAAAGAATTTGAGCTAGTTGGTCGCGATGTGAACTGGGGTATTTTTGCTGAAAAAGTGATGAGCGGATAATTTATACGCTTTTTGGCATTGTTTTTAGTATGTTTTTAGTATGCTTTAGTTAGTTTTTATTACATTTTTATTAGTTTTTAGTTAAAATTCACTTTTCTGGGCTTTACTATGAGTTTGTGTGTTTTTCTGTGATTTCAGGTATTTTCTGACTGAAATTGAGGGTCCTGAGCAAAAATCTGATTCAGAGGCTGAAAAGGACTGCAGATGCTGTTGGATTCTGACCTCCCTGCACTCG
The DNA here is from genome assembly GCF_003086295.3 of Arachis hypogaea. NCBI lineage: Eukaryota > Viridiplantae > Streptophyta > Magnoliopsida > Fabales > Fabaceae > Arachis > Arachis hypogaea. The sequence continues at coordinate 23,368,864 of NC_092040.1, forward strand.
AAGTGGATTTTCTGGAGCTACAGAAGCCCAATTAGTGCGCTCTTAATGGCGTTGGAAAGTAGACATCCTGGGCATTCCAGCAATGTATAATAGTCCATACTTTTCCCAATATTTGATGGCCCAAATCGGCGTTGCAAATCAGCTTCAGAATTCCCGGCGTTTAACGCCGGAACTGGCATAAGAATTGGAGTTAAACGCCCAAACTGGCATAAACGCTGGCGTTTAACTCCAGAAAAAGTCTCTACACATAAAAGCTTCAATGCTCAGCCCAAGCACACACCAAGTGGACCCCGGAAGTGGATTTTTACGTCATTTACTCATTTCTGTATACCCTAGGTTACTAGTTCACTATTAATAGGATCTTTTGACATTGTATCTGGACCTCATGACACTTTACACATTTCTCATTGTATTTTCTATAGCATAAGTCTCTAAACCCCATGGTTGGGGGTGAGGAGCTCTGCTGTGTCTTGATGGATTAATGCAATTACTACTGTTTTTCATTCAATCACGCTTGCTTCTATTCTAAGATATCACTTGTTCTTCAACCTGATGAATGTGATGATCCGTGAGACTCATCATCATTCTCGCCTATGAACGTGTGCCTGACAACCGCCTCCGTTCTACTTTAGATTGAGTGAATATCTCTTGGATTCTTTAATCAAAATCTTCGTGGTATAAGCTAGAATTGATGGCGGCATTCAAGAGAATCCGGAAGGTCTAAACCTTGTCTGTGGTATTCTGAGTAAGATTCAAGGATTGAATGACTGTGACGAGCTTCAAACTCCTGAGGGCTGGGCGTTAGTGATAGACGCAAAAGAATCACTGGATTCAAAAGATGATTAGCCGTGCTGTGACAGAGCGCGTTGAACATTTTCACTGAGAGGATGGGAGGTAACCATTGACAACGGTGAAACCCTACATACAGCTTGCCATGGAAGGAGTCTTGCGTGCCTGAAGAAGAAAACAGTAGAAAAGCAGAGATTCAGAAGATAGAGCATCTCCAAAACCTCAATCTATTCTCTATTACTGCAAAACAAGTACTATTTTCATGTTCTTTTACTTTTTACAATCAACCCTGATAATTATTGATATCCTGACTAAGAGTTACAAGATAACCATAGCTTGCTTCAAGCCAACAATCTCCGTGGGATCGAACCTTACTCACGTAAGGTATTACTTGGACGACTCAGTGCACTTGCTGATTAGTTGTGCGGAATTGCGAAAGTGTGATTGCAATTTCGTGCACCAAGTTTTTGGCACCGTTGTCGGGGATTGTTCGAGTTTGGACAACTGACGGCTTATCTTGTTGCTTAGATTAGGACTGTTTTATTTTTGTTGGTTTAGAGTCTTTTATTTGAGTCTAGTTTCATATTTTAAGTTTGGTGTCAATTGCATGCTTTTGTTTTCTTTTATTTTTCGTATTTGCATGTCCTTAGTCCTGTCTTGATCCTTAAAAATTCTAAGTTTGGTGTCTTCTTTGTGTTTTCTTTTAAGTTTTCCAAAAATTTGAGTCTGATTTTCTAAAAAATTTTTAGTTTGGTGTCATTTTGTTGTTTTTCTCTTTCCTCATTTCAAAAATCAAATCTTTTTCAAAATAATTTTCAATCATATCTTTTCAATTGCTAATTCTAAAATCTTTTTAACTAATTAATTGATTTAGTTTTCAAATTGCTTTGATCTTATTTTCTTGTAGTTTTCGAAATTTTCTTTTATTTTCTCTTTTTTATTTTATTTTTATTATTTTCGGTCATTCCTAAAAAAAATTATACTTTGCTTGTGAATTCATATCATATTCCCTTTCTCCGTCATGGACCTAAGTGGAATTGAACAGTCCAGAAGGACTCTGGGGTCATATGCTAACCCCATTACAGCTGCATATGGGAGTAGCATCTGTATACCTCCCATTAAAGCAAGCAGCTTTGAGCTAAATCCTCAACTCATTATCATGGTGCAGCAAAATTGCCAGTATTTCGGTCTTCCGCAGGAAGAACCTACTGAGTTTCTGGCACAATTCTTATAACTTGCTGACACAGTACGTGATAAAGAGGTGGATCAGGATGTCTACAGATTATTACTGTTTCCATTTGCTGTAAAAGATCAAGCTAAGAGGTGGTTGAATAACTGGTGCACGAAATTGCAATCACACTTTTGCAACCCCGCACAACTAACCAGCAAGTGCACTGGGTCGTCCAAGTAATACCTTACGTGAGTAAGGGTCGATCCCACGGAGATTGTCGGCTTGAAGTAAGCTATGGTTATCTTGTAAATCTTAGTCAGGATATCAATAGTTATCAGGATTGATTGTGAAAAATAAAAGAACATGAAATAAGTACTTGTTTTGCAGTAATGGAGAATAGGTTGAGGTTTTGGAGATGCTCCATTTTCTGAACCTCTGCTTTCCTACTGTCTTCTTCTTCAAGCACGCAAGGCTCCTTCCATGGCAAGCTGTATGCAAGGGTTTCACCGTTGTCAGTGGCTACCTCCCATCCTCTCAGTGGAAATGTTCAACGCACCCTGTCACGGCACGGCTATCCATCTGTCGGTTCTCAATCAGGCCGAAATAGAATCCAGTGATTCTTTTGCGTCTGTCACTAACGCCCCGCCTTCAGGAGTTTGAAGCTCGTCACAGTCATTCAATCATTGAATCCTACTCAGAATACCACAGACAAGGTTTAGACCTTCCGGATTCTCTTGAATGCCGCCATCAGTTCTAGCTTATACCACGAAGATTTTGATTAAAGAATCCAAGAGATATCTACTTAATCTAAGGTAGAACGGAGGTGGTTGTCAGGCACACGTTCATAGTTGAGAATGATGATGATTGTCACGGATCATCACATTCATCCGGTTTAAGAATAAGTAATATCTTGGAATGGAAGCAAGCATAATTGAATGAAAAACAGTAGTAATTGCATTAATCCATCAAGACACAGCAGAGCTCCTCACCCCCAACCATGGGGTTTAGAGACTCATGCCGTGGAAAGTACACAAAGAAACGTATAAAGTGTCATGAGATACAGAAATGAGTAAATGACGTAAAAATCCACTTCTGGGTCCACTTAGTGTGTGCTTGGGCTGAGCAATGAAGCATTTTCGTGTAGAGATCTTTTCTGGAGTTAAACGCCAGCTTTTATGCCAGTTTGGGCGTTTAACTCCAAGTTTTATGCCAGTTCCAGCGTTAAACGCTGGAATTTCTGAGGCTGATTTGCCACGCCAGTTTGGGCCATCAAATCTCGGGCAAAGTATGGACTATTATACATTGCTGGAAAGCCCAGGATGTCTACTTTCCAAAGCCGTTGAGAGCGCGCCAATTGGGCTTCTGTAGCTCCAGAAACTCCGCTTCGAGTGCAGGGAGGTCAGAATCCAACAGCATCTGCAGTCCTTTTCAGTCTCTGAATCAGATTTTTGCTCAGGACCCTTAATTTCAGCCAGAAAATACCTGAAATCATAGAAAAACACACAAACTCATAGTAAAGTCCAAAAAAGTGAATTTTAACTAAAAACTAATAAAAATATACTAAAAACTAACTAGATTATACTAAAAACATACTAAAAACAATGCCAAAAAGCGTATAAATTATCCGCTCATCACAACACCAAACTTAAATTGTTGCTTGTCCCCAAGCAACTGAAAATCAAAATAGGATAAAAAGTAGAGAATATACTATAGACTCCAAAATATCAAGGAAACTTAGCTCCAATTAGATGAGCGAGACTAGTAGCTTTTTGCCTCCGAACAGTTTTGGCATCTCACTCTATCCTTTGAAGTTCAGAATGATTGGCATCTATAAGAACTCAGAACTCAGATAGTGTTATTGATTCTCCTAGTTAAGTATAATGATTCTTGAACATAGCCAGTGTATGAGTCTTGGCTGTGGCCCAAAGCACTCTGTCTTCCAGTATTACCACCGGATACATACATGCCACAGACATATAATTGGGTGAACCTTTTCAGATTGTGACCCAGCTTTGCTAGAGTCCCCAATTAGAGGTGTCCAGGGTTCTTAAGCACACTCTTTTTGCCTTGGATCACAACTTCATTTCTTTCTTTTTCTTTCTTTTTTTTTTCTTCTTTCTTCTCTTTTTTTTCAAAATTTTTTTTTGTATCCACTGCTTTTTCTTGCTTCAAGAATCAATCAGATGATTTTTTTAGATCCTCAATAACAGTTCTCTTTTTCCTCATTCTTTCAAGAGCCAAAAATTTTTAACAATCTCAAAACAACAAATTCAAGAGACATATGCACTGTTCAAGCATTCATTCGGAAAACAAAAATTATTGTCACCACATCAAACTAATTCAGCTAGTTTCAAGGATAAATATCGAAATCCTGTACTTCTTGTTCTTTTGTGATTAAAGCATTTTTTCATTTAAGAGAGGTGATGGATTCATAGGACATTCATAGCTTTAAGACATGAATTTTAAATTTTATTAATTATGAATTAAGAACAAGACTCAAAAATAGATATAAGATGAGACTAGAAAAAATAGAAAACAAAAAATTTAGATAGGCTCTTAATGATAGAGGTTTTCACAGAGTTAGGACTCAACAACCTTGATTTTGAGAAGAGGATGCTCCCTCAACTTGAGAAGAGAGCTTTTGGCGTTTCAACTCTTGGAGTTCACGCCCCTGCTTCTCTTGTTCCTTCAGTAATTTGCAGAGCATGCAGTTCTGATTCTGCTGTTCTTCCTTAAGTTGCTCCATAGTTTCTTGCAGCTTGGTGATAGATGCTTCTAGGCTGGCCCAGTAGCCAATTTCAGGGAATTCAGGGAGGAACTCATGCGCCCTCCTTTTGATAGAGTTGTCTTGCATTTGTCCTTCCATTGACTTCTTGGTGATTGGATGTTCAATGGGTATGAACTCATCTACTCCCATCTTTACCCCAGCCTCTTTACAGAGCAAGGAGATCAAGCTTGGGTAAGCCAGTTTGGCTTCAGTGGAATTCTTTTTTGCAATTGTGTAGATCTCACAAGCAATCACATGATGAACCTCCACTTCTTTTCCAAGCATAATGTAATGAATCATCACTGCTCTCTTGATAGTGACCTCAGAACGGTTGCTAGTGGGCAATATGGAACGCCCAATAAAGTCTAGCCAACCTCTTGCCATTGGTTTGAGGTCTCCCCTCTTGAGTTGGTTTGGGACACCCTTAGAATTGGTTATCCACTTAGTTCCAGGGAGGCATATGTCCTCTAGAACTTGATCCAACCCTTTATCTGCTCTCACCATTCTCCTATTAAAGGATTCAGGATCATCTTGCAGTTGAGGTAATTTGAAGATTTCTCTTATTTTGTCCAGATGGAAGTACATAACTTTCCCTCTGACCATGGTTCTGTAGGTATGGTAAGCAGTTCCAATTATTCTCTGCTTATCTGTTAGCCACAGATTTGAGTAGAATTCCTGAACCATATTCCTTCCAACCTTTATTTCAGGATTGGTTAGAACTTCCCATCCTCTGTTTCGAATTTGCTCTTGGATCCCCGGATATTCATCTTCTTTCAGATCAAATTTAACTTCCGGGATCACTGACTTCAGACCCATTATTTTGTGATAATGGTCTTCATGTTCTTTGGTTAAGAACTTCTCTTGATTCCAAAGATTCTTTGGATTATTCTCTTTCTTTCCTCTTAAATTGGTTTGTTTTCCCTTAGGAGCCATGATCTTGATGAATCTTGGCTTAGTGATCACGGAAAAGCACACCAAACTTAGAGGTTTGCTTGTCCTCAAGCAAAAGAAAGGAAATAAGAGAGAGAAGAGAAGAGCAAATTCGAATGGTGTGGGGGAATTAGGGGGCCAAACGTGTTTTTATAAGGGGGGGAAGAGATTTCGAAAAATTGAAAGGAGATTTGAGAAGATATGGAGAGAATTGGAGAGAAGGGTGAGTTTTTGAATAAGATTTGGGAATGATTTGAGAGAGATTTGAAGAATGACTTTTGATTTTTGAAGATTTTAAAGTGAATGATGAAAGGTTGGGATGTATTTATGTAGAAAAGTATGGGTAAGAAAAGGAAAATTTAAAAAAAAATTGGTTGAAAATCAAAATCGTGGTTCCCCCACCTTTCTGGCGTTAAACGCCCAGAATGGCACCCATTCTGGCGTTTAACGCCCATTTGTTGCCCCTTTTGGGCGTTTAACGCCCAGCCAGGTACCCTGGCTGGCGTTAAACGCCAGAATTCCTTTGTCACTGGGCGTTTTGCTAAATGCCCAGGATGCTGCACACCTGGCGTTAAACGCTCAGAATGGTGCCCATTCTGGCGTTTAACGCCCAAAATGGCACCTTTACTGGCGTTAAACGCCCAGAATGGTGCCCATTCTGGCGTTTAACGCCCAAAATGCCCCTTACTGGCATTTTTTCGCCAGTAAGCTCTTTTTCTCTGCTTTTTGTGCTGAATCATTCTGTAACTCTGTGAATTCCTTCATTTTTGATACTCACCTTTGTAAAAGCAAAACATATAACCTCCTAATGACTGGGTTGCCTCCCAGCAAGCGCTTCTTTACTGTCTTTAGCTGGACCTTTACTGAGAATCACTCAAGTCTCAGTTTTGAGCATTCCTGCTCAAAATTGCCTTCAAGATAATGCTTGATTCTCTGTCCATTAACAATGAACTTTTTGTCAGAATCAATATCCTGAAGCTCAACATATCCATATGGTGATACTCCTGTAATCATATACGGACCCCTCCACCGGGATTTGAGTTTTCCTGGAAACAATCTGAGCCTAGAGTTGAAGAGTAGAACTTTTTGTCCTGGCTCAAAGACTCTGGTTGACAACTTCTTGTCATGCCACTTCTTTGCCTTTTCCTTATAAATTTTTGCATTTTCAAAGGCATTGAGTCTGAACTCCTCTAGCTCATTTAGCTGGAGCAATCTTTTTTCACCAGCTAACTGAGCATCCATGTTTAGGAATCTGGTTGCCCAGTAGGCTTTATGTTCCAGTTCCACGGGCAGATGACAGGCCTTCCCATACACCAGTTGGTATGGAGAGGTTCCTATAGGAGTCTTGAATGCTGTTCTGTATGCCCACAGAGCATCATCCAAGCTCTTTGCCCAATCCTTTCTTCGGGCTATCACAGTTCGTTCCAGGATTCTTTTTAGCTCTCTGTTAGAGACTTCAGCTTGCCCATTTGTCTGTGGATGATACGGAGTTGCCACTTTGTGGCTAATTCCATATCTAACCATAGTAGAGTATAGCTGTCTATTGCAGAAATGAGTGCCCCCGTCACTGATTAGTACTCTGGGAATACCAAATCTGCTGAAGATGTGTTTCTGGAGGAATTTCAGCACGGTCTTGGTATCATTAGTGGGTGTAGCAATTGCTTCTACCCACTTAGATACATAGTCCACTGCCACCAGAATGTAAGTGTTTGAATATGATGGTGGGAATGGACCCATGAAGTCAATTCCCCATACATCAAACAATTCTATCTCTAATATCCCTTGTTGAGGCATGGCATATCCGTGAGGTAAGTTACCAGCTCTTTGGCAACTGTCACAGTTACGCACAAACTCTCGGGCATCTTTATAGAGAGTAGGCCAGTAGAAGCCACATTGGAGGACTTTAGTGGCTGTTCGCTCACTTCCAAAATGTCCTCCATACTGTGATCCATGGCAGTGCCATAGGATCCTTTGTGCTTCTTCTCTGGGTACACATCTGCGGATCATTCCGTCTGCACATCTCTTAAAGAGATATGGTTCATCCCAGAGGTAGTACTTGGCATCTGAAATTAATTTCTTTCTTTGCACTCTGCTGTACTCCTGGGGTATGAACCTCACAGCTTTATAATTTGCAATATCTGCAAACCATGGAGCTTCCTGAATGGCAAAGAGTTGCTCATCTGGGAAGGTCTCAGAGATCTCAGTAGAAGGGAGGGACGCCCCAGCTACTGGTTCTATTCGGGACAGATGATCAGCTACTTGGTTCTCTGTCCCTTTTCTGTCTCTTATTTCTATATCAAACTCTTGCAGAAGCAACACCCATCTGATAAGCCTGGGTTTTGAATCCTGCTTTGTGAGTAAATATTTAAGAGCAGCATGGTCAGTGTACACAACCACTTTGGACCCCACTAGATAGGATCTAAACTTGTCAATGGCATAGACCACTGCAAGTAACTCTTTTTTTGTGGTTGTGTAATTCTTCTGTGCGTCATTTAGAACACGGCTGGCATAATAAATGACGTGCAGAAGCTTGTTATGCCTCTGTCCCAACACTGCACCAATCGCATGGTCACTGGCATCACACATTAGTTCAAATGGCAATGTCCAATCTGGTGCAGAGATGACTGGTGCTGTGACCAGCTTAGCTTTCAAGGTCTCAAATGCCTGCAGACACTGTGTGTCAAACACAAATGGTGTGTCAGCAGCTAGCAGGTTACTCAAAGGTTTTGCAATTTTCGAAAAATCCTTTATGAACCTTCTGTAGAATCCTGCATGCCCCATAAAGCTTCTGATTGCCTTAACATTGGCAGGTGGTGGTAATTTTTCAATTACCTCTACCTTTGCCTTATCTAACTCTATTCCCCTGCTTGAAATTTTGTGCCCAAGGACAATTCCCTCAGTTACCATAAAGTGACATTTCTCCCAGTTTAAAACCAGGTTGGTCTCTTGGCACCTTTTCAGGACAAGTGCTAGGTGATTAAGACAGGAGCTGAATGAGTCTCCATATACTGAGAAGTCATCCATGAAGACTTCTAGGAATTTCTCCACCATATCAGAGAAGATGGATAGCATGCATCTCTGAAAGGTTGCAGGAGCATTACACAGACCAAAAGGCATCCTTCTGTAGGCAAACACGCCAGAAGGGCAAGTAAATGCTGTTTTCTCTTGGTCCTGAGGATCTACTGCAATTTGGTTGTAACCTGAATAGCCATCCAAAAAGCAGTAATAATCATGACCAGCTAGTCTTTCTAGCATTTGGTCTATGAATGGTAAAGGAAAATGATCCTTTCTGGTGGTTGTATTGAGCCTTCTGTAGTCAATACACATACGCCACCCCGTGACTGTTCTTGTAGGAACCAGTTCATTTTTTTCATTATGAACTACTGTCATGCCTCCCTTTTTGGGGACAACTTGGACAGGGCTCACCCAGGGGCTATCAGAAATAGGATAAATAATCCCAGCCTTCAGTAATTTAGTGACCTCTTTCTGCACCACCTCCTTCATGGCTGGATTTAGCCTCCTCTGTGGTTGGACCACTGGTTTGGCATTATCCTCCAACAGGATCTTGTGCATGCATCTAGCTGGGCTAATGCCCTTAAGATCACTTATGGACCACCCAAGAGCTGTCTTGTGTGTCCTTAGCACTTGAATCAGTGCTTCCTCTTCCTGTGGATTTAAAGCAGAGCTTATAATCACTGGAAAAGTATCACCCTCTCCCAGAAATGCATACTTCAGGGATGGTGGTAGTGGTTTGAGTTCAGGTTTGGGAGGCTTATCCTCCTCCTGAGGAATTTTCGAAAATTCCTTTGTTTCCTCTGGTTCTTCTTGATCAGGTTGAGCATCCTTGAAGATGTCCTCAAGCTCTAATTCTAGGCTTTCAGTCATATTGATCTCTTCTACCAGAGAGTCAACAATGTCAGCGCCCATGCAGTCATTTGGTGTGTCTGGATGCTGCATAGCTTTTACAGCACTCAACTTGAACTCATCCTCATTGACTCTCAGGGTTACTTCCCCTTTTTGTACATCAATGAGAGTTCGTCCAGTTGCTAGGAAAGGTCTTCCTAGAATGAGAGTTGCACTATTGTGCTCCTCCATTTCCAGCACCACAAAGTCAGTTGGAAAGGCGAATGGCCCAACCTTGACAATCATATCCTCTATTATGCCTGATGGATATTTAATGGAGCCATCAGCAAGTTGGAGGTATATCCGGGTTGGTTTGACTTCTCCAGTCAACCCAAGCTTTCTGATAGTGGATGCAGGTATTAGATTGATGCTTGCTCCAAGATCACATAGGGCTGTCTTAGTGCAAGCACCTTCTAATGTGCATGGTATCATAAAGCTTCCTGGATCTTGAAGCTTTTCTGGTAAGCTTTTCAAGATGACTGCACTGCATTCTTCAGTGAGAAATATTTTTTCAGTTTCTCTCCAATCCTTCTTATGACTTAAGATTTCTTTCATGAACTTAGCATAAGAAGGTATTTGCTCAAGTGCCTCTGCAAACGGAATCTTTATTTCAAGAGTCCTTAGATAGTCTGCAAAGCGGGCAAATTGCTTATCCTGTTCCGCTTGGCGGAGTTTTTGAGGATAAGGCATCTTGGCTTTATAGTCTTCAACCTTAGATGCTGCAGGTTTATTCCTTACAGAAGTGGTTGAAGAAGCCTTGTTAGAGGAATTACTGTCAGCACTCTCAGGTGTCTGATCATCCCTTGGCGTTTGAACGCCAGGATTGGGTGGAAAATGGGCGTTTAACGCCAACTTTTCCCCCTTTTCTGGCGTTTGAACGCCAGAACTGGGCAAGGAATGGGCGTTTAACGCCAACTTTCCTTCCCTCTCTGGCGTCTGAACGCCAAAAGTATTCCTCTCTGGGCTCTTCCTGTCCTCAGAGGGATTTTGAACAGTGGGTTGATTATCCTCTGTCAATTGTTCCTTACTTGGTCTTTTGCTCTTTTGAGCAGTGTTATTCAGTGTCTTCCCACTCCTCAGTTGAACTGCTTGACATTCCTCTGTTATTTGTTTAGATATTTGCTGTTTTGCTTGATTCAACTGCAGTTCTATGTTCTTGTGAGCAACTTTAGTTTCATGGAGCATCTCTTTAAATTCTGCTAACTGTTCTGTCATCAAGAGCAATTGTTGATTAAGCTCAATCATCTGTTCTTGAGGATTAGGGTCAGTGACTACTGTCGTGACTTCCTCTTTTGGAGAGAACTCATTGCTAGAGTACAAATATTGATTTCTAGCAACAGTGTCTATAAGCTCTTGAGCTTCTTCAATTGTCTTCCTCATGTGGATAGATCCACTAGCTGAGTGGTCTAAAGACATCTGAGCTTTTTCTGTAAGCCCATAGTAGAAGATGTCTAACTGTACCCACTCTGAAAACATTTCAGAGGGGCATTTTCTTAGCATACCTCTATACCTCTTCCAAGCATTATAAGGGGATTCATTATCCTCTTGTTTAAAGCCTTGGATGTCCAGCCTTAGCTGTGTCATCCTCTTTGGAGGGTAAAAGTGATTCAAGAATTTGTCTGATAACTGTTTCCATGTCTTTATGCTTGCTGTAGGTTGGTTATTCAACCACCTTTTAGCTTGATCTTTTACAGCAAATGGAAATAGTAATAGTCTGTAGACATCCTGATCCACCTCTTTATCATGTACTGTGTCAGCAATTTGTAAGAACTGTGCCAGAAACTCAGTAGGCTCTTCCTGTGGAAGACCGAAATACTGGCAATTTTGCTGCACTATGATAATGAGTTGAGGATTTAGCTCAAAGCTGCTTGCTTTGATGGGAGGTGTACAGATGCTACTCCCATATGCAACTATAATGGGGTTAGCATATGACCCCAGAGTCCTTCTGGACTGATCAATCCCACTTAGGTCCATAATGGATAAAGGGAAATGATATGGATTGCAAATAGATAAATTTTGTTTTTTTTTTTGAATTAAACGAAAAAATAAAATAAAAAAAGAAGATAAAATAAAAATTTGAAAATTAAAAAGAAAATAAGATCAAAGCAAATTGAGAACTGAATCAATTAGTCAATTAAAAAGATTTTGAAAATAGCAATTAAAAAGATATGATTGAAAAATTTTTATGAAAAAGATTTGATTTTTGAAATGAGGAAAGAGAAAAACAACAAAATGACACCAAACTTAAAATTTTTAGAAAATCAAACACTAATTTTTCAAAAATTTTAAGGGAAAAACACAAAGAGGACACCAAACTTAGAATTTTTACAGATCAAAAAGGGACTAAGGACATGCAAATTCGAAAATTAAAAGAAAAACAAAAGCATGCAATTGACACCAAACTTAAAATATGAAACTAGACTCAACTAAAAGACTCTAAACTAACAAAAATAAAATAGTCCTAATCTAAGCAACAAGATAAGCCGTCAGTTGTCCAAACTCAACAATCCCCGGCAACGGCGCCAAAAACTTGGTGCACAAAATTGCAATCACACTTTTGCAACCCCGCACAACTAACCAGCAAGTGCACTGGGTCGTCCAAGTAATACCTTACGTGAGTAAGGGTCGATCCCACGGAGATTGTCGGCTTGAAGCAAGCTATGGTTATCTTGTAAATCTTAGTCAGGATATCAATAGTTATCAGGATTGATTGTGAAAAATAAAAAACATGAAATAAGTACTTGTTTTGCAGTAATGGAGAATAGGTTGAGGTTTTGGAGATGCTCCATCTTCTGAACCTTTGCTTTCCTACTGTCTTCTTCTTCAAGCACGCAAGGCTCCTTCCATGGCAAGCTGTATGCAAGGGTTTCACCGTTGTCAGTGGCTACCTCCCATCCTCTCAATGGAAATGTTCAACGCACCCTGTCACGGCACGGCTATCCATCTGTCGGTTCTCAATCAGGCCGGAATAGAATCCAGTGATTCTTTTGCGTCTGTCACTAACGCCCCGCCTTCAGGAGTTTGAAGCTCGTCACAGTCATTCAATCATTGAATCCTACTCAGAATACCACAGACAAGGTTTAGACCTTCCGGATTCTCTTGAATGCCGCCATCAGTTCTAGCTTATACCACGAAGATTATGATTAAAGAATCCAAGAGATATCTACTTAATCTAAGGTAGAACGGAGGTGGTTGTCAGGCACACGTTCATAGTTGAGAATGATGATGATTGTCACGGATCATCACATTCATCCGGTTTAAGAACAAGTAATATCTTGGAATGGAAGCAAGCATAATTGAATGAAAAACAGTAGTAATTGCATTAATCCATCAAGACACAGCAGAGCTCCTCACCCCCAACCATGGGGTTTAGAGACTCATGCCGTGGAAAGTACACAAAGAAACGTGTAAAGTGTCATGAGATACAGATACAATGTCAAAAGATCCTATTAATAGTAAACTAGTAACCTAGGGTATACAGAAATGAGTAAATGACGTAAAAATCCACTTCTGGGTCCACTTAGTGTGTGCTTGGGCTGAGCAATGAAGCATTTTCGTGTAGAGACCTTTTCTGGAGTTAAACGCCAGCTTTTATGCCAGTTTGGGCGTTTAACTCCAAGTTTTATGCCAGTTCCAGCGTTAAACGCTGGAATTTCTGAGGCTGATTTGCCACGCCGGTTTGGGCCATCAAATCTCAGGCAAAGTATGAACTATTATACATTGCTGGAAAGCCCAGGATGTCTACTTTCCAATGCCGTTGAGAGCGCGCCAATTGGGCTTCTGCAGCTCCAGAAAATCCACTTCGAGTGCAGGGAGGTCAGAATCCAACAGCATCTGCAGTCCTTTTCAGTCTCTGAATCAGATTTTTGCTCAGGACCCTTAATTTCAGCCAGAAAATACCTGAAATCACAGAAAAACACACAAACTCATAGTAAAGTCCAGAAAAGTGAATTTTAACTAAAAACTAATAAAAATATACTAAAAACTAACTAGATTATACTAAAAACATACTAAAAACAATGCCAAAAAGCGTATAAATTATCCGCTCATCAATAACCAACCTACAGCAAGCATAAAGACATGGAAATAGTTATCAGACAAATTCCTGAATCAATTTTACCCTCCATAAAGGATGACACAGCTAAGGCTGGACATCCAATGCTTTAAACAAGAGGATAATGAATCCCTTTATAATGCTTGGGAGAGGTATAGAGGTATGCTAAGAAAATGCCCCTCTGAAATATTTTCAGAGTGGGTACAATTAGACATCTTCTACTATGGGCATACAGAAAAAGCTCAGATGTCTTTAGACCACTCAGCTGGTGGATCTATACACATGAGGAAGACAATTGAAGAGGATCAAGAGCTTATAGATACTGTTGCTAGAAATCAACATTTGTACTCTAGCAATGAGTTCTCTACAAAGGAGGAAGTTATGGCAGTAGCCACTGATCCTAATCCTCAAGAACAGATGGTTTAGTTTAATCAGCAATTACACCTGATGACAAAATAGTTAGCAGAGTTTAAAGAGATGCTCCAAGAAACTAAAATTGCTAACAAAAACATAGAATCTCAGTTGAATTAGGCAAAGCAGCAGCTATCTAAACAGATAACAGAAGAATTATCCAAGCAGTTCAACTGAGGAGTGGGAAGACATTGAATAACACTGCTCAAAGTAGCAAAAAGCCAAATAAGGAACAATTGACAGAGGATAACCAAACCACTGTCCAAAATCCCTCTGAGGACAGTAAGAGCCCAGAGAGGAATACTTTTGGCGTTCAAACGCCAGAAAAGGGGGGAAAGCTGGCGTTAAACGCCCATTCCCTGCCCAGTTCTGGCGTTCAAACGCTAGAAAAGGGAGAAAAGTTGGCGTTAAACGCCCAATATTCACCCAATCCTGGCGTTCAAACACCAATGGAGGATCAGACACCTGAGAGTGCTGATAATAACCCCTCTAAAAAGACTTCTCCAACCACTTCTGTAAGGAATAAACCTGCAGCAACTAAGGTTAACGAATATAAAGCCAAGATGCCTTATCCTCAAAAACTCTGCCAAGCGGAGCAGGATAAGCAATTTGCCCGCTTTGCAGACTATCTAAGGACTCTTGAAATAAAGATTCCATTTGCAGAGGCACTTGAGCAAATACCTTCTTATGCTAAGTTCATGAAAGAGATCTTAAGTCATAAGAAGGATTGGAGAGAAACTGAAAAAGTATTTCTCACTGAAGAATGCAGTGCACTCATTCTGAAAAGCTTACCAGAAAAGCTTCAAGATCCAGGAAGCTTTATGATACCATGCACATTAGAAGGTGCTTGCACCAAGACAGCCCTGTGTGACCTTGGAGCAAGTATCAATCTAATACCTGCATCCACTATCAGAAAGCTTGGGTTGACTGAAGAAGTCAAACCAACCCGGATATGCCTCCAACTTGCTGATGGCTCCATTAAATATCCATCAGGCATAATTGAAGACATGATTGTCAAAGTTGGGCCATTCGCCTTTCCAACTGACTTTGTAGTACTGGAAATGGAGGAGCACAAGAGTGCAACTCTCATTCTAGGAAGACCTTTCCTAACAACTGGACGAACTCTCATTGATGTACAAAAAGGGGAAGTAACCTTGAGAGTCAATGAGGATGAGTTCAAGTTGAATGCTGTAAAAGCTATGCAGCATCCAGACACACCAAATGACTGCATGGGCGCTGACATTATTGACTCTTTGGTGGAAGAGATCAATATGACTAAAAGTCTAGAATCAGAGCTAGAGGACATCTTCAAAGATGTTTAGCCCGATTTGGAGGAATCAGAGAGAATAACAGAACCTCTGAAAATCCCTCAGGAAGAAGAGAAACCTCCCAAAACAGAGCTCAAACCATTACCACCATCCCTGAAATATGCATTTCTGGGAGAGGGTGATACCTTTCCTGTAATCATAAGCTCTGCTTTAAATCCACAGGAAGAGGAAGCACTGATTCAAGTGCTAAGGACACACAAGACAGCTCTTGGGTGGTCCATAAGTGATCTTAAGGGCATTAGCCCAGCAAGATGCATACACAAGATCTTTTGGAGGATAATGCCAAACCAGTGGTCCAACCACAAAGGCGGCTAAATCCAGTCATGAAGGAGGTGGTGCAGAAAGAGGTCACTAAATTACTAGAGGCTGGAATTATTTATCCTATTTCTGATAGCCCCTGGGTGAGCCCTGTCCAAGTTGTCCCCAAGAAGGGAGGCATGACAGTGGTTCATAATGAAAAAAATGAACTGGTTCCTACAAGAACAGTCACAGGGTGGCGTATGTGTATTGACTACAGAAGGCTCAATACATCCACCAGAATGGATCATTTTCCTTTACCATTCATAGACCAAATGCTAGAAAGACTAGCTGGTCATGATTATTACTGCTTTTTGGATGGCTATTCGGGTTACAACCAAATTGCAGTAGATCCTCAAGACCAAGAGAAAACAGCATTTACTTGCTCTTCTAGCGTGTTTGCCTACAGGAGAATGCCTTTTGGTCTGTGTAATGCTCCTGCAACCTTTCAGAGATGCATGCTATCCATCTTCTCTGATATGGTGGAGAAATTCCTGGAAGTCTTCATGGATGACTTCTTAGTATATGGAGACTCATTCAGCTCCTGTCTTAACCACCTAGCACTTGTCCTGAAAAGGTGCCAAGAGACTAACCTGGTTTTAAACTGGGAGAAATGTCACTTTAAGGTGACTGAAGGAATTGTCCTTGGGCACAAAATTTCAAGCAGGGGAATAGAGGTGGATAAGGCAAAGGTAGAGGTAATTGAAAAATTATCACCACCTGCCAATGTTAAGGCAATCAGAAGTTTTCTGGGACACGCAGGATTCTATAGAAGGTTTATAAAGGATTTTTCGAAAATTGCTAAACCTCTGAGCAACCTGGTAGCTGCCGACACACCATTTGTGTTTGACACACAGTGTTTGTAGGCATTTGAGACCCTGAAAGCCAAGCTGGTCATAGCACCGGTTATCTCTGCACCAGACTGGACATTGCCATTCGAACTAATGTGTGATGCCAGTGACCATGCCATTGGTGCAGTGTTGGGACAGAGGCATAACAAGCTTCTGCACGTCATTTATTATGCCAGCTGTGTTCTAAATGATGCACAGAAGAATTACACAACCACAGAAAAAGAGTTACTTGCAGTGGTCTATGCCATTGACAAGTTTAGATCCTATCTAGTTGGATCAAAGGTGATTGTGTACACTGACCATGCTGCTCTTAAGTACTTACTCACAAAGCAGGATTCAAAACCCAGGCTCATAAGATGGGTGTTGCTTCTGCAAGAGTTTGATATAGAAATAAGAGACAGAAAATGGACAGAGAACCAAGTAGCTGATCATCTGTCCCAAATAGAACCAGTAGCTGGGGCGTCCCTCCCTTCTACTGAGATCTCTGAGACTTTCCCAGATGAGCAACTCTTTGCCATTCAAGAAGCTCCATGGTTTGTAGATATTGCAAATTACAAAGCTGTGAGGTTCATACCCCAGGAGTACAGCAGGGTGCAAAGAAAGAAATTAATTTCAGATGCCAAGTACTACCTATGGGATGAGCCATATCTCTTTAAGAGATGTGCAGACGGAATGATCCGCAGATGTGTACCCAGAGAGGAAGCACAAAGGATCCTATGGCACTGCCATGGATCACAGTATGGGGGATATTTTGGAAGTGAGCGAACAACCACTAAGGTCCTCCAATGTGGCTTCTACTGGCCTACTCTCTATAGAGATGCCCGAGAGTTTGTGCGTAACTGTGACAGCTGCCAAAGAGTTGGTAACTTGCCTCACGGATACGCCATGCCTCAACAAGGGATCTTAGAGATTGAGTTGTTTGATGTATGGGAGATTGACTTCATGGGTCCGTTCCCACCATCATACTCAAACACTTACATTCTGGTGGCAGTGGACTATGTATCTAAGTGGGTAGAAGCAATTGCTACACCCACTAATGATACTAAGACCGTGCTGGAATTCCTCCATGAACACATCTTCAGCAGATTTGGTGTTCCCAGAGTCATAATCAGTGATGGGGGTACTCATTTCTGCAATAAATAGCTGTACTCTGCTATGGTCCGATATGGAATTAGCCACAAAGTGGCAACCCCGTATCATCCATAAACAAATGGGCAAGCTGAAGTCTCTAACAGAGAGTTAAAAAGAATCCTAGAACGGACTGTAATTGCCCGTAGAAAGGATTGGGCAAAGAGCTTGGATGATGCTCTGTGGGCATACAGAACAGCATTCAAGACTCCAATAGGAACCTCTCCATACCAACTTGTGTATGGCAAGGCCTGTCATCTGCCTGTGGAACTGGAACATAAAGCCTACTGGGCAACCAGATTCCTAAACCTGGATGCTAAGTTAGCTGGTGAAAAAAGATTGCTCCAGCTAAATGAGCTAGATGAATTTAGACTCAGTGCCTTTGAAAATGCTAAGATTTATAAGGAAAAGGCAAAGAAGTGGCATGACAAGAAGTTGTCATCCAGAGTCTTTGAGCCAGGACAAAAAGTTCTGCTTTTCAACTCTAGGCTCAGGTTGTTCCCAGGAAAACTTAAATCCCGCTGGAGGGGTCCGTATGTGATTACAGGAGTATCACCATATGGATATGTTGAGCTTCAGGATACTGATTCTGACAAGAAGTTCATTGTTAATGGACAGAGGATCAAGCATTATCTTGAAAGAAATTTTGAGCAGGAATGCTCAAAACTAAGGCTGGAATGATCCTCAGTGAAGGTCCAGCTAAAGACAATAAAGAAGCACTTGCTGGGAGGCAACCCAGTCATTAGCAGGTTATATGTTTTGTTTCTACAAGGGCAATTATCCAAAAATGAAGAAATTCACAGAGTCACAGAAGGATTCAGTGCAAAAAGCAGAGAAAAATAGCTTGCTGGCGAAAAAATGCCAGTAAGGGGTACTTTGGGCGTTAAACGCCAGAATGGTATTCGGGCACCATTCTGGGCGTTTAACGCCAGTAAAGGTGCCATTTTGGGCGTTAAACGCCAGAATGGGCACCATTCTGGGCGTTTAACGCTAGGCGTGCAGCATCCTGGGCGTTTAGCAAAACGCCTGTGACAAAGGGAATTCTGGAGTTTAACGCCAGCCAGGGTACCTGGCTGGGCGTTAAACGCCCACAATGGCCAACAAATGGGCGTTAAACACCAGAATGGATACCATTCTGGGTGTTTAACGCCAGAAAGGTGGGGGACGGAGATTTTGCTTTCTGATTAAAATTTTTTCAAACTTTCCTTTTTTTATCCATACTTTTCTACATAAACACATTTCAAACTTTCATCATTCACCTTCAAATTTTCAAAAATTAAAATCAATCTTCAAATCTCTCTCAAATCCTTCCCAAATCTTCTTCAAAAACTCAAATTTTTCTCAAATTCTCTCCATATCTTCTCAAAGCTCCTTCAAAATTTTCAAAATCTCTCCCCCCTCCCTTATAAATACACGTTCGGCCACCCCTTTCTCCCCACCATTCGAATTCGCTCTCCTCATCTCTCCCCTCTCTCCTTTCTTTTGCTTGAGGACAAGCAAACCTCTAAGTTTGGTGTGCTTTTCCGTGATCACCAAGCCAAGATTCATCAAGATCATGGCTCCTAAGGGAAAACAAACCAATTTAAGAGGCAAGAAAGAGAATAATCCAAAGAGTCTTTGGAATCAAGAGAAGTTCTTAACCAAAGAACATGAAGACCATTATCACAAAATAATGGGTCTGAGGTCAGTGATCCCGGAAGTCAAATTTGATCTAAAAGAAGATGAATATCCGGGGATCCAAGAGCAAATTCGAAACAGAGGATGGGAAGTTCTAACCAATCCTGAGATAAAGGTTGGAAGAAATATGGTTCAGGAATTCTACTCAAATCTGTGGCTGACAGATAAGCAGAGAATGACTGGAACTGCTTTCTATACTTACAGAACCATGGTCAGAGGGAAAGTTATCTACTTCCATCTGGACAAAATTAGAGAGGTCTTCAAATTGCCTCAACTGCAAGATGATTCTGAAT
Source organism: Arachis hypogaea (assembly GCF_003086295.3). NCBI lineage: Eukaryota > Viridiplantae > Streptophyta > Magnoliopsida > Fabales > Fabaceae > Arachis > Arachis hypogaea. The sequence goes on from NC_092040.1 coordinate 23,388,463, forward strand.
CCTTCAATAGGAGAATGGTGAGGGCAGATAAGGGGTTGGATCAAGTTCTAGAGGACATTTGCCTCCCTGAAACTAAGTGGATAACCAATTCAAAAGGTGTCCCAAACCAACTCAAGAGGGGAGACCTCAAACCAATTGCAAGAGGCTGGCTAGACTTTATTGGGCGCTCCATATTGCCCATTAGCAACCGTTCTGAGGTCACTATCAAGAGAGCAGTGATGATTCATTGCATTATGCTTGGAAAAGACGTGAAGGTTCATCATCTGATTGCTTGTGAGATCTACACAATTGCAAATAAGAATTCCACTGAAGCCAAACTGGCTTACCCAAGCTTGATCTCCTTGCTCTGTAAAGAGGCTGGGGTGAAAATGGGAGTAGATGAATTCATACCCATTGAACATCCAATCACTAAGAAGTCAATGGAAGGACAAATGCAAGACAACTCTATCAAAAAGAGGGCGCAGGAGTTCCTCCCTGAATTTCCTGAAATTGACTACTGGGCCAGCCTAGAAGCATCTATCACTAAGTTGCAAGAAACTATGGAGCAACTTAAGGAAGAACAGCAGAATCAGAACTGCATGCTCTGCAAATTGCTGAAGGAACAAGAGGAGCAGGGGCGTGAACTTCAAGAGTTGAAACGCCAAAAGTTCTCCCCTCAAATTGAGGGAGCATCTACTTCTCAAAATCAAGGTTGTTGAGTCCTAACTCTGTGATAACTTCTATCATTAGGAGCTTATTTAAATTTTTGTTTTCTATTACTACTAGTCTTATCTTATATTTATTTCTGAGTCTTGTTCTTAATTCATGATTAATAAAATTTAGAGTTCATGTCTTAAAGCTATGAATGTCCTATGAATCCATCACCTCTCTTAAATGAAAAGTGCTTTAATCACAAAAGAACAAGAAGTACAGGATTTCGAACTCATCTTTGAAACTTGTTGAGTTAGTTTGATGTGGTGACAATACTTTTTGTTTTCTGAATGAATGCGTGAACAGTGCATATGTCTTTTGAACTTGTTGTTTTAAGAACGTTAAAATTGTTGGCTCTTGAAAGAATGATGGGAAAGGAGAACTGTTATTGAGGATCTGAAAAATCATCAAATTGATTCTTGAAGCAAGAAAAAGCAGTGAATACAAAAAAAACAAAAAAAACGAAAAAGAAAAGAAAGAGAAAAAGGAAAAGAAAGAAATAAAGTTGTGATCCAAGGCAAAAAGAGTGTGCTTAAGAACCCTGGACACCTCTAATTGGGGACTCTAGCAAAGCTGAGTCACAATCTGAAAAGGTTCACTCAATTATGTGTCTGTGGCATGTATGTATCCGGTGGTAATACTGGAAGACAGAGTGCTTTGGGCCACAGCCTAGACTCATAAAGTAGCTATGTTCAAGAATCATCATACTTAACTAGGAGAATCAATAACACTATCTGAGTTCTGAGTCCCTATGGATGCCAATCATTCTAAACTTCAAAGGATAAAGTGAGATGCCAAAACTGTTCAGAAGCAAAAAGCTACTAGTCCCGCTCATCTAATTGGAGCTAAGTTTCTTTGATATTTTGGAGTCTATAGTATATTCTCTTCTTTTTATTCTATTTTGATTTTCAGTTGCTTGGGGACAAGCAACAATTTAAGTTTGGTGTTGTGATGAGCGGATAATTTATACGCTTTTTGGCATTGTTTTCAGTATGTTTTTAGTATGCTTTAGTTAGTTTTTATTACATTTTTATTAGTTTTTAGTTAAAATTCACTTTTCTGGGATTTACTATGAGTTTGTGTGTTTTTCTGTGATTTCAGGTATTTTCTGGCTGAAATTGAGGGTCCTGAGCAAAAATCTGATTCAGAGGCTGAAAAGGACTGCAGATGCTGTTGGATTCTGACCTCCCTGCATTCGAAGTGAATTTTCTGGAGCTACATAACCCCAATTGGTGCGCTCTCAACGGCGTTGGAAAGTAGACATCCTGGGCTTTCCAGCAATGTTTAATAGTCCATACTTTGCTCAACATTTGATGGCCCAAATCGGCGTTGCAAATTAGCTTCAGAATTCCCGGTGTTTAACGCCGGAACTGGCATAAGAATTGGAGTTAAACGCCCAAACTGGCATAAAAGCTGGCGTTTAACTTCAGAAAAAGTCTCTACACATAAACGCTTCAATGCTCAGCCCAAGCACACACCAAGTGGACCCCGGAAGTGGATGTTTACATCATTTACTCATTTCTGTATACCCTAGGTTACTAGTTCACTATTAATAGGATCTTTTGACATTGTATCTGGACCTCATGACACTTTACACGTTTCTCATTGTATTTTCTACAGCATGAGTCTCTAAACCCCATGGTTGGGGGTGAGGAGCTCTGCTGTGTCTTGATGGATTAATGCAATTACTATTGTTTTTCATTCAATCACGCTTGCTTCTATTCTAAGATATCACTTGTTCTTCAACCTGATGAATGTGATGATCCATGAGACTCATCATCATTCTCGCATATGAACGTGTGCCTGACAACCGCCTCCGTTCTACTTTAGATTGAGTGAATATCTCTTGGATTCCTTAATCAGAATCTTCGTGGTATAAGCTAGAATTGATGGCGGCATTCAAGAGAATCCGGAAGGTCTAAACCTTGTCTGTGGTATTCTGAGTAGGATTCAAGGATTGAATGACTGTGACGAGCTTCAAACTCCTGAGGGCTGGGCGTTAGTAACAGACGCAAAAGAATCACTGGATTCTATTTCAACCCGATTGAGAACTGACAGATGATTAGCTGTGCTGTGACAGAGCGCGTTGAACATTTTCACTGAGAGGATGGGAGGTAGCCATTGACAACAGTGAAACCCTACATACAGCTTGCCATGGAAGGAGTCTTGCGTGCCTGAAGAAGAAGACAGTAGGAAAGCAGAGATTCAGAAGATAGAGCATCTCCAAAACCTCAACCTGTTCTCTATTACTGCAAAACAAGTACTATTTTCATGTTCTTTTACTTTTTACAATCAACCCTGATAATTATTGATATCCTGACTAAGAGTTACAAGATAACCATAGCTTGCTTCAAGCCAACAATCTCCGTAGGATCGACCCTTACTCACGTAAGGTATTACTTGGACGACCCAGTGCACTTGCTGGTTAGTTGTGCGGAATTGCGAAAGTGTGATTGCAATTTCGTGCACCAAAAAGGCAGATAACTTATCAAGATTAACCTTTTTCCCACTTATTTCCTCATAAACCTGTAAAATTCGAAGCAAGTTTTAGCAGATTTTCTCACTTGCTTTGCTGAAAAGTATTGAATCATCTGCAAAAAATAAATAGTTGATTCTAGGACACCTCTGATTGAGTCTCAACCCAGATATTTTCAGTCTCTGTTCTCCTCTGTGGAGCATATGGGAAAGTCCCTCTGCACAAAATAAGAATAGATAGGGGAATAGAAGGCCACCTTGTCATAACCCTCTACATGGCTTGAAAAAACCATGAGGTTGACCTTCCACAATAATAGAATAGAAAACTATTATCATAAGTTCCTTTATCCAAACCATCCATTTTTCACAAAATCCCAATTTCTGCATAATATTCTACACAAAACTCCATTCAACTCGATCATAGGTCTTGCTCATATCTAACTTCAATGCCATATCATAATCTTCATAATTCTTATTTTTCAGAAAATTCATATATTCATGAGCAATCAATATGTTATCACTAATCAACTTGCCTTTGATGAAAGCACTCTGGGGATCACTTATAATTCTGTTCATCATAGTTTGTAGTCTATAGAACAAAATTTAGAAATTATTTTGTAAAAAATAGTGCTTAAGCTTATAGGGCAGACGTACTTCGTAGATTTAGTATTCAGTACTATTGGAATAAGAGAGATATGTGTGTGATTGAAGGCTTTAAGAATTTTATCTCCGGAGAAGAAACCCTTTACTGCCTAAATCATGTCACCTTTGATATTTTTCCAAAAGAATTGAAAAAATTTGGCTATAAAACCATCCTCCCCTGGAGAGGAGAAGGGTTGATGGAATAAACTACTATTTTTATTTCTGCTTCAGTAACTGGCCGAATCAGGGACCTGTTTGTGGCTATATTTATCTTGTTTGGTATACCTTGCAAATCGACTTTCAAGTTTCTGGGTTCACTAGTAGCAAAGAGATCTTCAAAGTATTTTTGCGCTACTGCCGCCATACCCTCCGGATCATTAGCAACTCTACCCTCTTCATCCTCCAACTCCATTAACTTATTTTTCCTATTCCCATATTGGAATTTGGAATGAAAAAACTTTAGTGTTTTTGTCTCCCCAATTATGCCACTGCACTCTCAATTTTTCTCTCCAATGCCTCTTCTAGTTCCGCTTCCCATATTCGAATACTACTTTCATTTACCTCGAAACCTTTATTGGATTCTTGAATAATCTGGTCTTTAAGGTGCTGAATATTGGTTTGTGATTTAGATGAAGAGGTTTTTTTCCATTCAACAGTCTTACACCTGCAATGTTTTAATTTTTCAATCAGCTTGTACATTGGTGAGCCTTGAATGTCGACTTTCCAAGACCTTTTGATCAAATTAATAACATCTTTATTCTCATACCAGCGTTCCTGAAACCTGAAATGATTCTTGGTGCACAGAATTGCAATCACACCTTTGTAACTCTGCACGACTAACCAACAAGTGCACTGGGTCATCCAAGTAATACCTTACGTGAGTAAGGGTCGATCCTACGGAGATTGCCAGGTTGAAGCAAGCTATGGTTATCTTGTAAATCTTAGTCAGGAGATTAGTGATAAAAATGATTTTGTTTATGAAAAGTAAATAACATGAAATAAATGATACTTGTGATTCAGTAATGAGGAATAGGTTGAGGTTCCAGAGATGCTCTGTCATCTGAATCTCTGCTTTCCTACTGTCTTCTTCTCCAAACATGCATGGTTTCCTTCCATGGCAGGCTATATGATCAACTCAGTGAAAATTCCAAGTACGGTTTCTGCACGGCTAATCAACTATCGAATTTTTCGTCTCAGATGAAAAATACCAGGTACAGCTACTGCACGGCTAATCATCTGTCGATTCTCACTTGTGTCAGAATAGGATCTCTCTATCATTTTGCACATTGTCACTGCGCCCAATATTCGTGAGTTTGAATCTCCTCATAGTCATCCCCTTCCAGATCCTACTCGGAATACCACAGACAAGGTTTAGATTTTTCGGATCTCAGGAATGCTGCCAATTGGTTTTAGCCTCTACCACGAAGGTTCTAGTCTCACGGACTTGGTCCAGGGATTAGAGACCCAAGAGATACACACTCAAGCTGTCACTCAATGACTACGTTGAGCTCAGATAGAACGGAAGTGGTTGTCAGGCACGCGTTCATAAGGTTGAGGATAATGATGAGTGTCACCGATCATCATATTCTCTATTTTGAAGTACGAGTGAGTATCTTAGCATAGAATCAAGCATGATTGAATAGAAAATAATAGTAATTGCATTAATCTATTGAAACACAGTAGAGCTCCTCACCCCCACCCATGGGGTTTAGAGACTCATGCCGTAGAAGATACAATCTGAAATGTGAAAAATGTCATAAGTCCTAAAATGAATCTCTAAAAGTAGTTTTTATACAAAACTAGTAACCTAGGTTTACAGAAAATAAGTAACTAAGTGTAGATAGTGCAGAAATCCACTTCCGGGGTCCACTTTGTGAGTGTTTGGGCTGAGCATTGAAGCTTTCACATGCATAGGCCATCCTTGGAGTTAAATGCCAGTTTGGGTGCCAGTTTGGGTGTTTAACTCCAGTTTTGGTGCCAGTTTTAGTGCCAGTTTTGGCTGGCGTTTAAACGCCAGTTTAGGCCATCCAATATCGGGCAAAGTATGGATTATTATACATTGCTGGAAAGTCCAAGATGTCTACTTTCCAACGCAATTATAAGCACGCCAATTGGGCTTCTGTAGCTCCAGAAAATCCACTTCGAGTGCAGGAGGGTCAGAATCCAACAGCATCTGCAGTCCTTTCTCAGCCTCTGAATCAAATTTTTGCTCAGGTCCCTCAATTTTAGTCAGAAAATACTTGAAATTATAGAAAAACACAAACTCATAGTAAAGTCCAGAAATATGATTTTGAATAAAACTTAATAAAAATATAACAAAAAGTGAATAAAACGTGCTAAAAACTACCTAAAAATAATGCCAAAAAGCGTATAAATTATCCGCTCATCACAACACCAAACTTAAATTGTTGCATGTCCCCAAGCAACCAAAACAAAATAGGATAAAAATAAGACAATATACAATAAATTTCAAAATATCAATAAAGCTTAGTTCCAATTAGATGAGTGGGACTAGTAGCTTTCTGCTTCTGAACAGTTTTGGCATCTCACTTAATCCTTTGAAGTTTAGAATGATTGGCATCCATAGGAACTCAGAATTCAGATAGTGTTATTGATTCTCCTAGTTTAGTATGTTGATTCTTGAACACAACTACTTTATGATTCTTGGCCGTGACCCTAAGCATCTTGTTTTCCAGTATTATCACAGGATACATAAATGCCACAGACACATACTGGGTGAACCTTTTCAGATTGTGACTTAGCTTTGCTAGAGTCCCCAGTTAGAGGTGCCCAGAGTTCTTAAGCACACTCTTTTTGCTTTGGATCACGACTTTAACCACTCAATCTCAAGCTTTTCACTTGGACCTTCATGACACAAGCATATGGTTAGGGACAGCTTGATTTAGCCGCTTAGGCCAGGATTTTATTCCTTTGGGTCCTCCTATCCATTAATGCTCAAAGCCTTGGATCCTTTTTTACCCTTGCCTTTTAGTTTAAAGGGTTATTGGCTTTTTGCTCTTGCCTTTTGGTTTAAAGAGCTATTGGCTTTTTTTGCTTGCTTTTTCTTTTTCTTTCTTTTTCTTTATTTTTTGCCCCTTTTTTCCGCAAGCTTTGTGTTTTTTCACTGCTTTTTCTTGCTTCAAGAATCAATTTTATGATTTTTTAGATTATCAATAACATTTCTCTTTTTTCATTATTCTTTCAAGAGCCAACAATTTTAACATTCATAAACTTTACTATAAAAAATACTGTTCAAGCATTCATTCAGAAAATAAAAAGTATTGCCACCACATCAAAATAATTAAATTATTTTCAAGATAGAATTCAAAATCCATGTACTTCTTTTTCTTTTTCAGAAAACATTTTTCATTTAAGAAAAGTGAAAGATTCATGGAACATTCATATATTTAAGACATGGACACTAAACACTAATGATCATGTAATGAAGACACAAACATAGTCAAAACATAGCATAAAAACTGAAAACAGAAAAAAAAATAAACAAGGAGATTAAAGAACGGGTCCACCTTAGTGATGGTGGCTTCTTCTTCCTCTTGAAGAACCAATGGAGTTCTTGAGCTCCTCTATGTCTCTTTCTTACCTTTGTTGCTCCTCTTCCTAGAGGTTTCTCCGGCCTTGGGTGCCATAATGGTTATAGAAAGCAAAAAGCTGAGCTTTTCCACACCAAACTTAAAAACTTTGCTCGTCCTCGAGAAAAATAAGATAGAAGGGAGTAGAAGAAGAATGCTGCAATTAATGTTGAAAACTTATTATTGTATGCAAGAAAAATTAAAAAGAGTTGAAAAGAATTTGAAAAGATATGTAAGTTTTGAAAACGTTTTGGAAGGATTTGAAAAGAATTGGAAAAGAATTAAAAAGAATTGGAAAGATTATTAATTTTTGAAAATAGAAATTGAAAGATGAACGTTTAAAATATATTTGATGCAAAAAAAATTATGAATTAAAACATGAAAAATTTTAAAAAAATCGAATTGGAAACAAAATTACCTCCCTTGTGTCATCCTAGCATTAAACGCCCAGAATGCTATCCATTATGGCGTTTAACGCCCACTGGATTGCCTCTTTGGGCGTTTAACGCCTAGCCAGATACCCTGGCTGGCGTTAAATGCCAGGAATCCTTCTTTACTGGGTATTTTTCTGAACGCCCAGAATGCTGCCCATTCTGGCGTTTAAAACCCAGAATGCTGCCTACATGGGCGTTAAATGCCCATTCTGCTATCCTTACTGTCGTTTAAATGCCAGTAAGCCTGTCCTCCAGGGTGTGCTATTTTTTATGCTGTTTTTGATTCCGCTTTAATTCTACAGCTGTTTTTATGACTCCACATGATCATCAACCTAAAGAAAACATAAACTAACAATGGGACATGAAATGAAAAAGTAATTAACATAGATAAATAAGATTGGGTTGTATCCCAATAAGCGCTTCTTTACTGTCTTTAGCTGGACTTTTACTGAGCTTTTAATTTAGTCTCAGTTTTGAGCACTCTTGCTCAATATTGCCTTCAAGATAATGTTTGACTCTCTGTCCATTAACAATGAACCTTTTTTCAGAGTCAATATCCAGAAGCTCTATATATCCATATGGTGACACACTTGTAATCACATATGGTCCCTTCCACCTAGATTTCAATTTCCCAGGGAACAATCTGAGCCTAGAGTTAAATAGCAAAACCTTCTGTCCTGGCTCAAATACTCTAGATGACAGCTTTCTGTCATGCCACCTTTTTTCTTTTTCCTTGTAAATTTTAGCATTTTCGAAAGCATTGAGTCTGAACTCCTCTAGCTCATTCAACTAGAATAATCTCTTCTCTTCAGCCACCTTAGCATCAAGGTTTAAGAATTTGGTTTCCCAGTAGGCCTTGTGTTCCAGTTCCACTAGCAGATGACAGGTTTTTCCATACACCAGCTGGTATGGAGGGGTTCCTATAGGAGTCTTGAATGCAGTTCTGTATGCCCACAGAGCATCATCTAGACTTTTTACCCAATCTTTTCTACGGGTACTTACAGTCCGTTTCAGGATTCATTTTAGTTCTCTATTTGAAACTTAAGCCTGTCCATTTGTCTGTGGATGATATGGAGTTGCCACTTTGTGGTTAATTCCATATCGGACCAGAGCAGAGTCAAGCTGTTTATTGCAGAAATGAGTGCCTCCATCACTGATCAGTATCCTAGGGACACCAAAACTCTTGAAGATATGCTTCTGGAGGAACTTCATAAACTATCTTAGTATCATTAGTGGGTGTTACAATTGCCTCTACCCATTTAGATACATAGTCTATTGCCACCAGAATATAAGTGTTTAAATATGATGGTGGGAAAGGCCCCATGAAGTTAATACCCCATTCATCAAACAACTCAATCTCTAAGATCCCTTGCTGAGGCATGGCATAACCATGAGGTAGATTACCAACTCTCTAGTAACTGTCACAGTTACATACAAACTCTCGGGAGTCTCTATAGAGAGTAGGCCAGTAGAAGCCACATTGGAGAACTTTTGTGGCTGTTCGTTCACCTCTGAAATGTCCTCCATATTGTGATCCATGACAATGCTATAGGATCTTCTGTGCCTCTTCTCTAGACACACATCTATGGATTACTCCGTCTGCACACCTCTTAAAGAGATATAGTTCATCCCACAAGTAGTACTTTGCATCAGAAATCAATTTTTTTGTTTGCCGCTTGCTGTACTCTTTGGGTATGAATCTCACAGCTTTATAGTTTGCAATGTCTGCAAACCATGGTACTTCCTGAATAGCAAAGAGTTACTCATTCAAAAAGATTTCAAAGATCTCAGTAGGAGGGAGGGACGCTCCTGCTACTGGTTCTATCCGGGACAGGTGATCAGCTACTTGGTTCTCTGTCCCTTTTCTATCTCTTATTTCTATATCAAACTCTTGCAGAAGCAACACCCAACTTATGAGTTTGGGTTTTGAATCTGGGTTTTGAATCCTGCTTTGTGAGGAGATATTTTAGAGCAGCATGGTCAGTGTACACAATCACTTTTGATCCTACTAAATAGGATCTGAGATTGTCAATGGCATAAACCACTGCAACTAATTCCTTTTCTGTGGTTGTGTAATTCTTCTGTGCGTCATTTAAAACACGGTTAGCATAATAAATGACATGTAGAAGCTTGTCATGCCTCTGTCCCAATACTGCACCAATGGCATGGTCACTGGCATCACACATTAGTTCGAATGGTAATATCCAGTCTAGTGCAGAAATGGCTGGTGCTATGACCAGCTTAGCTTTCAGAGTCTCGAACGCCTACAGACACTCTGTGTCAAAGGCAAATGGTGTGTCAGCAGCTAGCAGATTGCTCAGAGGTTTTGCAATTTTTGAAAAATCCTTTATAAACCTCCTATAGAATCATGCATGCCCCAGAAAGCTTCTGATTACCTTAACATTCGCAGGTGGTGGTGATTTTTCAATTACCTCTACCTTAGCTTGATCCACCTCTATTCCCTTATTCGAAATTTTGTGCCCAAGGACAATTCCTTCAATTACCATGAAGTGACATTTCTCCCAGTTCAAAACCAGGTTAGTCTCTTGGCACCTTTTCAGAACAAGTGCTAGATGGTCAAGACAGGAGCTGAATGAGTCTCCAAACACTGAGAAGTCATCTATAAAGACTTCCAGAAATTTCTCTACCATATCAAAAAAGATGGAGAGCATGCATCTCTGAAAGGTTACAGGTGCATTGCACAAACCAAATGGCATCCTTCTGAGGATCTACTGCAATTTGGTTATAACCTGAATAGCTGTCCAAAAAGCAGTAGTATTCATGACCTGCTAGTCTCTCTAGCATCTAATCTATGAATGGTAAAGGAAAATGATCCTTTCTGGTGGCTGTATTGAACCTTCTGTAGTCAATACACATACGCCACCCAGTAACTATTCTTGTAGGAACCGGTTCATTCTTTTCATTATGAACCACTGTCATTCTTACCTTCTTGGGAACAACTTAGACAGGGCTCACCCAGGGGCTATCAGAAATAGGATAAATAATCTCAGCCTCTAGTAATTTAGTGACATCTTTCTGCACCACCTCCTTCATGGCTGGATTTAGCCGCCTCTGTGGTTGAACCACTGGCTTAGCATCATCCTCCAATAGGATCTTGTGCATGTATCTGGCTAGGCTAATGCCCTTAAGATTACTTATGGACCACCCAAGAGCTGTCTTGTGTGTCCTTAGCACCTGAATTAGTACTTTCTCTTCCTATGGCTCTAAAGCAGAGCTTATGATCACGAGAAAAGTGTCATCCTCTCCCAGAAATTCATATTTCAGGGATGGTGGTAGTGGTTTGAGCTAGGGTTTAGGAGGCTTGTCCTCTTCCTGAGGAGTTTTCAGAGGTTCTTTTATTTTCTCTGGTTCCTCCAGATCAAGCTGAACACCTTTAAAAATGTCCTTTAACTCTGATTCGAGACTGTCAGTCCTATTGACCTCTTCCACTAGAGAGTCAATAATATCAATGGTCATGTAGTTATTTGGGGTGTCTAGATGTTACATAGCTTTGACAGCATTCAACTTAAACTCATCCTCATTGACTCTCAGGGTCACCTCCCCTTTTTGGACATCAATGAGGGTTTGTCCAGTGCAAGGAAAGGTCTTCCTAGAATGAGAGTTGCACTCTTGTGCTCCTCCATTTCTAGCACCATAAAGTCAGTGGGAAAGGCAAATGGCCCAACCTTGACAATCATGTCCTCAATTACGCCTGATGGAATTTTAGTGGAGCCATCAGCAAGTTGGAGACATATCTGGGTTGGTTTGACTTCTTCAGTCAAACCAAGCTTTCTGATGGTGGATGTAGGTATCAGGTTGATACTTACCCCAAGATCACATAGAGCTGTCTTGGTACAAGCATCCTCTAATGTGCATGGTATTATAAAGCTTCCGAGATCTTTGAGCTTCTCTGGTAAGCTTTTCAGAATGACTGCACTGCATTCTTTAGTGAGGAAAACTTTTTCGATTTCTCTCCAATCCTTCTTATGACTTAAGATCTCTTTTATGAACTTAGCATAAGAGGGCATTTGCTCAAGTGCCTCTGCAAATGAAATCTTTATTTCAAGAGTCTTGAGATAGTCTGCAAAGCGGACAAATTTTTTATCCTATTCCACTTGGCGGAGTTTCTGAGGATAAAGCACCTTGGCTTTATAGTCTTCAACCTTAGTTGCTGCAGGTTTACTTCCTACAAAAGTGGTTGGAGAAGCCTACTTAAGGGGGTTGTTATCAGCACTTGCAGGTGTCTGATCCCTCATTGGCATTTGAACACCAGAATTGGGGGCTGTATGGGCGTTTAATGCCAGATTGCCACCCTTTTCTGGCATTTGGACGCCAGAATTGGCCATCCACTAGGTGCATATAGTGTAGAAATCCACTTCCGGGGTCCACTTGGTGAGTGTTTGGGCTGAGCTTTGAAGCTTTCACGTGCTTAGGCCATCCTTGGAGTTAAACGCCAGTTTGGGTGCCAGTTTGGGCATTTAACTCCAATTTTGGTGCCAGTTCTGGCGTTTTACGCTAGAAAAGGGTTTCTAGCTGGCGTTTAACGCCAGTTTGGGCCATCAAATCTCGGACAAAGTATGGACTATTATACATTGCTGGAAAGCCCAAGATGTCTAATTTCTAACGCAATTGAGAGCGTGCCAATTGAGCTTCTGTAGCTCCAGAAAATCCACTTCTAGTACAGGAGGATCAGAATCCAACAGCATCTGCAGTCCTTTCTCAGCCTCTGAATCAGATTTTTGCTCAGGTCCCTCAATTTCAGTCAGAAAATACCTGAAATTACATAAAAACACACAAACTCATAGTAAAGTCCAGAAATGTGATTTTTGAATATAACTTAATAAAAATATAACAAAAGGTGAATAAAACATGCTAAAAACTACCTGAAAATAATGCCAAAAAGCGTATAAATTATCCGCTCATTAATGCTTTCCCCTCCTTTCTTCCATCTCCAAACTGAGAAATAATGGTCTATGATCAGAACCTGTGTCCTCTAGATGCTTCACAATAGCCGCTGAAAATTTAGTTTGCCAGCTATTCGTAACCAAGACTCTGTCCAGCCTTTCTCTAATAAAGTTTCTTCCAAATTATCTATTGCTCCATGTGAATTTATCACTCTCGTATCCCATGTCTTTAAACCCCGAAATTGATAAAATCATTGAACTTCTGGATGGAAGTTGCAGTCGTAATTCGGCCACCTTCTTTTTCATGATTGGAACGGATTGCATTATAATCACCCATGACTATAATACTCTCACCCCTTCTCTTGAGAACTTCCAGAACTCTATTAAATTGTCCTGCCCTTATACCTTCTTCAGTGTGCAAGTAGACACCTATCACCTCCCATTTCATTTTGCCTTGCCTATCCTCCATTTTGAAGTAAATAAAGAAGGAATCATGCTCCACAATCTGCATTATAATTTCTGCTTTCCATGCAATTACGTATCCTCCCGCCATACCGATTGGTTCAACTGTAAACATAGAATTGAAACCACACCTCCGTAACACACATTCTACAGTCGAGGAGTTATTCTTTGTTTCACATAGGAATAAAACCTCAGGGGAATGGGTTTTGTTAATCACTTTTATGTTATAAACTGTCAGAGATTTTTCCAAACTCTGACAGTTCCACATTATTATCTTCATCTCTCCTTTGGTGCCAATTGTTGGGTGGCACCCTCCCCCTTATTCACTTCTCCCACATCATCTTGGCATTGCTTGTTTCCAGTAAAGCTTTCCCTTGAACCTCCAAACCTCCTTTTAACTCCTGTAATAGATTTGTGGGTGTGGATCTTTCTTGCCAACTACTTTAAATTCTATTTCCTAGCTCCCTGCTGTCTCCCTTCACTCTCATTCGCACCAAATGTGAACAAAGTTTGTTGTGTAGTAATCTGAACTATTATTGTTGCATTTTTGATACTATAGCTTCTTTCCTCCAATATCTCCTTTTTTTCCTATGTCTCCCCCTTATTTTCTTCTTGTGTTAGTAGTTTGGGGTTGCTTTGTACTTCATACTCTTGTCCTCTGCATTGTGAGTTCCCTTCTTGGACAGAAAGACTAGCAAAGCTTTTGATTAGGCTCACTGGAATCGGTTTCCTTTGTTTTTTCTCTCCTCCCTCACTATATTGGGGTAGTTTGGGTTTTCATTTTCTTTTTTGTTCTTCAGATGCCATCCAAACTAATCCATTCTAAGCTATACCCCCCATTCCTCCTCCTTTGTTTCTCCTTTCTCTATCTGCTCCAAATGAGTATTACATGCCCTAACCTCATGCCCAATACTCCCACTAGAAAAGCAAAATTACCAATCCTCTCATATTTGAGGTGAAGATCAATAATTTTACTATTGCTGCCAGACATTTTGAGTTTTTGTTTTAGAGGTTTGGTTATATTCATTAATACTTGTATTTTTAGAATTCTTTCCTCCTTACCCCTGATGCACGAAATTGCAATCACACTTTTGCAACCCTGCACAACTAACCAGCAAGTGCACTGGGTCGTCCAAGTAATACCTTACGTGAGTAAGGGTCGATCCCTCGGAGATTGTCGGCTTGAAGCAAGCTATGGTTATCTTGTAAATCTTAGTCATGATATCAATAATTATCAAGGTTGATTGTAAAAAGTAAAAGAACATGAAATAAGTACTTGTTTTGCAGTAATGGGGAACAGGTTGAGGTTTTGGAGATGCTCCATCTTCTGAATCTCTGCTTTCCTACTGTCTTCTTCTTCAAGCATGCAAGGCTCTTTCCATGGCAAGCTGTATGCAAGGGTTTCACCGTTGTCAGTGGCTACCTCCCATCCTCTCAGTGGAAATGTTCAACGCACCCTGTCACGGCACGGCTATCCATCTGTCGGTTCTCAATCAGGCCGGAAGAGAATCCAGTGATTCTTTTGCGTCTGTCACTAACGCCCAGCCCTCAGGAGTTTGAAGCTCGTCACAGTCATTCAATCATTGAATCCTACTCAGAATACCACAGACAAGGTTTAGACCTTCCGGATTCTCTTGAATGCCGCCATCAGTTCTAGCCTATACCACGAAGATTCTGATTAAAGAATCCAAGAGATATCTACTTAATCTAAGGTAGAACGGAGGTGGTTGTCAGGCACACGTTCATAGTTGAGAATGATGATGAGTGTCACGGATCATCACATTCATCCGGTTTAAGAACAAGTAATATCTTAGAATGGAAGCAAGCATGATTGAATGAAAAACAGTAGTAATTGCATTAATCCATCAAGACACAGCAGAGCTCCTCACCCCCAACCATGGGGTTTAGAGACTCATGCCATGGAAGGTACACAAAGAAACGTGTAAAGTGTCATGAGGTCCGGATACAATGTCAAAAGATTCTATTAATAGTGAACTAGTAACCTAGGGTATACAGAAATGAGTAAATGACGTAAAAACCCACTTCTGGGTCCACTTAGTGTGTGCTTGGGCTGAGCATTGAAGCTTTCATGTGTAGAGACTTTTTCTGGAGTTAAACGCCAGCTTTTATGCCAGTTTGGGCGTTTAACTCAAATTTTTATGCCAGTTCCAGCGTTAAACGCTGGGAATTCTGAAGCTGATTTGCAATGCCGGTTTGGGCCATCAAATCTCGAGCAAAGTATGGACTATTATACATTACTGGAAAGCCCAGGATGTCTACTTTCTAACGCCGTTGAGAGCGCGCCAATTGGGCTTCTGTAGCTCCAGAAAATCCACTTCGAGTGCAGGGAGGTCAGAATCCAACAGCATCTGCAGTCCTTTTCAGCCTCTGAATCAGATTTTTGCTCAGGACCCTCAATTTCAGTCAGAAAATACCTGAAATCACAGAAAAACACACAAACTCATAGTAAAGTCCAGAAAAGTGAATTTTAACTAAAAACTACTAAAAATATACTAAAAACTAATTAAATTATACTAAAAACATACTAAAAATAATGCCAAAAAGCGTACAAATTATCCGCTCATCACAACACCAAACTTAAATTGTTGCTTGTCCCCAAGCAACTGAAAATCAAAATAAGATAAAAAGAAGAGAATATACTAGAGACTCCAAAATATCAAGGAAACTTAGCTCCAATTAGATGAGCGGGACTAGTAGCTTTTTGCTTCCGAACAGTTTTGGCATCTCACTTTATCCTTTGAAGCTCAGAATGATTGGCATCTATAGGAACTCAGAACTCAGATAGTGTTATTGATTCTCCTAGTATAATGATTCTTGAACATAGCTATGTCATGAGTCTTGGCTGTGGCCCAATGCACTCTGTCTTCCAGTATTACCACCGGATACATACATGCCACAGACACATAATTGGGTGAACCTTTTCAGATTGTGACTCAGCTTTGCTAGAATCCCCAATTAGAGGTGTCCAGGGTTCTTAAGCACACTCTTTTTGCCTTGGATCACAACTTTATTTTTTTTCTTTTCTTTTTCTCTTTCTTTTCTTTTCGTTTTTTTTTTCTTTGAATCACTGCTTTTTCTTGCTTCAAGGATCAATTTGATGATTTTTCAGATCCTCAATAACAGTTTTCTTTTTCCCTCATTCTTTCAAGAGCCAACAATTTTAACATTCTCAAAACAACAAATTCAAAAGACATATGCACTGTTCAAGCATTCATTCGGAAAGCAAAAAGTATTGTCACCACATCAAACTAATTCAACTAGTTTCAAGGATAAATTCGAAATCCTGTACTTCTTGTTCTTTTGTGATTAAAGCATTTTTCATTTAAGAGAGGTGATGGATTCATAGGACATTCATAGCTTTAAGACATGAATTTTAAATTTTATTAATTATGAATTAAGAACAAGACTCAAAAATAGATATAAGATCTCAACTAAAAAATAGAAAACAAAAATTTAAATAGGCTCCTAATGATAGAGGTTTTCACAGAGTTAGGACTCAACAACCTTGATTTTGAGAAGTGGATGCTCCCTCAAAGTGAGGGGAGAATTTTTGGCGTTTCAGTTCTTGAAGTTCACGCCCCTGCTTCTCTTGTTCCTTCAGCAATTTGCAGAGCATACAGTTCTAATTCTGCTGTTCTTCCTTAAGTTGCTCCATAGTTTCTTGCAACTTGGTGATAGATGCTTCTAGGCTGGCCCAGTAGCCAATTTCAGGGAATTCAGGAAGGAACTCCTGCACCCTCCTTTTGATAGAGTTGTCTTGCATTTGTCCTTCCATTGACTTCTTGGTGATTGGATGTTCAATGGGTATGAATTCATCTACTCCCATCTTTACCCCAGCCTCTTTACAGAGCAAGGAGATCAAGCTTGGGTAAGCCAGTTTGGCCTCAGTGGAATTCTTATTTGCAATTGTGTAGATCTCACAAGCAATCAGATGATGAACCTCCACTTCTTTTCCAAGCATAATGCAATGAATCATCACTGCTCTCTTGATAGTGACCTCAGAACGGTTGCTAGTGGGCAATATAGAACGCCCAATAAAGTCTAGCCAACCTCTTGCAATTGGTTTGAGGTCTCCCCTCTTGAGTTGGTTTGGGACACCCTTTGAATTGGTTATCCACTTAGTTCCAGGGAGGCATATGTCCTCTAGAACTTGATCCAACCCTTTATCTGCTCTCACCATTCTCCTATTAAAGGATTCAGGATCATCTTGCAGTTGAGGCAAATTGAAGATTTCTCTTATTTTGTCCAGATGGAAGTAGATAACTTTCCCTCTGACCATGGTTCTGTAAGTATGGTAAGCAGTTCCAGTCATTCTCTGCTTATCTGTTAGCCACAGATTTGAGTAGAATTCCTAAACCATATTTCTTCCAACCTTTGTCTCAGGATTGGTTAGAACTTCCCATCCTCTGTTTCGAATTTGCTCTTGGATCCCCGGATATTCATCTTCTTTCAGATCAAATTTAACTTCCGGGATCACTGACCTCAGACCCATTATTTTGTGATAATGGTCTTCATGTTCTTTGGTTGAGAACTTCTCTTGATTCCAAAGATTCTTTGGATTATTCTCTTTCTTTCCTCTTAAATTGGTTTGTTTTCCCTTAGGAGCCATGATCTTGATGAATCTTGGCTTAGTGATCACGGAAAAGCACACCAAACTTAGAGGTTTGCTTGTCCTCAAGCAAAAGAAAGGAAAGAGGAGAGAGAGGGAGAAGAGCAAATTCAAATGGTGTGTGGGAATAAGGAGGCCGAACGTGTTTTTATAAGGGGGGAGAAGAGATTTCAAAAAATTGGAAGGAGATTTGATAAGATGTGGAGAGATTTTGAGAGAAGGGTGAGTTTTTGAACAAGATTTGGGATTGATTTGAGAGAGATTTGAAGAATGATTTTGATTTTTGAAGATTTGAAGGTGAATGATGAAAGGTTGAAATGTGTTTATGTAGAAAAGTATGGATCAAAAAGGGAAAGTTTTGAAAAAATTTTAATCAGAGTGCAAAATCTCTGTCCCCCACCTTTCTGGCGTTAAACGCCCAGAATGGTATCCATTCTGGCATTTAACGCCCATTTGCTAGTCAATATGGGCGTTTAACGCCCAGCCAGGTGCCCATTCTGGCGTTTAACGCCCAAAATGCCCCTTACTGGCGTTTTTTCGCCAGTAAGCTCTTTTTCTCTGCTTTTTGCACTGAATCCTTCTGTAACTCTGTGAATTCCTTCAATTTTGACAATTGCCTCTGTAGAAATAAAACATATAACCTGCTAATGACTGGGTTGCCTCCCAGCAAGCGCTTCTTTATTGTCTTTTAGCTGGACCTTTACTGAGGATCATTCCAGCCTCAGTTTTGAGCATTCCTGCTCAAAATTGCTTTCAAGATAATGCTTGATTCTCTGTCCATTAACAATGAACTTTTTGTCAGAATCAATATCCTGAAGCTCAACATATCCATATGGTGACACTCCTGTAATCACATACGGACCCCTCCATCGGGATTTAAGTTTTCCTGGAAACAATCTGAGCCTAGAGTTGAAGAGCAGAACTTTTTGTCCTGGCTCAAAGACTCTGGATGACAACTTCTTGTCATGCCACTTCTTTGCCTTTTCCTTATAAATCTTTGCATTTTCAAAGGCACTGAGTCTAAATTCATCTAGCTCATTTAGCTGAAGTAGTCTCTTTTCACCAACTAACTTAGCATCCAGGTTTAGGAATCTGGTTGCCCAGTAGGCTTTATGTTCCAGTTCCACAGGCAGATGACAAGCCTTCCCATACACCAGTTGGTATGGGGAGGTTCCTATAGGAGTCTTGAATGCTGTTCTGTATGCCCACAGAGCATCATCCAAACTCTTTGCCCAATCCTTTCTTCGGGCTATCACAGTCCGTTCTAGGATTCTTTTTAGCTCTCTGTTAGAGACTTCAGCTTGCCCATTTGTCTGTGGATGATACGGAGTTGCCACTTTGTGGCTAATTCCATATCTGACCATAGCAGAGTATAGCTGTCTATTGCAGAAATGAGTGCCCCCATCACTGATTAGTACTCTGGGAACACCAAATATGCTGAAGATGTGTTTCTGGAGGAATCTCAGCATGGTCTTTGTATCATTAGTGGGTGTAGCAATTGCTTCTACCCACTTAGATACATAGTCTACTGCCACCAGAATGTAAGTGTTTGAGTATGAAGGTGGAAATGGACCCATGAAGTCAATTCCCCATACATCAAACAATTCAATCTCTAATATCCCTTGTTGAGGCATGGCATATCCGTGAGGCAAGTTACCAGCTCTTTGGCAACTGTCACAGTTACGCACAAACTCTCGGGCATCTTTATAGAGAGTAGGCCAGTAGAAGCCACATTAGAGGACTTTAGTGGCTGTTCGCTCACTTCCAAAATGTCCTCCATACTGTGATCCATGGCAGTGCCATAGGATCCTTTGTGCTTCTTCTCTGGGTACACATCTGCGGATCATTCCATCTGCACATCTCTTAAAGAGATATGGTTCATCCCATAGGTAGTACTTGGCATCTGAAATTAATTTCTTTCTTTGCACTCTGCTGTACTCCTGGGGTATGAACCTCACAGCTTTATAATTTGCAATATCTGCAAACCATGGAGCTTCCTGAATGGCAAAGAGTTGCTCATCTGGGAAAGCCTCAGAGATCTCAGTAGGAGGGAGGGACGCCCCAACTACTGGTTCTATTCGGGACAGATGATCAGCTACTTGGTTCTCTGTCCATTTTCTGTCTCTTATTTCTATATCAAACTCTTGCAGAAGCAACACCCATCTTATAAGCCTGGGTTTTGAATCCTGCTTTGTGAGTAAGTATTTAAGAGCAGCATGGTCAGTGTACACAATCACTTTGGATCCCACTAGATAGGATCTAAACTTGTCAATGGCATAGACCACTGCAAGTAACTCTTTTTCTATGGTTGTGTAATTCTTCTGTGCATCATTTAGAACACGGCTGGCATAATAAATGACGTGCAGAAGCTTGTTATGCCTTTGTCCCAACACTGCACCAATGGCATGGTCACTGGCATCACACATTAGTTCAAATGGCAATGTCCAGTCTGGTGCAGAGATGACTGGTGCTGTGACCAGCTTGGCTTTCAGGGTCTCAAATGCCTGCATGCACTGTGTGTCAAACACAAATGGTGTGTCAGCAGCTAGTAGATTACTCAGAGGTTTTGCAATTTTCGAAAAATCCTTTATAAACCTTCTGTAGAATCCTGCATGCCCCAGAAAGCTTCTGATTGCCTTAACATTAGCAGGTGGTGGTAATTTTTCAATTACCTCTACCTTTGCCTTATCCACCTCTATTCCCCTGCTTGAAATCTTGTGTCCAAGGACAATTCCTTCAGTCACCATAAAGTGACATTTCTCCCAGTTTAAAACCAGGTTAGTCTCTTGGCACCTTTTCAGGACAAGTGCTAGGTGATTAAGACAGGAGCTGAATGAGTCTCCATATACTGAGAAGTCATCCATGAAGACTTCCAGGAATTTCTCCACCATATCAGAGAAGATGGATAACATGCATCTCTGAAAGGTTGCAGGAGCATTACACAGACCAAAAGGCATCCTCCTATAGGCAAACACGCCAGAAGGGCAAGTAAATGCTGTTTTCTCTTGGTCCTGAGGATCTACTGCAATTTGGTTGTAACCTGAATAGCATCCAAAAAGCAATAATAATCATGACCAGCTAGTCTTTCTAGCATTTGGTCTATGAATGGTAAAGGAAAATGATCCTTTCTGGTGGCTGTATTGAGCCTTCTATAGTCAATACACATACGCCACCCTGTGACTGTCCTTGTAGGAACTAGTTCATTTTTTTCATTATGAACCACTGTCATGCCTCCCTTTTTTGGGATAACTTGGACAGGGCTCACCCAGGGGCTATCAGAAATAGGATAAATAATCCCAGCCTCTAGTAATTTAGTGACCTCTTTCTGCACCACCTCCTTCATGGCTGGATTTAGCCTCCTCTGTGGTTGGACCACAGGTTTGGCATTATCCTCCAACAGGATCTTGTGCATGCATCTGGCTGGGCTAATGCCCTTAAGATCACTTATGGACCACCCAAGAGCTGTCTTGTGTGTCCTTAGCACTTGAATCAGTGCTTCCTCTTCCTGTGAATTTAAAGAAGAGCTTATAATCACTGGAAAA
This sequence comes from Arachis hypogaea, assembly GCF_003086295.3. Taxonomy (NCBI): domain Eukaryota; kingdom Viridiplantae; phylum Streptophyta; class Magnoliopsida; order Fabales; family Fabaceae; genus Arachis; species Arachis hypogaea. Next base: position 23,409,832 of record NC_092040.1, read on the forward strand.
GTGTTACCCTCTCCCAGAAATGCATACTTCAGGGATGGTGGTAGTGGTTTGAGTTCAGGTTTGGGAGGCTTATCTTCCTCCTGAGGAATTTTCGAAAATTCCTTTGTTTCCTCTGACTCTTCTTGATCAGGCTGAGCATCTTTGAAGATGTCCTCAAGCTCTGATTCTAGACTTTCAGTCATATTGATCTCTTCCACCAGAGAGTCAATAATGTCAGCATCCATGCAGTCATTTGGTGTGTCTGGATGCTGCATAGCTTTTACAGCATTCAACTTGAACTCATCCTCATTGACTCTCAGGGTTACTTCCCCTATTTGTACATCAATGAGAGTTCGTCCAGTTGCTAGGAAAGGTCTTCCTAGGATGAGAGTTGCACTCTTGTGCTCCTCCATTTCCAGCACCACAAAGTCAGTTGGAAAGGCGAATGGCCCAACCTTGACAATCATGTCCTCTATTATGCCTGATGGATACTTAATGGAGCCATCAGCAAGTTGGAGGCATATCCTGGTTGGCTTGACTTCTTCAGTCAACCCAAGCTTTCTGATAGTGGATGCAGGTATTAGATTGATACTTGCTCCAAGGTCACACAGGGCTGTCTTGGTGCAAGCACCTTCTAATGTGCATGGTATCATAAAGCTTCCTGGATCTTAAAGCTTTTCTGGTAAGCTTTTTAGAATGACTGCACTGCATTCTTCAGTGAGAAATACTTTTTCAGTTTCTCTCCAATCCTTCTTATGACTTAAGATTTCTTTCATGAACTTAGCATAAGAAGGTATTTGCTCAAGTGCCTCTGCAAACGGAATCTTTATTTCAAGAGTCCTTAGATAGTCTGCAAAGCGGGCAAATTGCTTATCCTGTTCCGCTTGGCGGAGTTTCTGAGGATAAGGCATCTTGGCTTTATATTCTTCAACCTTAGATGCTGCAGGTTTATTCCTTACAGAAGTGGTTGAAGAAGCCTTTTTAGAGGGATTACTGTCAGCACTCTCAGGTGTCTGACCCTCCCTTGGCGTCTGAACGCCAGAATTGGGTGAAGATTGGGCGTTTAACGCCAACTTCTCTCCCTTCTCTGGCGTTTGAACGCCAGAACTGTGCAGGGAATGAGCGTTTAACGCCAGCTTTCCCCCCTTTTCTGGCGTTTGAACGCCAAAAGTATTCCTCTCTGGGCTCTTACTGTCCTCAGAGGGATTTTGGACAGTGGTTTGGTTATCCTCTGTCAATTGTTCCTTGTTTGGCTTTTTGCTACTTTGAGCAGTGTTATTCAATGTCTTCCCACTCCTCAGTTGAACTGCTTGGCATTCCTCTGTTATCTGTTTAGATATCTGCTGTTTTGCTTGATTCAACTGCAGTTCTATGTTCTTGTTAGCAACTTTAGTTTCATGGAGCATCTCTTTAAATTCTACTAACTGTTTTGTCATCAGGAGCAATTGTTGATTAAGCTCAATCATCTGTTCTTGATGATTAGGATCAGTGGCTACTGCCATGACTTCCTCTTTTGGGGAGAACTCATTGCTAGAATACAAATATTGATTTCTAGCAACAGTGTCTATAAGCTCTTGAGCCTCTTCAATTGTCTTCCTCATGTGTATAGATCCACCAGCTGAGTGGTCCAAAGACATCTGAGCTTTTTCTGTAAGCCCATAGTAGAAGATGTCTAACTGTACCCACTCTGAGAACATTTCAGAGGGGCATTTTCTTAGCATACCTCTATACCTCTCCCAGGCATTATAAAGGGATTCATTATCCTCTTGTTTAAAGCCTTGGATGTCCAGCCTTAGCTGTGTCATCCTCTTTGGAGGGTAAAAGTGATTCAGGAATTTGTCTGATAACTGTTTCCATGTCTTTATGCTTGCTGTAGGTTGGTTATTCAACCACCTCTTAGCTTGATCTTTTACAGCAAATGGAAACAGTAATAGTCTGTAGATATCCTGATCCACCTCTTTATCATGTACTGTGTCAGCAATTTGTAAGAACAGTGCCAGAAACTCAGTAGGCTCTTCCTGTGGAAGACCGGAATACTGGCAATTTTGCTACACTATGATGATGAGTTGAGGATTTAGCTCAAAGCTGCTTGCTTTGATGGGAGGTGTACAGATGCTACTCCCATATGCAGCTGTCATGGGGTTAGCATATGACCCCAGAGTCCTTCTGGACTGTTCAATCCCACTTAGGTCCATGATGGATAAAGGAAAATGATATGGATTGCAAGTAGATAAATATTTTTTTTTTGAATTAACCGAAAAATAAAATAAAAACAAAAGGAAAATAAAATAAAAAAATTCGAAAATTAAAAGAAAATAAGATCAAAGCAAATTGAAAAAATGAATCAATTAGTTAATTAAAAAGATTTTGAGATTAGCAATTAGAAAGATATGATTGAAAAATTTTTATGAAAAAGATTTGATTTTTGAAATGAGGAAAGAGAAAAACAACAAAATGACACCAAACTTAAAATTTTTAGAAAATCAAACACTAATTTTCGAAAATTTTAAGGGAAAAAAAAAACACAAAGAGGACACCAAACTTAGAATTTTTACGGATCAAAAAGGGACTAAAGACATGCAAATTCGAAAATTAAAAGAAAAATAAAAGCATGCAATTGACACCAAACTTAAAATATGAAACTAGACTCAACTAAAAGACTCTAAACCAATCAAAAATAAAATAGTCCTAATCTAAGCAACAAGATAAGCCGTCAGTTGTCCAAACTCGAACAATCCCCGGCAACGGCGCCAAAAACTTGATGCACGAAATTGCAATCACACTTTTGCAACCCCGCACAACTAACCAGCAAGTGCACTGGGTCGTCCAAGTAATACCTTACGTGAGTAAGGGTCGATCCCTCGGAGATTGTCGGCTTGAAGCAAGCTATGGTTATCTTGTAAATCTTAGTCAGGATATCAATAATTATCAAGGTTGATTGTAAAAAGTAAAAGAACATGAAATAAGTACTTGTTTTGCAGTAATGGGGAACATGTTGAGGTTTTGGAGATGCTCCATCTTCTGAATCTCTGCTTTCCTACTGTCTTCTTCTTCAAGCATGCAAGGCTCCTTCCATGGCAAGCTGTATGCAAGGGTTTCACCGTTGTCAGTGGCTACCTCCCATCCTCTCAGTGGAAATGTTCAACGCACCCTGTCACGGCATGGCTATCCATCTGTCGGTTCTCAATCAGGCCGGAATAGAATCCAGTGATTCTTTTGCGTCTGTTACTAACGCCCAGCCCTCAGGAGTTTGTAGCTCGTCACAGTCATTCAATCATTGAATCCTACTCAGAATACCACAGACAAGGTTTAGACCTTCCGGATTCTCTTGAATGCCGCCATCAGTTCTAGCCTATACCACGAAGATTCTGATTAAAGAATCCAAGAGATATCTACTTAATCTAAGGTAGAACGGAGGTGGTTGTCAGGCACACGTTCATAGTTGAGAATGATGATAAGTGTCACGGATCATCACATTCATCCGGTTTAAGAACAAGTAATATCTTAGAATGGAAGCAAGCATGATTGAATGAAAAACAGTAGTAATTGCATTAATCCATCAAGACACAGCAGAGCTCCTCACCCCCAACCATGGGGTTTAGAGACTCATGCCGTGGAAGGTACACAAAGAAACGTGTAAAGTGTCATGAGGTCCGGATACAATGTCAAAAGATTCTATTAATAGTGAACTAGTAACCTAGGGTATACAGAAATGAGTAAATGACGTAAAAACCCACTTCTGGGTCCACTTAGTGTGTTCTTGGGCTGAGCATTGAAGCTTTCATGTGTAGAGACTTTTTCTGGAGTTAAACGCCAGCTTTTATGCCAGTTTGGGCGTTTAACTCCAATTTTTATGCCAGTTCCAGCGTTAAACGCTGGGAATTCTGAAGCTGATTTGCAATGCCGGTTTGGGCCATCAAATCTCGGGCAAAGTATGGACTATTATATATTGCTGGAAAGCCCAGGATGTCTACTTTCCAACGCCATTAAGAGCGTGCCAATTGGGCTTCTGTAGCTCCAGAAAATCCACTTTGAGTGCAGGGAGGTCAGAATCCAACAGCATCTGCAGTCCTTTTCAGCCTCTGAATCAGATTTTTGCTCAGGACTCTCAATTTCAGTCAGAAAATACCTGAAATCATAGAAAAACACACAAACTCATAGTAAAGTCCAGAAAAGTAAATTTTAACTAAAAACTACTAAAAATATACTAAAAACTAATTAAATTATACTAAAAACATACTAAAAACAATGCCAAAAAGCGTACAAATTATCCGCTCATCAACCCCTCATAGAAAAAATTCCTACCTCCATTACTTTTTTCATCATCTCTCCAATTCTCCTCCACAGCCCTATAGTCTTGCAATGTTCAAGCATATCTCACAGTTGTATCCATATAAGGACATGGGAGAATTTTGAATTTGTGATCTGTATATCTTCACTCCATCGCCTTATATTCAGAATATAATTTTTGAAAAGCGAAGGGACTTATTTCTCCACTCTGATGAGTAGCTCAATTTCATCATCAAAGAAAAATTAGAAAAGATTACCTCCATGATCTTGGACTTTAAAACCCTCTGGTTGTCTCCATATTGATCGAAGTGCCACTTCTAGAGTACTTGCACTAAATGGTCGATCCGCCAAAAGTCGCCCTACTAAACTTTTAGAGTATTTCTCCAGTCCCTCCTTAATGTCTTCATCCCCAAAGTAAATTACTTGTTCTTCTTCTTCCTCTAACTGGTTTCCACTTTGTTCATGAAAAGTAGACGAGGCTTCCATAGTGGACCTAAGACACACCACAAGGTTGATTTTAAAAATAAGAATTTATCTACAAAATTCTAGCAGAACCAAAAACACCATATTCTGTCTTTATAATTGTCGTTAAGAGACAAAAAATAAATTATCTCTTATATTTTTGTTTTAACAAATACAACAACAACTCTCTTCCTAATTTATTTTAGTAATCAAATTAAAAAAAAGTTCTAAATTCAATCTTATTTTCTAGGTTACAGAAAACCATCATCATTCATCATCATTCATCATCGTGGTGATCGTCGTCATCTTAAGATTAAGATTATGGGTTAATTATCAAATTGGTCCCCAAAAGATCGCGCGATCGTCATTTTTTATCCCCGAATGATTTTTTTAATCAAATTAGTCTTCGAAAGATTTAACATAAGTCACGTTTGTCCTTCCATTAGCTGTTTAACCCATTCCGTTAACGTTATTTTCCGTGTAGCGTTAAGTGAAATGATGCCATTTGTGGTAATAGTGGATTATGCTTAAAACGACGTCGTTTCTTACTTCCTGAGCCCCCATTACTCTTCACTCAAAACAAACGAAACAAACACAGAGAAGAGGAAGAATAGACGATTGTAGGAACGGCGGAGGCACCCCTTCATCAGCGACGCTTCACCAACTGCGACTGTGCTTGGGCGGATCGGTCTCTAGGCCACCTTGCTTGGGCGTCTCAGGCCCGGTCTTCTCCTCCCAGTCAAGAGAAATTGAGAGGAAAGATGAAGAATCGACGATAATTGGAAGGGTAGAGGTGTTGTCATCAGCTAAAATCATGTTAATTGATAAACTAGTATTACCCACATACATTGTTTATGATAATTTCCTAGCCTTGTACAAAAGCTTTATACTGACCAGCATAGCCAAATTGGTCAAATTACTCTGCACATATCCATAGATTAAAATTAATGAGTATAGCCAATTAATCATGGGTAGTATTATTTTTTGGTCATCACAATCTATCGTCACTTAGATTTTTAAAAAAAAAAGAATACGGAATAACAAAGCACAAAAAACAGAAAATAAGCACACAAAATTTAATCAACTTGTAACAAATTAACCAAATAATAAAGAGAATCAATCAAAATCCTAACATTACCACCATGCACCAGCAAGAAAAAAGGCCAACCTGAAACCCATTGAAGGAAACATTGATTATCTCTCTCGCAGATGGTAGTGCCTTCCACGACGGTGCGATGGTAGCCTCTCACACACAACAAACGCAATCGCACTACTCACTGCATCGCCGATGATAACACCGTCTTTTTCTCTTTGATCGGAGCTTCGTCATCTTCTTTCTTCATTCTTTGAGTGATTAAAGAATAGAGAGTAACTGAATGAAGTTGTAAATGGAAAGAGATGAAACTCCACTAAATACTAAACGATGTCCTTATTTAAATTTACTATAATTACTATAATTTTTGCGAATTGTTGATAATTTATAATAAATTATTAGTATTGGTTGAAATTTCTTTACTACTTTTATGTTTTCAAAAATAATAACTATACTTTTCAATTTATTTTACTTAATTTAATTTAGTTTTACAATTCCCTTAAAGGTACCAATCCCAGAAATAATTTAATATTGAATAAAAATATGAAAATCATCAAGCGTTTGTATCTCTCAATTTTTTAAATTTATTTTATTTTATATTTAGTGATGAAGTAGATTTTAAAATATTTATTTGCATGGACATTATTGGAAATGATTGACACAAAGACATGAATTTTTAGGCACCATTATTACTGACTAAAATTTTAAAGTGGTGACTAGGATTAATAGTAACATAGATTAAAATTGTTTTTAAAATTTAAATTACATCAATTATGTCTTTGAAATTTACAAAATTATATCACATTAGTCTCTAATCAATCACCAAAAAAACATTAGTCTCTAATTATTTTTTGTTAATTGTGTATTGTGATGAGATAACTTGATATTGTGGACTATTTAAGCACAGTACATGTGTCGCATCATAGTATAATCCCATGTCACTAATGATGTATATCATAAAATCACATCAATATACTGTTAATAAAAAATAAGTTATGAACTAATATAATATATTTTTGTCAATTTTAAAAATATAAATAGTGGCAATTTTAATGTATAACATCAATGTTAATTAAAGACTAATTTAAAATTGGGTCACAGCAGTATAAAGATTCACTTCATACAGATTTTATATAGATCTCTTTTTGTGGTTAAAACTAATGACATGTGTCCTTTTTCCTTTCATTAGAGAAGGTTCCAATATAAATACAAAGACTGTAATTATAATATAGTACAATTATTTGTAGATTATTAAATATTAATTAGCAACTCCTTTTAAAAATAGTTGAAGCAGTTAAAAATTATTAAAATTTATTACACTTCTTTTTTCTTGTACAACGACCATGACTTTTTCGGTTCGAATTATTAGCTCAAGTTTATTTTTTTTTTCTTTTCTTAATGTAATATACTAATAGATTAAATAAATTATAATTATATGACAGTAAAATAATACATATTTAACCATTTAAATAATAATAACACATTTTTTTATTTTTTCTTTACGTATTTATTCACAACTTTTTAAATGATAATTATAAAAAAATAATATTCGTATGATATATAAAAAATTGTTAAATTAAAAAAATAATTATAACGTGTATTGTTAATTTGTTATAAACATTTTAACATTTTATTAGTTTGTTTTCTTTTCATTCTTACATGGAAATAATTAAATATGTTAAACAAAATTAAGATATTATTACATTTATGTTTAATTTTTATTAATTAACGGAGACTATTCTAACATGATATATAACTTAGTCAAAATATATGAATTATATTTTTTTTTCATTAAAATTATATTGTCTTCACTGATGAAGGATAATTTTAATTTTACTTCAAATAATTTTTCAAATTTATAAATTTAGCAAATCAATTCTTAATAAAAAATTTCAAACAACTTAATAAAATTAGATAGCCACTTTTTCATAGTTTAATTTAAATACAATTTTTAACCATGAAATATATTTTTTATATGCAACAAGATTAGATATCATTTGTTATGGGATGATGTCGAGTATGATTCATTTGTTATTAGCAGTGACGATGATTTTCAAGTGCCGTTTCATTGTCGCCGTTAGTTTTTTGAGGTGATGACTCCAGAACTACTGTTGGTGAAGCTTGTTGATGTGGCATCTAGTTCTGAAAGTTTGAATAGAAATTTCCACTCTAAAGCACATCCAGCCTGCTCTAGTGCCATGCCTACTGTTGGATTCTCGTCGGCAGTGCCGGTGATTGCACCTGAGCCAAATTTAGTAGTTTTACCATCCTTTTGCAATTAATCTGAATCGCAGTAGTTGGTGAGGCTGGACCGTTGGGGGAGGTTGCTTTCGCGACGCCTAGTTCTCCTACGATGGTTTCGGTTTTTGGAGAGGTTGGAGCACCTGATGGGGTTGAGGATGCATTATATGATGATGATGATGATGATGTGGAGTCTGCCACGATAGTTAATGATAGCGACGATGAGACACCACGGACGACTCCAGCTGTGGGTGGGAGAGCATCTAATTCAGGTATTAATCAGTACCACCGCACTTCTTTGCTCTGGACTTGGATGCCATGGCACCTCAGGGAGGATTCCAGTGTACCTGTTGGCTTCGGGACAAGAGACACGCAAAATACAGGAGGTGTATCTGAATTTCAGGTAGGTCAGCAGTTTCAGGAAAAAGAGAAAGTCGTGTTCAGGGTGAAGACCTATAGCATTTGTCGTGGTGTTGAGTACAAGGTATTGGAATCGGATCATCGCAAGTACTATAACAAGTGCAAGGAGTTTGGGGGTGAATGCGCATTGCTCATCCAGGTTAGTCTCCGCCAGCGCAAAGGTATTTGGGAGGTAAAATGGTACAATGGTCTTCATACTTGTCTAGTCACATCGATCTCTAGTGACCACAAAAAATTAGATTATGAGCTCGTTTTTATACATCTCAGTGCTTTGTAAATCGAATTAAATGTCTTCTCCTATAATAACAAACCCAATAAATCGAAGCAACAAGTTTCGATTTACCATAACGTACCTGCATGGATAAATCGAATTAAAATGATTCGATTTACGTTCATTTACAAATCGAATCCATTTGTTTCGATTTACGTTCATCTATAAATCGAGTCCATTTGATTCGATTTAGTAGTAAAATGTCAAATCGAACCTAGTTGATTCGATTTTCATTCAAGAACGTTTTACACCTAATTCGAATCCAATGAATTTGATTTACTACATATTTCATTAAATCGAATTGACTCAATTCGATTTATCGCTTTAAGACTTTAACATTGCATTTTCTAGTTTGGGACGTTCAGATTATATTGAGTGCCATTTGGTTTACTAAAGTAATTTGTCTAATTTATTTAAAGTAAAATTATTAAAAAAATTAAGAATATTATTTTTATATGCTGATTGCTTGTTAAAAATAAAATAAATTCAGCTAATATTAAATTAGTATTATTTTTGTCAATTATTCTTTTTAAGTTATTTGAATAAATTTAATTAAAAACAATGCTTAACTGTTTATTTTTAAAAAATTATTCTTAATTTATATCTAAAATTATTTTATTTTATATATAGTATAAACAATGTTATGTAATAAATTTTATTTAATACTATACTAGAAAGAACCTTAACACAAGTAATCTTTTAATTTCTAAAAATTTCGTTTTTATTATTTTGTAACAAAAATAAGTCTCTAACTATACTGTAATAATTACAAAATTTATGTTCTCTTTCTTACATTATTATAATATTACTACATTACTCAAACCATGTGTTGTATAATGTATGAACAAAAAATCATATCTTTAAATTTGTATCATTTATTGCTCTATACACTATAATTCACCTTTAAAATTTTACTCCATCATTACTCAATGGCTGTCACTTAGTTCAAACTTTAAAGATAAATTTCTCTCATTATCTTTACATTTTAAGAGATATATGTTTGCTTTGGGATATTATTTATTTATTTTAGACAAATAGTACATATTTATATCATTTTTGTATATTTTTTATGTATATCCTTCTTTAAATATAAAGAGGATGGAAACATTTGAAAGAAAACAATTAGAAAAAAAATATAATTAATATAGTCAAAATGTTATGGATAAGTTTGACTTCAAAAATTAAGAAAAAAAATAAAATAAATAAGCAAAAGTTAATTAATGTAAATGAAATGAATCTAAATAAACTAAATGTTACTTTTAAAATAAAAAAATCGTATAAGTTATATTTAAAAATTGGAGAGTAAAATAAAAATATTGAAAATTCTCTATCTGTACCAAATAAAAATAAAAAAAATTGAGAGAAATATTATATAAATTATGTTTTGTATACACCTCTTTAATATATTTTTCACTTTTTAGTATTAAAAGTAACTGGTAAGAAGTGGAGAAAATAAAAAAATTATCTTTATACTATAAAAGAAATAAAAAAGACAATAATATTAGAGAAACAAAAAAATAGTCAAAATTTATCTTATTTAATATTTATTAATTGTCATAACAATTAATAAATACTAAATAAGATAAACTATAACTATTTTTTATTGATTTTCTTTAGTTATCAAATATTTTTATTCATCTTTTTCTTTAATTTGCTTTAAGTCTTATATTACTTTTAGTATTAAAGTAACATTTAATTTATTTTAGATTCATTTCATTTACATTATTTTTTGCTTATTATTTTATTTTTTCCTTAATGTTTGAAGTCTAACTTATCCATAACATTTTGACTGCCTTAATTATATTTCTGTTATTTTATATATTTTTATTTATATTTGCTTTATTTTTGTTTTAATATATATATATATATATATATATATATATATATATATACTTACGCTTTGCTTGATGAGCGGTAACCTAATAGATAACAGAGTTTCAATAATTTACCCTTTCAATAATAATAGTGATGGCAGCAAAAAGTAGTGACTTGAAGCTTTTGGGTGGATGGTTCAGTCCATTTGTGACAAGGGTGAAGATTGCACTTAATATTAAAGGATTGGAATATGAGAACATTGAAGAGGACTTGAACTCCAAAAGTGATCTTCTTCTTCGTTCCAATCCTGTGCACAAGAAAATTCCAGTTCTAATTCATGGTGACAAACCCATATGTGAATCCTCAATCATACTTCAATATATTGATGAGGTTTGGTCCAATGCTCCTTCTATCCTTCCTCAAGATGCTTATGACAGAGCAATTGCTACATTCTGGGTTTCATACATTGATGATAAGGTGCTTTATTTATATATCTCTTTCTTTATATAAAGGATTTATAATATGAAATGTCCTTTTGGTTAAATGTGATTCTTATTGTTCTAAGACTATTCATGTGTGATTTTAAATTTTTGTAAGTATTCTTTTAAGAAAAAGTCTAAAAAACCAATTATAATATAAACGAAGTAAATTAATTTTTTCTATTTTTTATTTTAAAATTCGAAAAACTATGATAATGAGGGGTTATTTTTTTTATAACGAATTTATTTTTCACTTATTCAACTAATTGGTTAGGTTGAAATTGATTTCACTCCTAATTGATTTTCTAGTAAAATTCTTTTTCTAAAGGCCTATCGATTTGCATTAATTGTATACGAAGTTGATTCAAATTAAAATTCTAAAAGAAAAAAAAGTTACCAAAAAAAGGTTAAATAGAAGACCAGTAAAAAATAGAAATCTCTTTGTAATTAAAAAAAGAAAAATTTAGAAGGCCAGCAACTTTATTAAATTTTGACTAACATGTAATCAGTAAAAGAAAAATGAATAATTTTATACTATTAGATAAAATCTCACACCATTAAAAACATCATTAATAATTACTTAATGATTACAAATCACAAAAATTACTGATCCCTAACACTCTTTTTTTAAAAATATAAATACACATAAAACATAAGTTATAATATATATGTTTGTACATGTTATTTTATATATTTTTTAATAAATAATTAATTACTGGAATAATTAAAAGTCTCACATAAGATAATCAAACATTATTTAATATAGAATAATCAAATAATGTTTTTGACGCACCATAGTTAACTTTTTTTTCATGAACATAAAGAATGCATTCCTATACAGCGGTTGATTGGTGTATTACATGAAAGATGATTGTCACGATACAATGGCTGTTTTGTGTTCGTGAAAACATTTAATTACAGCCTGTAAAAATGTTAGATTATTTACTTATGCATGACATGTTTGATTGTAATATTAAACTATGACATTTATATTATTCTAATGGCTAATTATTTTATTAAAAAATGTGTAAATTACTAGATATAAATATACGCAATTATATGATGATTGATTTGGTAATTAATTTTTTGTGTTCGTAGAGCATTTTTATTTATCATAACTATAGACGGTTCAAATTTTAAATATTTATTTTTAAATTAATTTGTAAATAAAATATTATTAAATTTATTATTTTTGAAATTATATAATGACAAATTTAGTCACTGAATTTCATTATTCGTGTATATTTTTATTTACCATAAATACAAATAGTTTAAGATTAAAAATGTTTATTTATAAATTGATTTGTGAGTAGGATATATCAAATTTATTATTCCTAAAAAGTAAAAACCTTTAAATCAAAGAAAAATATTACGTGACCAACATTTTTTTATTTAAACCAATACTAGCTAATTTTTTTTATTTTTTCCCACTAAAAATATTAACCTGGTAATATTTCGCTAAATCAAAATCACCATAAAATATACAAAAACCAGCCAATAATATTATAAAATATAACTTTTAGAGACTACATGCTTATTTAAGTCTATTTGTGTGAATATCTGATCTTTTTCGAAAATGTTTGGTAATAATAAAAAAAAATCAGTTAAAAACAGCTATAATTTGTCTTATTTAGTATTCATTAAGTGTTACGATTATTAATGAATGTTAAATAAGGCAAGTTCTAGCAGTTTTTTTGTCTCCCTAACATTATTGTTCCTTTTTAACTTTGGTTTTAATTCATCAATTTACTTTTTGCATTTAAATTTGGGTGTACGTAGTAGTTATTACTTTGCATGAGAAACATTCTACTGGCTTTTGAAGATGAAGAGGAAAGGAAGCCACACTCCGAGCAATTGGAGGAAGAAATACTTGTGAAGTTGGAAGAGGCATTTGGAAAATGCAGTGAAAAAAAGCCCTTCTTTGGAGGGAGCAAGGTTGGAATCACTGACATTGCCTTTGGGAGCTTCTTGCCTTCTCTACGTGTGTTAGAAGAGATGAATGGAAAGAAGGTCCTCACCAACGACAAGTTTCCAGGGTTGGTGAATTGGGCTACGAATTTTATTGCGAATTCTGCTGTGACTGGAACTCTTCCAGAGATTGACAAGCTTGCTTTGTTTTGTAAGGCTCTTCGACAAAAACGGCTTATTGCTAAAGCTGCTGCCAAGTAAAATGTTATTGAAATGATGTTGTGAGACCATGTAATTTTCTTTTCTCCTTAGTTTGAATATTATGTTTCTATGATGGCTTCTTTTTCATCTATTTATTTAGAAAATGTATAGGTAGACAATAAAAATACTAAACAATGTGAATAATGAATATATTAGATATTCAATTCACTAGATGTACGGATGGTTATCCTAATATTAAAATTTAGGTGGATAATTTGAGGGTGTAATATGTTTTTATTTTATTGGACTAATTTTAGAACCCATTATTCATATTGTTCACAAAGACCATTGTCTACCTAACAAAGTCTATTTATTTGTTACGGGAGATGATCTTGTTAATAACATCAGTATTATGGTACTCGAGTATTAGTGTAATTCATATTATACTGAACTATTTGGAAAAGAATAAATGATTAGTTATTTAGGTATATACTAATTAGCTACTAAAATCAACCACGATAGTTTTATATATTATACATACACAATCTCTGAAAAATTTAAACCTTAATTCCCACTCCTATACATGCACTAAATGTATTACCATCTACCTCACAAGCCCCAAAACAACTGCCTCCTCCATTCTCAGTCACGATTTGCTCTCACCTATGCCCGCTACTTCTTCATCTTTTTCGTCTTCCCACTTCAAGAAAAAATATTCTTAGCGACAAATTTTTAGTGGCAATAATATTATTATTGCAATTTCTCTTCTTAAAATTATTTTTTAGTAACAATTATATATTTGTCATTAATACTATAGATTATAATGGCCATTTCAGCTATTGTCACTAAAAAAAGTTAAAATTTAAAAAATAACAAAAAAGGTCTAAACTGTGAAATGCGGTAACATCACACTCTTAGTGCCTCGTCACTCCCCCTCACACAAAATCACTCTCTTAGTACCTTATTCTCTTTGAAAAGTGATAACCACACACTAATTGTTCTCTCACATTTTTATCATTCCGTGTTTTTCATTGTTCAAATCTCTTTACAGTTTTCATCTCAATCTTAATCGCGCTCTGAATCTTTTTTCGAACAAACTTGTGCTGATTTCTATTGAAATCTCAATCGCGCTCTAGTAATCAGGTATGAGTTACTTGATTCTCCCTTAATTCTGATTCTTGTGCTTCCAATTTGTGTTCTATTGCATCATTTTCCCATAACTCTTATCAATTTGTGTTCTAATGCACTTATTGCATGTTGAACTCATAATTGAGTGATTTAGAATCAAAATTTTGATGGTTTTCTTCATTCAATGATTCAGCAATGCGTTATCAATTTCAAATTTTAATAATTCATTTTTTTTCCTTTATCATTTTTTCTTTGATTTTTCAAACTTCTTTGGAATTCATCGCAATTGTGGTATTACTACAAGAAAAATGCTGAGTACCATTGGTTTTGCAATCAAATTTAGAGTCTTGCGTTAGCATCGGCTTTATTGATGGATTCATAGAGGATTTTGTTATACAATTTGTCCAACGGTAAATTCGTAGGTAATACTTGGAGAAAAAAGGGGATGGAATAGCCGCGAACTTTATCATGGGATTTACCGTCAAAAAAATTTGACGGTAAGATATTTTAGTTAAACATTGCATTTTGGTGACACTGATACATGAGTATCTTAAGCACTTTTCATTGGCATTTCTTATAGAGAATTAATAACTTATGCTTGATAACTATATGATTTTCAAGGCTATTATATTAGTACTTTAATTTTCTTGGTTTCAAGATTCTTATAGGAAAATGTTAGAAAAAGAGAAGCAAAAGAATGAGGAGGAACCAAGAATTGAAGACAAGTGCAATGAGAATTTGTGGATGTAGTCAACTCTGACCTTTTCACACTTCAATGGGCATTACTTGAGCTATAGAGATCCAAATAATGCGGTTCTAGCGAAATTAGAAAGCTAACTTTCAAAACTTTCCAACGATATATAATAGTTTATGCCTTCTCTCTAGCATCATAGCGCTAAATGCCACAACATTGGCATTTAGCACGAAACCGCGTCCAGCTTCAATTCTTCTCGGGACTCCCGGTTCTAAATGCCACTCCTCCGGTGTTTAGCACCAAACCTGAAGAAAGCAGCATCAGAATTGCACCAGAAGAGGCATTTAGAGCCAAGGGGTGCTAAACGCTAGCAACAAGGCCCAGAGTGCAATTTCACGCTATTATAAAAGAAATAGCGCCATTTCTGATGGGAGGAACTCATTCTCTTTCGTCTTTCATTCATTATTTTTAGGTTTTACACATTAGATTAGGATTTTAATTTTCTGCACTATGGGATTTTAATTTTCTACACTATGGACAACTAAACCTCCATTGTTAAAGTTAGGAGCTCTGTTTACTTTAATGGATTGATAATTATATATTATTCTACTCTTAATTAATGCTTTGATTTTTATTTAAGAATTGGTTTCATTTTTCATCCTAAGGATTCGTGATTATTGGAAAATAACTTTAATCTTACTTGAATTCTATTTGAGTATTAGAAAAGTTATATCATTATAATTACAGCTTGAAATCAATCTCTCATAATCCTTAATTGCCTGGGCTTAATGTGGTATGTGACATATAACTGCATCATGCTTTTGGGTTCTTAAGGTTTGTGTGGCTTTAAATAAGAAATTAGACTTAACCCTCCAATGTAATTGAGTGATCAAGGAATTGACAATCGGTTAGATTAGAAAAGATTGGATTGCCTAGGAATAGGAATTTAATCACTCAGGGTTTGCCATAAACATAATCATTGCATGATCAAAATAGTTGACATTGAATATTAATCCGAGCATTTAAACATCTCCAAAGCCTTAACTCCATTCTCACATTGTTTTCTCAACCATTATCATTCACTTTCCTTAGTTTATTGCTTTTTATGCTATTTGATAATCAAAACTCTCATTTCAATTTGTTTAACTAGAATAGCTAATCAACCATTGCTTTCTTAGTCCGTTAATTTTCGTGGGATCAATACTCACTCACCGTGAGCTATTACTTGGTACAACCCAGTTCACTTGCTGGTAAGTTGTGGCTTGAAACTTCACACCAAGTTTTTGGCGCCGTTGCCAAGGAATAATTGTGATTAACATCTACCAATTGATTGATTACCTAGATTAGCCACTTTTTTTTCTATTTTCTCTTCATAAAAAAATTTCCTTTTCATTCTCTCATATTTTCTTTCCTTTTTACCACATGGTGCATTTAATTCTTTTTGGTGTTTTGTGCTAAGAAAAATAATGGAAAGAGATCACATGGATTACTACTCACACTCAAGGAATGATTCATATTATTGTGGATGGAAGAATTATTCGGATTTTGATTGGAAAAGTCAAGGCCAAGGAAACTACAGTAATCCATATTCCATCTATCAAGAACCATCATCTCCTTACTTATACCAAGAACTATCATCTCTTTATTCATACCAAAAGCCATTATCTCCTTATTCATATCAGGAACCATCCTCCAATTATTCATATCAAGAATCACTATCTCCTTATTCATACCAAGGACCACCACCTCTCTATCTATACCAAGAACTATCATCTTTTTGTTCATATAAAAAACCATCAGCTCTTGATCTTGCCATAAAAGAACTAAAGAACACTGCTCAAAATTACATACATGATATAAAAATGAGTGTCAAAAATATAAAGAAACATGTAGAGTTGATTACCAAGCATTGGGCAAAGAAACAAGCAAACTCCCTCCCAAGAGAAGCAATGCAAATTCCTACAAGAGAATGTGAGGGAATCATTCAAAGGATTCCATCCTCCAGTGAATCAAAGAGCTACATAGGAGTTTATTTAATTGAACCAATAATTCAAGAAGTTCTTGATGAAGGGGTTCTTCCAAACACCGCACAACACTTAAGTCCCGAAAAAGAAGAAGAGTTAGAAGTGCAAGAGCAAGACCAAGACACCCCTGTACCAAGTGAAATTCCAATGAAGAAGGGGGTAGTGGAAGAATACAAGCTTAGGATTTCATATCCTTAAAGGCTACAAGAGATGACAAAGGAACATGCAACATCCTTTCCAAGAGATACAATACAAGATTCTATGGAAGCATGTGAGGAAATCAAGCAAAGGAGTTCATTCTCTAGTGAATTAGAGAACTCTCCACCCTCACACATGGAAGAAGAGGAAGATGCACAAACAAAGGAGGTATCCATGCACACTCCATGCTTGCACATTCTAATAATTAAGGAGAAAGCCATACAAGTCCTTTTATCTATGCATGCAAGCTTCTGGGAGGAAAAATCTGAATGCACCACCTACATTTGAATTAAGGTCTTCTCCGCCAACACTTGAATATACTTTCTTTGGTCCTAGTGAATCAGAGAGTTGTATGGGGATGCTTTTTGGTGGGTATCTCTTTATCTCCTCATGTCCACTGAAGTCATTTCTCTTAACCAACTAGAAGAAGAGGAAGAAACTTCAAGAACTAACCATTAAGCTAGTGACGTTAAATAAGCACTTGTTGGGAGGCAACCCAGCATTAGGTAATTTCTTTTCATTTTTCTTTTTTTTTTTGCTGTACTTCATGTTGCATATGTATTCCATGGATTAAGTTTGATGTTGCTACAATAAACATGATGCTTGCACTTCACTGGATACTTGGCTCGGCCTCTCATTGATTGTGTCATACTAAGTTTGGTGTTCTCACACCAACTTTGGTGTTGCCATACTTCACCCATGCAAGGTCCACTTTGCCCGTACCAATACATTAGCAATATGTTTATTTTGCTTTATTTTGTCTTTCCTTTCATTTTTTTTAATTTTGTATGTTTTATTTGAATGAGCTTCCGCTTTGCTTTCTTATATCCACTAGACAATCATGATTATTCTTATTTTTATCACCGCTATTTTTCTTTGTTGCTTGAGGACAAGTAATCATTCTAAGTTTAGTGTTGGAGGCTATGCTCTACATAGCCTAAAAGGATAATAAAAAGGAATATGAGGAAGATGATGGCAATAAGAACTAAGGTTGTTGACTTCTATTTGTTTCCTTCCTTTTTAATAATCTGCAATGTGATCTTGTTCTATCCTATACAATACATTTATGAGTGTTGTTAATCAAGTGCATATTATTACTTGTTCATCACAATCCACAATTATAATTGTGCTTGCTCCTAAAGGTGGGCAAGGATCATTTGCCAAGAAAGAACAAAAAGAGAAAGGGATTAATCATAAAGAGAATGATAATATAAATTTGGAAGGCCAAACTAACTAAGAATGTTCAACACAAGTTGAGCCAAATTGCTTGAGACCTTAATCTAGAGGACTATTATGGAATTTTTACACTTGACAAAGTCTTGAAGGAGCAACACGTAATGAAAAAAAGAAAGAAAAAAGAAAAGGGGTTGAGAAAAAAGCCAAAGGCTCTAAGTACCTTTGATGCGCGTAAATTTTGTCGATATAGAATTTATCAATAAATTCCGTTGTGAGTATAGTCTAAACCAACAAGAAATCGTGCATACAAACTTAGGAAATGTGTCACCACAATTCAAAATCAATAACCGGGAGTAGAATCCCAGGTTGTTCCTCCTAGGAGTTGCCCTAAGATGCACATCATTGGTTAGGAGTTCTCTTGGTGTTTTTGGAGTTGAATACAAGGAAAGTAAATGAGCATGAATTAAAGCAACGGGCAATTAACAATTGGACTAAGTAGAACAAGAAATTAAGCTAACAAGAACAAATGATAATCAATCAATATAAAATCCTTCGCTATGGGTGAGAATTGGAATTCTTATCATCATTGCCACCATCAATTGTGATAAGAATTGGTTATTGCTCCACTTAATTAACCTCTAACTATGAAGAAAAGTCAAGTGGAGATAATCAATTTGAATCTACAAGTCCTAGTCAAATCCTAAGGAAAGATTAGCTTTAGTAACATCCAAATCAACTAGCAATTTCCAATTGTCAATCAACAAGAGAATTTGACAATTCAAGTGTCTCCAATCTCCCAACCCCCAAGCCAAGAGTGAAAATCTACTCCATAACTATAGTTGACAATTTCTAGCTCAAACACTTGGTAAGCAATATTGGAAGACATTGTGAAATTGAGAAGAAAAATCCAAATCAAGGTTATCTACTACAAACAATTAACTACAATCAAGAAATTGACAATAATTAACATGAAATTCCTCAATGCATTAATAGAAATCAAAGTAAACAAGATCCAAATCCAAGATCTACAATACTAGAGTAAATAGCATTAAATGAGAGTAGAAGAATGAGATCTACAAATTGAAACAACATAAAATTGAAATCAAAATAGATCTAACCAAAGGATCCAAGTGAATTTGAAATTGAGAAAGCTAGAACCTAGAGAGAAGTGAGAGTTTCTCTCTCTACAAACATAAACTCCAAAACTAGCTAATAATTGATGAGCGGATAATTTATACGCTTTTTGGCATTATTTTTAGTATGTTTTAGTTAGTTTTTATTATATTTTTATTAGTTTTTATTTAAAATTCACTTTTCTGGACTTTACTATGAGTTTGTGTGTTTTTCTATGATTTCAGGTATTTTCTGGCTGAAATTGAGGGAGCTGAGCAAAAATCTGATTCAGAGGCTGAAAAGGACTGCAGATGCTGTTGGATTCTGACCTCCCTACACTCGAAGTGGATTTTCTGGAGCTACAGAAGCCCAATTGGCGCGCTCTCAATTGCGTTGAAAAGTAGACATCCTGGACTTTCCAGCTATATATAATAGTCCATACTTTGCCTGAGATTTGATGGCTCAAACCGGCGTTCCAAATCAGCTCAAGACTGCCCAGCGTTTAACGCCGGAACTGGCACAGAAGTGGGAGTTAAACGCCCAAACTGGCACAAAAGCTGGCGTTTAACTCTAAGAAAAGTCTCTACACATAGAAGCTTCAATGCTCAGCCCAAGCACACACCAAGTGGGCCCGGAAGTGGATTTTTACGTCATTTACTCATATTTGTAAACCCTAAGCTACTAGTTCTCTATAAATAGGACCTTTTGCTATTGTATTATCATCTTTGGATGGCTAGTTCTCAGATCATGGGGGCTGGCCTCTCGGCCATAACTAGACCTTGTTCTTATGTATTTTCAACGGTGGAGTTTCTACACACCATAGATTAAGGTGTGGAGCTCTGCTGTACCTCGAGTATTAATGCAATTACTATTGTTCTTCTATTCAATTCAGCTTATTCTTGTTCTAAGATATTCATTCGCACCCAAGAACATGATGAATGTGATGATTATGTGACGCTCATAATCATTTTCACTTATGAACGCGTGCCTGACAACCACTTCTGTTCTACATGCAAACAAGGCTTGAATGTGTATCTCTTGGATTCCTTAATCAGAATCTTCGTGGTATAAGCTAGAATTGATGGCGGCATTCTTGAGAATCCGGAAGGTCTAAACCTTGTCTGTGGTATTCTGAGTAGGATTCAAGCATTGGGGGGCGTTAGTGACAGATGCAAAAGAATCACTGGATTCTATTCCGACATGATCGAGAACCGACAGATGAATAGCCGTGCTGTGACAGAGCGCGTTGAACATTTTCACTGAGAGGACGGGACTGTAGCCATTGACAACGGTGATGCCCAACATACAGCTTACCATGGAAAGGAGTAAGAAGGATTGGATGAAGACAGTAGGAAAGCAGAGAGACGGAAGGGATAAAACATCTCCATACGCTTATCTGAAATTCTCACTAATGAATTACATGAGTATCTCTATCTTTATTTTATTCATCTTTTAATTATTAATCCTCCATAACCATTTGAATCCACCTGACTGAAATTTATAAGATGACCATAGCTTGCTTCATACCAACAATCTCCGTGGGATCGACCCTTACTCGCGTAAGGTTTATTACTTGGACGACCCAGTGCACTTGCTGGTTAGTTGTGCGAAGTTGTGATAAAGAGTTGAGATTGCAACTGAGCGTACTGGTGGACGAAATTGTGATACAAGAGTTCCAGGCACTGTTAGAGAAGCTTTTTCTTTCCACAACTCCGTTCAACTTAACCAGCAAGTGTATTGGGTCATCCAAGTAATACCTTACGTGAGTAAGGGTCGATCCCACAGAGATTGTTGGTATGAAGCAAGCTATGGTCACCTTGTAAATCTCAATTAGGCAGATTAAATGGTTATAGGTTTCAAAAATTAATAATAAATAGAAAATAAAAAGGGATAGAAATACTTATGTAAATCAATAGTGGGAATTTCAGATAAGTGCATGGAGATGCTGTGCTCCTCTTGAATCTCTACTTTCTTATTACATTCATCCAATCCTTCTTACTCCTTTCCATGGCAAGCTGTATGTAGGGCATCACTGTTGTCAATGGCTACATCCCATCCTCTCAGTGAAAATGGTCCTATGCTTTGTCACAGCACGGCTAATCATCTGTCGGTTCTCAATCAGGTTGGAATAGAATCCCTTGATTCTTTTGCGTTTGTCATCACGCCCAGCCTTCAGGAGTTTGAAACTCGTCACAGTCATTCAATCCCAGAATCCTACTCGGAATACCATAGACAAGGTTTAGACTTTTCGGATCCTCATGAATGCCGCCATCTATCTAGCTTATACCACGAAGATTCTGTTGGGGAATCTAAGAGATATGCGCCCTGCCTAGAGTAGAACGGAAGTGGTTGTCAATCACGCGCGTTCATAGGTGAGAATGATGATGAGTGTCACGGATCATCACATTCATCAAAGTGTTGTGCAACGTATATCTTGGAATAAGAATAAAAGAGAATTGAATAAAAAGTAATAGTAATTGTATTGAAACTTGAGGTACAGCAGAGCTCCACACCCTTAATCTATGGTGTGCAGAAACTCCACTGTTGAAAGTACATAAGTGAAAGGTTCAGGCATGGCCGAATGGCCAGTCCCCTAAAACGTGATCAATGGCCTCCTAAGATGAAGAATAAAACAAAACTAAGACCAAAGATGAAACGTGGTCAAAAGACGACTCATACACTAGTAAAAAGTCTTATTTATACTAAACTAGCTACTAGGGTTTACATGAGTAAGTAATTGATGCATAAATCCACTTCCGGGGCCCACTTGGTGTATGCTGGACTGAGCTTGATCTATCCACGAGCTGAGGCTTTTCTTGGAGTTGAACTCCAAGTTATAACGTGTTTTGGGCGTTCAACTCCGGATCATGACGTGTTTCTGGCGTTTAACTCCAGACAGCAGCATGTACTTGGCGTTCAACACCGAGTTACGTCGTCAATTTCCGAATGAAGTATGGACTATTATATATTGCTGGAAAGCTCTGGATGTTTACTTTCCAACGCCGTTGAGAGCACGCCATTTGGAGTTCTGTAGCTCCAGAAAATCCATTTCGAGTGCAGGGAGGTCAGATTCCAACAGCATCAGCAGTTCTTTTGTTAGCCTTTTTCAGAGTTTTGCTCAAGTCCCTCAATTTCAGCCAGAAATTACCTGAAATCATAGAAAAACACACAAACTCATAGTAAAGTCCAAAAATGTGAATTTAACATGAAAACTAATGAAAACATCCCTAAAAGTAGCTTGAACTTACTAAAAACTACCTAAAAACAATGCCAAAAAGCGTATAAATTATCCGCTCATCACAACACCAAACTTAAATTGTTGCTTGTCCCCAAGCAACTGAAAATCAATTAGGATAAAAAGAAGAGAACATACTATAAATTCCAGAATATCAATGAATATTAATTATAATTAGATGAGCGGGACTTGTAGCTTTTTGCTTCTGAACAATTTTGGCATCTCACTTTTTCCTTTGAAGTTTAGAATGATTGGCTTCTCTAGGAACTTAGAATTTCGGATAGTGTTATTGATTTTCCTAGTTAAGCATGTTGATTCTTGAACACAGCTACCTATGAGTCTTGGCTGTGGCCCTAAGCACTTTGTTTTCCAATATTACCACCGGATACATAAATGCCACAGACACATAACTGGGTGAACCTTTTCAGATTGTGACTAAGCTTTGCTAGAGTCCCCAGTTAGTGGTGTCCAGAGCTCTTAAGCACACTCTTTTTGCTTTGGATCACGACTTTAACCATTCAGTCTCAAGCTTTTCACTTGGACTTTCATGACACAAGCACATGGTTAGGGACAGCTTGGTTTAGCCGCTTAGGCCTGGATTTTATTTCCTTGGGCCTCCTATCCATTGATGCTCAAAGCCTTGGATCCTTTTTACCCTTGCCTTTTGGTTTTAAGGGCTATTGGCTTTTTCTGCTTGCTTTTTCTTTTTCTTTCTATTTTTTCGCCATTTTTTTTCACAATTTTTTTTCGCAAGCTTTTGCTATTCACTGCTTTTTCTTGCTTCAAGAATCAATTTCATGATTTTTCAGATTATCAATAACATTTCTCTTATTCATCATTCTTTCAAGATCCAACAATTTTAACATTCATAAACAACAAGATCAAAAATATGCACTGTTCAATCATTCATTCAGAAAACAAAAAGTGTTGTCACCACATCAATAAAATTAAATTAAATTCAAGGATAATTTCGAAATTCATGTACTTCTTGTTCTTTTGAATTAAAACATTTTTCATTTAAGAGAGGTGAAGGATTAATGGAATTATTCATAACTTTAAGACATAGTTACTAAACACTAATGATCATGAAGTAGAGACACAAAACATAAATAAACATGAAGCATAAAGATCGAAAACAGAGAAATAAGAACAAGGAATGAGTCCACCTTAGTGAGGGTGGTGCCTTCTTGAAGAACCAATGGTGCTCTTTGAGCTCCTCTATGTCTCTTCCTTGCTTCTGTTGAATGATTCCTAGTAATTTTGGTGCTCCTATCCTTAGTTGCTCCCAATAATTGTGTGGAGGACAATTTATCCCCTGAGGTATCTTAGGGATCTCTTGATTTGCAGTCAAATGTTCTACCACTGAGCTATAAACCCTTTAGATGAGTCTTTCCATCTCCCATGACTCAGAGGTGGAAGCTTTTGTCTTCCCTTTTCTCTCCTTTTTTTTTTTTGAGGTTTCTCTGGCCTTAGGTGCCATCAATGGTTATGGAAAAACAAAAAGCTATACTTTTACCACACCAAACTTAGAAAATTGCTCGCCCTCGAGCAAGAGAAGAAAGAAAAGATGAAAAAAAAGAAGAAGATATGGAGGAGATGGAGGGTTGTGTGTATTCGGCTATATGGGTGGTATTGGGTGGGAAAGAGATTTTGAATTTTGAAGGTAGGTGGGGTGTATGGGGAAGAGTGGATGGATGTGAGTGGTGAATGGAAAACAGAAGGGATGACCATGAATGGAGAGAGATAGGGCGAGGTAGGTGGGGATCCTGTGAGGTCCACAGATCCTGAGATGATCCTGTGGGGTCCACAGATCCTGAGGTGTCAAGGAATTCCATCCCTGCACCAAATAGGCATGTAAAATACCTTTGCACACCATTCTGGCGTTTAAACACCGAGTGGTGCACATTCTGGGCGATCAACGCCCACATGTAACATGTTTCTGGCGTTGAACGCCAGTTTCATGCTTGTTGCTGGCGTTCAGCGCCAGCTTTTCCTCTAGGCACATTTCTGGCGTTCAAACGCCAGAATGTTACTTGTTTCTGGCGTTCAGCACCAGATTCATGCTCTGTTTTGGCATTGAACGCCAGCCAGATGCACCTTACTGGCATTGAACGCCAGCCTGTGCTTCCTCCAGGGTATGATTTTTCTTCTGCTGTTTTTGATTCTGTTTTTAATTTTTCTATTTTTTTCATGACTCCACATGATCATGTACCTAATAAAACACAAAATAACAATAAAATAAAAATTAGATAAATAAAATTGGGTTGCCTCCCAACAAGCGCTTCTTTAATGTCAATAGCTTGACAGTGGCTCTCATGGAGCCACAAAGGTGATTAGGTCAATGTTGTATAGTCCCAACAC
The DNA here is from genome assembly GCF_003086295.3 of Arachis hypogaea. Classification (NCBI taxonomy): domain Eukaryota; kingdom Viridiplantae; phylum Streptophyta; class Magnoliopsida; order Fabales; family Fabaceae; genus Arachis; species Arachis hypogaea. The sequence continues at coordinate 23,434,920 of NC_092040.1, forward strand.
CAAACTTAGAGTTTGGATATGGGATCTTGACACCAAACTTAGAGTTTGGTTGTGGCCTCCCAACACCAAACTTAGAGTTTGACTGTGGGGGCCCTTCTTGACTCTGAATTGAGAGAAGCTCTTCATGTTTACTCTCTTTTGTCACAGAGGGATGGCCATGTGCCTTAAACACAAGGTAGTCCCCATTTAATTGAAGGACTAATTCACCTCTGTTGACATCTATCACAGCTTCTGCTGTGGCTAGGAAAGGTCTTCCAAGGATAATGCATTCATCCTCTTCCTTCCTAGTGTCTAAGATTATGAAATCAGCAGGGATGTAAAGGCCTTCAACCTTTACTAACACGTCCTCCACTATTCCATAGGCTTGTCTCAATGACTTGTCTACCAATTGTAATGAGAACAAGGCAGGTTGTACCTCAATGATCCCAGCTTCTCCATTACAGAGAGTGGCATAAGATTTATCCCTGACCCTAGATCACATAGAGCTTTTTCAAAAGTCATGGTGCCTATGGTACAAGGTATTATAAACTTGCCAAGATCTTGTTTCTTTTGAGGTAAAATTTGCTGAATCCAGGTATCTAGTTCATTAATGAGCAAGGGAGGTTCGCTTTCCCAAGTCTCATTACCAAACAACTTGGCATTCAGCTTCATGATAGCTCCTAAATATTGAGCAACTTGCTCTCCAGTCACATCTTCATCCTCTTCAGAGGAAGAATAGTTTTCAGAGCTCATGAATGGCAGAAGGAGATTTAATGGAATCTCTATGGTCTCTATATGAGCCTCAGATTCCTGTGGATCCTTAATAGGAAACTCCTTCTTGCTTGAGGGACGTCCTAGGAGGTCTTTCTCACTAGGATTTTCGTCCTCCTCCTCCCTTGTGCATTCGGCCATATTGATTATATCAATGGCCTTGCACTCTCCTTTTGGATTCTCTTCTGTATTGCTTGGGAAAATACTGGGAGGAGTTTCAATGACTTTCTTACTCAGCTGGCCCACTTGTGCCTCCAGATTTCTAATGGAGGATCTTGTTTCACTCATGAAACTGAAAGTGGCCTTTGACAGATCAGAGACTAGATTGACTAAATTAGAAGTGTTTTGTTCAGAATTCTTTGTCTGTTGCTGAGAAGATGATGGAAAAGGCTTGCTATTGCTCAGCCTGTTGCGTCCACCATTGTTAAAGCCTTGTTGAGGCTTTTGTTGATCCTTCCATGAGAAATTTGGATGATTTCTCCATGATGAGTTATAGGTGTTTCCATAAGGTTCACCCATGTAATTAACCTCTGCCATTGCAGGGTTCTCAGGATCATAAGCTTCTTCAGAAGCTGCCTCTTTAGTACTGTTGGATGCATTTTGCCATCCGTTCAGACTTTGAGAGATCATGTTGACTTGTTGAGTCAACACTTTGTTCTAAGCCAATATGGCATTCAGAGCATCAATTTCAAGAACTCCCTTCCTCTGAGGTGTCCCATTATTCACGGAATTCCTCTCAGAAGTGTACATGAATTGGTTATTTGCAACCATGTCAATGAGTTCTTGAGCCTCTTCAGGCGTTTTCTTTAGATGAATAGATCCACCTGCAGAATGGTCCAATGACATTTTCGAAAATTCAGATAGACCATAATAGAATATATCTAATATGGTCCATTCTGAAAACATGTCAGATGGACATCTTTTGGTCAGCTGCTTGTATCTTTCCCAAGCTTCATAGAGGGATTCACCATCTTTTTGTTTGAAGGTTTGAACATCCACTCTTAGCTTGCTCAGCTTTTGAGGAGGAAAGAATTTATCCAAGAAGGCTGTGACCAGCTTATCCCAGGAGTCCAGGCTATCCTTAGGTTGTGAATCCAACCATATTCTAGCTCTGTCTCTTACAGCAAAAGGGAAAAGCATGAGTCTGTGGACTTCAGGATCAACTCCATTCGTCTTTACAGTCTCACAGATCTGCAAGAACTCAGTTAAAAACTGATAAGGATCTTCAGATGGAAGTCCATAAAACTTGCAATTTTATTGCATTAAGGCAACTAGCTGAGGTTTCAGCTCAAAGTTATTGGCTCCAATGGCATGAATGGAGATGCTTCTTCCATCAAACTTGGACGTTGGCTTTGTGAAGTCACCAAGCATTCTCTTTGCATTATTATTATTTTCGGCTGCCATCTCCTTCTCTTGTTCTAATGTTTCTGAAAGGTTACCTTTAGATTGTTTTAGCTTTTCTTAATTTTCTCTTCAGAGTCCTTTCAGGTTCTGGATCAATTTCAACAAGAGTGCCTTTATCCTTGTTCCTGCTCATATGAAAGAGAAGAAAACAAGAAAAGAAAGAGGAATCCTCTATGTCACAGTATAGAGATTCCTTTATGTTAGTAGAAAAAGAAAGGGGTAGAGGAAAGAAAAGTGAAGAATCCAAACACAAGGGATATATTGGGTTCGGATTTTTAGATGAAGGGAGGTGAAGAGAAGTGTTAGTAAATAAATAATTAAATAGAATAAGAAAAGAGAGGGAGAATTTCGAAAGTAATTTTGAAAAAGAGGTTAGTATTTTCAAAAATTAAAGATAAGATATAATTAAAATTAAAAATTAAAACAATTAATTAATTAAAAAGAAATTTTGAAAAAGGGATGAGATATTTTCGAAAATTAGAGAGGGAAAAGTAGTTAGGTGGTTTTTGAAAAAGATAAGAAACAAACACTAAGTCAAAAAGTTAGTTGAAAAAGATATTAAAATCAAATTTGAAAAGATAAGAAGATAAGAGGTTAGATAAGATATTTTGAAGTCAATTTTTGAAAAAGATAAAAATTTTTTTGAAAAAGATAAGATAAAAGATAAAAAGATTTAATTAAAAAATTTAAAATTACTTACTTCACTAACAAGAAACTACAAGATAAGATTCTAGAACTTAAAGATTGAACCTTTCTTAACAAGAAAGTAACAAACTTCAAATTTTTGAATCAATCACATTAATTGTTAGCTAATTTTCGAAAATATGATATAAACATAAGAAAAAGATTTTGAAAAAGATTTTTGAAATTTTCGAAAAAAAAATGAAAAGATATAATTTTTGAAAAAAAAGATTTTGAAAAGATAAGATTTTTAAAATTAAAAATTTGACTTGACTTGTAAGAAACAACTAATTTTTAAAATTTTTGACTAAGTCAACTCAAATTTTCGAAAATTAGGAGATAAAAAGGAAAAGATATTTTTTTGATTTTTGAATTTCTTTTTATGATGAGAGAGAAAAACACAAAAATGACCCAAAACATGAAAATTTTGGATCAAAACACAAGATGCATGCAAGAACACTATGAATGTTAAGATGAACACCAAGAACACTTTGAAGATCATGATGAACATCAAGAACATAATTTTGAAAAAAATTTTGATGCAAAGAAAACATGTAAGACACCAAACTTAGAAATCTTTAATGCATGGACTTTCGAAAAATGCAAGAAAAATTTTTAAATCATGCAATTGACACCAAACTTAAAAATTGACTCAAGACTCAAACAAGAAACACAAAATATTTTTGATTTTTATGATTTTCTAATTTTTTTGGATTTTAATGTTATTTTTTTCGAAAATATTTTTGGTAAAAACGAAAAAGAAAAGAAAAATTTTGAAAAATATTTTTGAAAAGAAAATTACCTAATTTGAGCAACAAGATGAACTTTCAGTTGTCCATACTCGAACAATCCCCGGCAACGGCGCCAAAAACTTGGTGGATGAAATTGTGATACAAGAGTTCTAGGCACTGTTAGAGAAGCTTTTTCTTTCCACAACTCCGTTCAACTTAACCAGCAAGTGTACTGGGTCATCCAAGTAATACCTTACGTGAGTAAGGGACGATCCCACAGAGATTGTTGGTATGAAGCAAGCTATGGTCACCTTGTAAATCTCAGTTAGGCAGATTAAATGGTTATAGGTTTCGAAAATTAATAATAAATAGAAAATAAAAAGGGATAGAAATACTTATGTAAATCAATAGTGGGAATTTCAGATAAGTGCATGGAGATGCTGTGCTCCTCTTGAATCTCTACTTTCTTATTACATTCATCCAATCCTTCTTACTCCTTTCCATGGCAAGCTGTATGTAGGGCATCACCGTTGTCAATGGCTACATCCCATCCTCTCAGTGAAAATGGTTCTATGCTCTGTCACAGCACGGCTAATCATCTGTCAGTTCTCAATCAGGTTGGAATAGAATTCCTTGATTCTTTTGCGTTTGTCATCACGCCCAGCCTTCAGGAGTTTGAAGCTCGTCACAGTCATTCAATCCCAGAATCCTACTCAGAACACCATAGACAAGGTTTAGACTTTCTGGATCCTCATGAATGCCGCCATCTATCTAGCTTATTCCACGAAGATTCTGTTGGGGAATATAAGAGATATGCGCCCGGCCTAGAGTAGAACGGAAGTGGTTGTCAATCACGCGCGTTCATAGGTGAGAATGATGATGAGTGTCACGGATCATCACATTCATCAAAGTGTTATGCAACGTATATCTTGGAATAAGAATAAAAGAGAATTGAATAAAAAGTAATAGTAATTGTATTGAAACTTGAGGTACAGCAGAGCTCCACACCCTTAATCTATGGTGTGCAGAAACTCCACTGTTGAAAGTACATAAGTGAAAGGTTCAGGCATGGCCGAATGGCCAGCCCCCTAAAACGTGATCAATGGCCTCCTAAGATGAAGAATAAAACAAAACTGAGACCAAAGATGAAACGTGGTCAAAAGACGACTCATACACTAGTAAAAAGTCTTATTTATACTAAACTAGCTACTAGGGTTTACATGAGTAAGTAATTGATGCATAAACCACTTCCGGGGTCCACTTGGTGTATGCTTGGGCTGAGCTTGATCTATCCACGAGCTGAGGCTTTTCTTGGAGTTGAACTCCAAGTTATAACATGTTTTGGGCGTTCAACTCCGGATCATGACGTGTTTCTGGCGTTTAACTCCAGACAGCAGCATGTACTTGGCATTCAATGCCGAGTTACGTCGTCAATTTCCGAATGAAGTATGAACTATTATATATTTCTGGAAAGCTCTAGATGTCTACTTTCCAAAACCGTTAAGAGCACGCCATTTGGAGTTCTGTAGCTCCAGAAAATTCAGTTCGAGTGCAGGGAGGTCAGATTCCAACAGCATCAGCTGTCCTTTTGTCAGCCTTTTTCATAGTTTTGCTCAAGTCCCTCAATTTTAGCCAGAAATTACCTGAAATCACAGAAAAACACACAAACTCATAGTAAAGTCCAGAAATGTGAATTTAACATGAAAACTAATGAAAACATCCCTAAAAGTAGCTTGAACTTACTAAAAACTACCTAAAAACAATGCCAAAAAGCGTATAAATTATCCGCTCATCACGTACCATGTTGATGGCGCCATTGATGATCACAATTTCGTGCACCAAGTTTTTGGCGCCGTTGTCGGGGATTGTTCGAGTTTGGACAACTGATGGTTCATCTTATTGCTTAGATTAGGTATTTTTCTTTAGAATTCTTAAGAATGAATTCTAGAGTTTCAGATGATGTTTTCATCATCACCAAAGCTGATTGATTCTCATCAATTTAGCTCTTGAATGTAATATTCTGCTGAAGCTTGGCTAGCCATGTCTAATCTTTTTAGATTGCAGCTTTAGACTAACATTGCATGATTCCTGGAATTCTCATTAAGAATTTTGAAATCCTTATTTTTCTTTTCCCAATAATTTTTGAAAAATCCAAAAAAATTACAAAATCATAAAAACCAAAAATAATTTTATGTTTCTTGTTTGAGTCTAGTGTCTAATTTTAAGTTTGGTGTCAATTGCATTCTTCTAATTTTCGAAAATTACATACATTATGTTCTTCATTGATCTTCAAGCTGTTCTTGATGATTTCCTTGCTCTGATCTTTAAATTCTCTTGTCTTTAGTGTTTTGTTGTTTCTCATATGCATTCTCAATTTGTTAGTGTCAATAGTATACAAACTTCTAAGTTTGGTGTCTTGCATGCATTGTTTATTTGATTTTAGTTGCATTTTGATTATTCCTCATCATTAAAAATTCAAAAAAAATTCTTAATTTGTGTCTTTTCAAGTCAATAATACAGAGAATTGAAGATTCAGAACATGCAGCAGAGAAATTACACAGAAAAAACTGGGCGTTCAAAACACCCAGTGAAGAAGGAAAACTGGCGTTTAAACGTTAGCCAGGGTACCTGGCTGGGCGTTTAACGCCCAAAAAGGTAGAGTTTTGGGCGTTAAACTCCAGAATGGATACCATTCTGGGCGTTTAACGCTAGGATGGCACAAGAGGGAAGATTTTGTTTTTAATTCAAATTTTTTTCAAGTTTTCATAATTTTTCAAAATCAAATCTTTTTCAAATCATATCTTTTCAATCATATATTTTCAAAATCAATTTCTTTCATTTCTTAAAAATACTTGCTAACAATTAATGATTTGATTCAACATTTCAAGTATGTTGCCTTTTCTGTTGAGAAAGGTTTAATGTCTGAATCATATCTTTTAAATTTCTTGTTAGCCAAGTCATTAATTTTAAAAATCAAATCTTTTTAAATTGTTTTTCAATCATATCTTTTTAATCACATCTTTTTCAAAATAGTTTTCAATCATATCTTTTTGATTTTTAATTTCAAAATCTTTTTCAAAAATCACTTTATTTCTTTCTCAATCTTAGTTTTTGAAAATCATCAATCAAATTTTCAAAATTCCTTTTAATTATTTTAAAATCTTTTACTTTATTTTCGAAAATTCTTCCCCTCTTCTCACATCCTTCCATTTATGGACTAACACTCCTCCTCAATGCACATTTCAAACTCTATCCCTCTTGATAAGTTCGAATTCCTCTACCTCCTCCATCTATTCTTCTTTTCCTCTGACACCCCAAGGAATCTCTATATTGTGACATAGATAATTCCATATTTTCTTGTTCTTTTCTCTTTCATATGAGCAGGAGCAAAGAGAAAAGCATTCTTGTTGAGGCTGACCCTGAACCTGAAAGGACCTTGAAGCGAAAGCTAAGAGAAGCTAAAGCACTACTCTCTGTAGAGGACCTAACAGAAATCTTCAAACAGGAAGAAGACATGGCAGCCGAAAACAACAACAATGCCAACAATGCAAGGAAGGTGCTGGGTAACTTTACTGCACCTACTCCGACTTCTATGGGAGAAGCATCTCTATCCCTGCCATTGGAGCAAACAACTTTGAGCTTAAGCCTCAATTAGTTTCTCTAATGCAACAAAATTGCAAGTTCCATGGACTTCCATTGGAAGATCCTCATCAGTTTTTAGCTGAATTCTTGCAAATCTGTGACACTGTCAAGACCAATAGGGTTGACCCTGAGGTTTACAGACTTATGCTATTCCCTTTTGCTATAAGAGACAGAGCTAGGATATGGTTGGACTCACAACCTAAAGAAAGCCTGAACTCTTGGGAAAAGCTAGTCAATGCCTTATTGGCAAAGTTCTTTCCACCTCAAAAATTGAGTAAGCTTAGAGTGGAAGTCCAAACCTTCAGACAGAAGGAAGGTGAATCCCTCTATGAAGTTTGGGAAAGATACAAACAATTAATTAGAAGGTGTCCTTCTGACATGCTTTCTGAATGGAGCATCATAGGTATCTTCTATGATGGCCTGTCTGAACTGTCCAAGATGTCATTGGACAGCTCTGCAGGAGGATCTCTTCATCTGAAGAAGATGCCTGCAGAAGCTCAAGAACTCATTGAAATGGTTGCGAATAACCAATTCATGTACACTTCTGAAAGGAATCCTATGAACAATGGGACGAATAAGAAGAAATGAGTTCTTGAGATTGATACTCTGAATGCCATATTGGCTTAGAACAAAATATTGACTCAGCAAGTCAATATGATTTCTCAAAGTCTGTCTGGAATGCAAGCTGCACCAGGCAGTACTAAGGACGCTTCATCTAAAGAAGAAGCTTATGATCCTGAGAACCCATCAATGGAAGAGGTGAATTACATGGGAGAACCCTATGGAAACACCTATAATCCTTCATGGAGAAATCATCCAAATCTCTCATGGAAGGATCAATAGAGACCTCAACAAGGTTTCAAAAACAATAATGGTGGAAGAAACAGGTTTAGCAATGGCAAGCCTTTTCCATCATATTCTCAGCAACAGACAGAGAATTCTAAGTAGAGTCACTCTGACTTAGCAACCATGGTCTCTGATTTAATCAAAACCACTCAAAGTTTCATGACTGAAACAAGGTCCTCCATTAGAAACTTGGAGGCACAAGTGGGTCAGCTGAGTAAGAAAGTTACTGAACTCCCTCCTAGTACTCTTCCAAGCAATACAGAAGAGAATCCAAACGGAGAGTGTAAGGCCATCAACATGGCTGAAATTGGAGAGGAGGAAGAGGCAGTGATCGCCACTGAGGGAGATCTCAATGGACGTCCACTGGCCTCCAATGAGTTCCCTAATGAGGAACCATGGGAATCTGAGGCTCACACTGAGACCATAGAGATTCCATTGGATTTACTTCTGCCATTCATGAGCTCTGATGAGTATTCTTCCTCTGAAGAGGACGAAGATGTCACTAAAGAGCAAGTTGCTAAGTACCTTGGAGCAATCATGAAGCTAAATGACAAGTTATTTGGTAATGAGACTTGGGAGGATGAACCCCCTTTGCTCACCAAAGAACTGGATGACTTAACTAGGCAGAGATTACCTCAAAAGAGACAGGACCCTGGGAAGTTCTCAATACCTTGTATAGTAGGCACCATGACCTTCAAGAAGGCTCTGTGTGACCTAGGGTCAAGCATAAACCTCATGCCTCTCTCTGTAATGGAGAAGCTAGGGATCTTTGAGGTACAAGTTGCAAGAATCTCACTAGAGATGGCAGACAATTCAAGAAAACAAGCTTATGGGCTTGTAGAGGATGTTCTGGTAAAGATTAAAGACCAGTACATCCCTGCTGATTTCATAGTCCTAGAGACTGGGAAGTGCATGGATGAATCCATCATCCTTGGCAGACCTTTCTTAGCCACAACAAAGGCTGTGATTGATGTTGACAGAGGAGAATTAATCATTCAAGTGAATGAAGAATCCCTTGTGTTTAAGGCTCAAGGATATCCCTCTGCAACCATGGAGAGGAAGCATGAAAAGCTTCTCTCAAAACAGAGTCAAACAGAGCCCCCACAGTCAAACTCTAAGTTTGGTGTTGGGAGGCCACAACCAAATTCTAAGTTTGGTGTTGAACCCCAATATTCAAACTCTAAGTTTGGTGTTGGGAGGTTCCAACATTGCTCTGAACATCTGTAAGGCTCCATGAGAGCCCACTATCAAGCTACTGACATTAAAGGAGCGCTTGTTGGGAGGCAACCAAATGTTATATTTATCTATTTTCCTTTTGTTATTTTATGTTTTCTGTAGGTTGATGATCATGTGAAGTCACAAAATCAATTGAAAAAGCAAAAATAGAATGAAAAACAGAAAGAAAAATAGCACACCCTAGAGGAAAAGCTTGCTGGCGTTTAAACGCCAGTAAGGGCAGCAAATGGGCGTTTAACGCCCAGTCTGGCACCATTCTGGGCGTTTAACGCTAGAAAGGGGCACCAGACTGGCGTTTAACGCCAGGAATGGGCAAGAAGCTGGCGTTAAATGCCAGAAAGGGGGCAGTAGCCCGACGTTTAACGCCAGGATTGGCAGAAAGGGCGTTTTTGCACGCCACTTGGTGCAGGGATGAGTTATCCTTGACACCACAGGATCTGTGGACCCCACAGGATCCCCACCTATCCCACCACTCTCTCTCTTCTTCACCCACTCACCGATCACCTCAATACCTCTTCCCCAAAAAACCCCTCACCTATCAAATCCCACCATTCTCTTCACCACTCACATCCATCCTTCATAAAATCCCACCTACCTCACCATCCAAATTCAAACCGCTTTCCCTCCCAAACCCACCCATAATGGCCGAAACCTACCCCTCTCTCCACCCCTATATAAACCCTTCTTCACTCCTTCATTTTTACAAAACCTAATCACTACTCCTCCCCTTTGGCCGAAACACAAAGCCCCCATCCATCTCCTATCTTTCTTCTTCTTCTACTCTCTTCTTTCTTCTTTTGCTCCGGGACGAGCAAATCTTCTAAGTTTGGTGTGGTAAAAGCGTTGCTTTTTGTTTTTTCATAACCATTTATGGCACCTAAGGCCGGAGAAACCTCTAGAAAGAGGAAAGGGAAGGCAAAAGCTTCCACCTCCGAGTCATGGGAGATGGAGAGATTCATCTCAAGGGTGAATCAAGATCACTTCTATGAAGTTGTGGCCATCAAGAAGGTGATCCCCAAGGTCCCTTTCAAACTCAAAAAGAGTGAATATCCGGAGATCCGACATGAGATCCAAAGAAGAGATTGGGAAGTTCTTACCAACCCCATTCAACAAGTCAGAATCTTAATGGTTCAGGAGTTCTATGCCAATGCATGGATCACCAAGAACCATGATCAAAGTGTGAACCCGGACCCAAAGAATTGGCTTACAATAGTTCGGGGGAAATGCTTAGATTTTAGTCCGAAAAATGTAAGGTTGGCATTCAACTTGCCCATGATGCAAGGAGATGAACACCCCTACACTAGAAGGGTCAACTTTGATCAAAGGTTGGACCAAGTCCTCATAGACATTTGTGAAGAGGGCGCTTGATGAGCGGATAATTTATACGCTTTTTGGCACTGTTTTTAGTATGTTTTTAGTACATTTTAGTTAGTTTTTAGTATGTTTTTATTTAAAATTCACTTTTCTGGGCTTTACTATGAGTTTTTATGTTTTTCTGTGATTTCAGGTAATTTCTGGCTGAAATTGATGGACCTGAGCAAAAATCTGATTCAGAGGCTGAAAAAGGACTGCAGATGCTGTTGGATTCTGACCTCCCTGCATTGGAAGTGAATTTTCTGGAGCTACAGAAGCCCAATTAGCGCGCTCTCAATTGCTTTGGAAATTAGACATCCTGGGCTTTCCAGCAATGTATAATAGTCCATACTTTGCCTGATATTTGATGGCCCAAACTGGCGTTGCAAATCAGCTATAGAATTCCCGCGTTTAACGCCGGAACTGGCACAAAAATTGGAGTTAAACGCCCAAACTGGCACAAAAGCTGGCATTTAACTCCAAGAAAAGTCTCTACACATGAAAGCTTCAATGCTCAGCCCAAGCACACACCACGTGGACCCCGAAAGTGGATTTTTACATCATTTACTCATTTCTGTATATCCTAGGTTACTAGTTCACTATAAATAGGATATTTTGACATTGTATCTTTACCTCATGACAGATTACACGTTTCTTATTGCATCTTCTACGACATGAGTCTCTAAACCCCATGGTTGGGGGTGAGGAGCTCTGCTGTGTCTTGATGGATTAATGCAATTACTACTGTTTTTTCATTCAATCACGCATGCTCCTATTCTAAGATATCACTTATTCCTCAACTTGATGAATGTGATGATCCATGACACTCATCATCATTCTCACCTATGAACATGTGCCTGACAACCACCTCTGTTCTACTTTAGATTGAGTGAATATCTCTTGGATTCCTTAATCAGAATCTTCGTGGTATAAGCTAGAATTGATAGCAGCATTCACGAGAATCCGGAAGGTCTAAACCTTGTCTGTGGTATTCTGAGTAGGATTCAAGGATTGAATGACTGTGACGAGCTTCAAACTCCTGAGGGCTGGGCATTAGTGACAGACACAAAAGAATCACTGGATTCTATTCCAACCTGATTGAGATCCGACAGATGATTAGCAGTGCTGTGACAGAGCGCGTTGAACATTTTCACTGAGAGGATGGGAGGTAGCCATTGACAACGGTGAAACCCTACATACAGCTTGCCATGGAAGGAGCCTTGCGTGCATGAAGAAGAAGATAGTATGAAAGCAGAGATTCAGAAGATAGAGCATCTCTAAAACCTCAACCTGTTCTCCACTACTGCAAAACAAGTATCTATTTCATGTTCTTTTACTTTTCACAATTAAACCTGAGAATTATTGATATCCTGACTAAGAGTTACAAGATAACCATAGCTTGCTTCAAGCTAATAATCTCCGTGGGATCGACCCTTACTCACGTAAGGTATTACTTGGACGACCCAGTGCACTTGCTGGTTAGTTGTGCGGAATTGCAAAAGTGTGATTGCAATTTCGTGCACCAGCGCTCAATGGAAGAGAGATTCAAGAGGGAAGCCGGTTCAACTGAGAAAGCATGACCTCAAGTCCGTGGCTAGGGGATGGTTGGAGTTTATCCAATGCTCAATCATTCCCACTAGCAACCGGTCCGAAGTTACTATAGACCGGGCTATCATGATTCATAGCATCATGATTGGAGAGGAAGTAGAAGTTCATGAGGTTATATCCCAAGAACTTTATAAGGTGGTGGACAAGTCCTCTACCTTGGCAAGGTTAGCCTTCCCTCATCTCATTTGTCACCTTTGTAGTTCGGTTGGAATTAACATAGAGGGAGACATCCTCATTGATGAGGACAAGCCCATAACTAAGAAGAGGATGGAGCAAACAAGAGATCCCACTCATGGACATGAGGAGATTCCTCATCATGAAATTCCTGAGATGCCTTAAGGGATGCACTTTCTTCCACAAAACTATTGGGAGCAAATCAACACCTCCCTAGGAGAATTGAGTTCCAACATGGGACAACTAAGGGTGGAGCACCAAGAACATTCCATCCTCCTCCATGAAATTAGAGAAGATCAAAGAATCATGAGAGAGGAGCTACAAAGGCAAGGAAGAGACATTGAGGAGCTCAAGCACTCCATAAGATCTTCAAGAGGAAGAACAAGCCGCCATCATTAAGGTGGACCCGTTCTTTAACTTCCTTGTTCTTTATTTTCCTGTTTTTCAAAAAATATGCTTTATGTTCATCTATGTTTGTGTCTTTATTACATGATCATTAGTGTCTTAGTGTCTATGCCTTAAAGTTATGAATGTCCTATGAATCCATCATCTTTCTTAAATGAAAAATGTTCTTAATTGAAAAAGAGAAGAATTGCATGAATTTCGAATTTTATAACAAATTAATTATTTTGATGTGGTGGCAACACTTTTGACTTCTGAATGTATGCTTAAACAGTGCATATGTCTTTTGAATTTGTTGTTCATGAATGTTAAAATTGTTGGCTCTTGAAAGAATGATGGAAAAGGAGAAATGTTACTGAGGATCTGAAAAATCATCAAATTGATTCTTGAAGCAAGAAAAAGCAGTGAATTCAAAAAAAAAGAGAGAAAAAAAAGAGAAAAAAAGAGCAAGCAGAAAAAGCCAATAGCCCTTTAAACCAAAAGGCAAGGGTAAAAATAAAAAGGATCCAAGGCTTTGAGCATTAGTGGACAGGAGGGCCTACAGGAATAACATCCTGGCCTAAGCGGCTAAACCAAGCTGTCCCTAACCATGTGCTTGTGGCGTGAAGGTGTCAAGTGAAAACTTGAGACTGAGCGGTTAAAGTCGTGATCCGAAGCAAAAAGAATGTGCTTAAGAACCCTGGACACCACTAATTGGGGACTCTAGCAAAGCTTAGTCACAATCTGAAAAGGTTCACCCAGTTATGTGTCTGTGGCATGGATGTATCCGGTAGTAATACTGGAAAACAGAGTGCTTTGGGCCACGGCCAAGACTCATGAAGTAGCTGTGTTCAAGAACCAACATACTTAACTAGGAGAATCAATAACACTATCTGGATTCTGAGTTCCTATAGAAGCCAATCATTCTGAACTTCAAAGGATCAAGTGAGATGCCAAAACTGTTCAGAGGCAAAAAGCTAAAAGCCCCGCTCATCTAATTAATACTTATCTTCATAGATGTTTTTGGAATTCATTGTATATTCTCTTCTTTTTATCCTATTTGATTTTCAGTTGCTTGGGGACAAGCAACAATTTAAGTTTGGTGTTGTGATGAGCGGATAATTTATACGCTTTTTGGCATTGTTTTTAGTATGTTTTAGTTAGTTTTTATTATATTTTTATTAGTTTTTATTTAAAATTCACTTTTCTGGACTTTACTATGAGTTTGTGTGTTTTTCTGTGATTTCATGTATTTTCTGGCTGAAATTGAGGGACCTGAGCAAAAATCTAATTCAGAGGCTGAAAAGGACTGCAGATGCTGTTGGATTCTGACCTCCCTGCACTCGAAGTGGATTTTCTGGAGCTACAGAAGCTTAATTGGCGTGCTCTCAATTGCGTTGAAAAGTAGACATCCTGAGATTTCCAGCAATATATAATAGTTCATACTTTGCCTTATATTTGATGGCCTAAACTGGCGTTCCAAATTAGCTCAAGACTGCCCGGCGTTTAACGCCGGAACTGGCACAGAAGTGGGAGTTAAACGCCCAAACTGGCACAAAAGCTGGCATTTAACTCCAAGAAAAGTCTCTACACATAGAAGCTTCAATGCTCAGACCAAGCACACACCAAGTGGGCCCGGAAGTTGATTTTTACGTCATTTACTCATATTTGTAAACCCTAAGCTACTAGTTCTCTATAAATAGGACCTTTTGCTATTGTATTATCATCTTTGGACGGCTAGTTCTTAGATCATGGGGGCTGGCCTCTCGGCCATGCCTAGACCTTGTTCTTATGTATTTTTAACGGTGGAGTTTCTACACACCATAGATTAAGGTGTGGAGCTCTGCTGTACCTCGAGTATTAATGCAATTACTATTGTTCTTCTATTTAATTCAGCTTATTCTTGTTCTAAGATATTCATTCGCACCCAAGAACATGATGAATGTGATGATTATGTGAAGCTCATCATCATTCTCACTTATGAACGCGTTCCTGACAACCACTTCCGTTCTACATGCAAACAAGGCTTGAATGTGTATCTCTTGGATTCCTTAATTAGAATCTTCGTGGTATAAGCTAGAATTGATGGTGGCATTCTTGAGAATCCGAAAGGTCTAAACCTTATCTGTGGTACTCTGAGTAGGATTCAAGGATTGAATGACTGTGACGAGCTTCAAACTCGCGATTGTGGGGCGTTAGTGACAGAGCAAAAGAATCACTGGATTCTATTCCGACATGATCGAGAACCGACAGACGAATAGTCGTGCTGTGACAGGGCGCGTTGAACATTTTCACTGAGAGGACAGGACTATAGCCATTGACAACGGTGATGCCCAACATACAGCTTGCCATGGAAAGGAGTAAGAAGGATTGGATGAAGACAGTAGGAAAGCAGAGAGACGGAAGGGACAAAACATCTCCATACACTTATCTGAAATTCTCACCAATGAATTACATGAGTATCTCTATCTTTATTTTATTCATCTTTTAATCATTAATCCTCCATAACCATTTAAATCCGCCTGACTGAGATTTACAAGATGACCATAGCTTGCTTCATACCAACAATCTCCGTGGGATCGACCCTTACTCGCGTAAGGTTTATTACTTGGACGACCCAGTGCACTTGCTGGTTAGTTGTGCGAAGTTGTGATAAAGAGTTGAGATTGCAATTGAACGTACCATGTTGATGGCGCCATTGATGATCACAATTTCATGCACCAACAATCCTCTAATGTGTGAATCCCCCCTTCAATCTTTGGTTCCTTGGGCCTTTTCCCTCCAGAATTCGGCTCCCATTGGGCCTGGAGCTAGGGGTGGCAACATGTACCTTATCCGCGGGTACTCAACCTGACCACACCCGATCGGATAGGGTTGTCAACCCGATCCGCAGTGGGTAGGGTAGGATGCAGGTTGGGTTCTCGTGCGGGTCGGGTAGGTGCGGGTTGAGCCTCAACCCTATGATGAGTGGATAATTTATACGCTTTTTGGCATTGTTTTTAGGTAGTTTTTAGTAGGATCTATCTACTTTTAGGGATGTTTTTATTAGTTTATATGCAAAATTCACATTTTTGGACTTTACTATGGGATTTGTGTGTTTTTCTATGATTTCAGGTATTTTCTGGCTGAAATTGAGGGACCTGAGCAAAAATCTGATTCAGGCTAAAAAAGGACTGTTGATGCTGCTGAATTCTGACCTCCCTGCACTCGAAAATGATTTTCTAATGCTACAAAACTCCAAATGGTGCGCTCTTAACTGCGTTGAAAATTAGACATCCAGAGCTTTCCAGCAATATATAATAGTTCATACTTTGTTCGAGCTTAGACGACGCAAACTGGCGTTCAACGCCAGTTCCATGCTGCATTCTGGAGTAAAACGCCAGAAACACGTCACAAACCAGAGTTAAACGCCAAAAACACGTTACAATTTGGCGTTTAACTCCAAGAGAAGCCTATGCACGTGTAAAGCTCAAGCTCAGTCCAAGCACACACCAAAGTGGGCCCCGGAAGTGGATTTCTGCACTAAGACTTATTTCTGTAAACTCTAGTAGCTAGTCTAGTATAAATAGGACTTTTTACTATTGTATTAGACATCTTGGTATCTATCTTAGGACGTTTAGTTCTTAGACTTTGGGGGCTGGCCATTCGGCCATGCCTGAACCTTGATCACTTATGTATTTTCAACGATGGAGTTTCTACACACCATAGATTAAGGTGTGGAGCTCTGCTATACCTCGAGAATTAATGCAATTATTATTGTTCTTCTATTGGATTCAAGCTTATTCTTATTCTAAGATATTCGCTGCACTTCAACCTGATGGACGTGATGATCCGTGACACTCATCATCATCCATCCTTATGAACGCGTGCTTGACAACCACTTCCGTTTTACCTTAGACCGAGCGTGTATCTCTTGGATTCCTTAATCAGAATCTTCGTGGTATAAGCTAGAACCCTTTGGCGGCCATTCTTGAGAATCCGGAAAGTCTAAACCTTGTCTGTGGTATTCCGAGTAGGATTCAGGAATTGAATGACTGTGACGAGCTTCAAACTCCCGATTGTTGGGCGTAGTGACAGACGCAAGAGAATCAATGGATTCTATTAAGACATGATCGAGAACCGATAGATGATTAGCCATGCTGTGACAGAGCATTTGGACCATTTTCACTGAGAGGATGGGAAGTAGCCATTGACAACGGTGATGCCCTACATACAGCTTGTCATAGAAAGGAGTAAGAATGATTGGAGGAAGACAATAGGAAAGCAGAGATTCAGAAGGGGCAAAGGATCTCCATACACTTATCTGAAATTTCCACCAAGGATTTACATAAGTATCTCTTTCATCTATTTTATGCTTTATTTATTATTATTTTCGAAAACCATTATAACCATTTGAATCCGCCTGACTGAGATTTATAAGATGACCATAGCTTGCTTCATACCAACAATCTCCGTGGGATCGACCCTTACTCACGTAAGGTTTATTACTTGGACGACCCAGTACACTTGCTGGTTAGTTATGCGAAGTTGTGAAGAATGTGAGTGAACCATAGTAGTGTGCACCGAGTGTTTGGAGCCATTACTAAGAATTGTTCGAGTTATAAAAAGTGTAAATCACAATTTTGCCTATCAACCTTTTGGCGCCGTTGCCGGGGATTGTTCGAGTTTGGACAACTAGCGGTTCATCTTGTTGCTCATATTAGGTAATTTTCTTTTCAAAAAGTTTTCAAAAATCTTTCAAAATTCTTTCTTTGTTTTCATTTTTCAAAAAAAATAATTTTCGAAAAAAAATAATAATAACAAAACCAAAAAAATTTAATAAAATCATAAAAACCAAAAATATTTTATGTTTCTTGTTTGAGTCTAGTGTCAATTTTTAAGTTTGGTGTCAATTGCATGTCTTTAAAAATTTGTGCATTTTTCAAAAACTCATGCATGGTGTTCTTCATGATCTTCAAGTTGTTCTTGGTAAGTCTTCTTGTTTGATCTTGATATTTTCTTGTTTTGTGTGTTTTGTTGTTTCTCATATGCATTTTTGAATTCTTAGTGTCTAAATATGAAAAATTTCTAAGTTTGGTGTCTTGCATGTTTTTCTTTTCTTGAAAATTTTTCAAAAATAAGACTTGATGTTCATCTTGATCTTCAAAGTGTTCTTGGTGTTCATCTTGACATTCATAGTGTTCTTGCATGCATTAAGTGTTTTGATCCAAAATTTTCATGTTTTGGGTCATATTTGTGTTTTTCTCTCTCCTCATTAAAAATTCAAAAATAAAAAATATCTTCCCCTTATTTTGCTCATAATTTTCGAAAATTTGAGTTGACTTAGTCAAAAATTTTTAAAACTTAGCTATTTCTTATAAGTCAAGTCAAATTTTCAATTTTAAAAAATCCTATCTTTTCAAAATCTTTTTCATTTTTTATTATTTTCGAAAATTTTTAAAATTTATTTTCAAAATCTTTTTCTTATCTTTATTTCAAAATTTCGAAAACTTTACTAACAATTAATGTGATTGATTCAAAAATTTGAAGTTTGTTACTTTCTTGTTAAGAAAGGTTCAATTTTTAAATTCTAGAGTCATATCTTTTAGTTTCTTGTTAATCAAGTAATCAATTTTAATTTTAAAAATCAAATCTTTTCCAAAATATCTTTTTCAATCATATCTTTCAAAAGATCTTTTTCAAATCATATCTTTTTCAAAATTGATTTCAAAAATCTTTTCTAACTTCTTATCTTTTCAAAATTAATTTTCAAATCTTTTTCAACTAACTAATTGACTTTTTGTTTGTTTCTTATCTTTTTCAAAACCACCTAACTACTTTCCTCTCTCTAATTTTCGAAAATTACCTCCCTCTTTTTCAAAATTTTTTTAACTAATTGTTTCAAATTTTAATTTTTATTTAATTCCTTTTCTTAATTTTTGAATTTTAACTTTAATATTTTTCTTTTATTTTAGTTAATTTTCAAAAACTCTTCTCTCTCATCTCTTTCTATTTATTTATTCACTTACTAACACTTCTCTTCATCTTAAAATTTGAACCCCCTTTTCCTCTCTGAGTTCGAATTTTCCTCTTTTCCTTCTTCTATTCTTTTCTTCTTCTACTAACATAAAGCAATCTCTCTACTGTGGTAAAGAGGATTCCTATTATTATTTTCTATTCCCTTCTTTTTCATATGAGCAGGAGCAAGGACAAGGACATTCTTGTTAAAGTAGATCCTGAACCTGAAAGGACCCTAAAGAGGAAGCTAAGGGAAGCTAAAGTACAACCCTCTGGAGAGGACTTGACAGAAATTTTCGAAAAAGAAGAGGAGATGGCAGCCGAAAATAATAACAACAACAATAACACATGGAGGATGCTTGGTGACTATACTACACCTACTTCCAAATTTGATGGAAGAAGCATCTCAATTTCTGCCATTGGAGCAAATAATTTTGAGCTAAAACCTCAACTAGTTGCTCTAATGCAATAGAACTGCAAGTTTCATGGACTTCTATCAGAAGATTCCTACCAGTTTTTAACTGAGTTCTTGCAGATCTGTGAGACTATTAAGAATAATGGAGTAGATCCTGAAGTCTACAGGCTCATGCTTTTCCCTTTTGCTGTAAGAGACAGAGCTAGAACATGGTTGGACTCACAACCTAAAGATAGCCTGGACTCTTGGGATAAGCTGGTCATGGCCTTATTGGCCAAGTTCTTTCCTCCTCAAAAGCTGAGCAAGCTTAGAGTGGATGTTCAGACCTTCAAGCAAAAAGATGGTGAATCCCTCTATGAAGCTTGGGAAAGATACAAGCAGATGACCAAAAAGTGTCCTTCTGACATGCTTTCAGAGTGGACCATTCTGGATATATTCTATTATGGTCTATCTGAGTTCTCTAAGATGTCACTGGACCATTCACCTAAAGAAAATGCCTACAGAAGCTCAAGAACTTATTGAAATGGTTGCAAACAACCAATTCATGTACACTTCTGAGAGGAATCTTATGAGTAATGGGGTGCCTCAGAGGAAGGGAGTTCTTGAAATTGATGCTCTGAATGCCATATTAGCTCAGAATAAAATGTTGACTCAGCAAGTCAACATGATTTCTCAAAGTCTGAATGGATGGCAAAATGCATCCAACAGTATTAAAGAGGCATCTTCTGAAGAAGAAGCTTATGATCCTGAGAACCCTGCAATGGCAGAGGTAAATTATATGGGTGAACCTTATGGAAACACCTATAATTCCTCATGGAGAAATCATCCAAATTTCTCATGGAAGGATCAACAAAAGCCTCAACAAGGCTTTAAAAATGGTGGAAGAAATAGGCTTAGCAATAGCAAGCCTTTTCCATCATCTTCTCAGCAACAGACAGAGAATTCTGAGCAAAGCCCCTCTAGCTTAGCAAACATAGTCTCTGATCTGTCTAAGGCCACTTTAAGTTTCATGAGTGAAACAAGGTCCTCCATTAGAAATTTGGAGGCACAAGTGGGCCAGCTGAGTAAGAAAATCACTGAAACTCTTCCTAGTACTCTCCCAAGCAATACAGAAGAGAATCCAAAAAGAGAGTGCAAGGCCATTGATATAATCAATATGGCCGAATGCACAAAAGAGGAGAAGAACGTGAATCCTAGTGAGGAAGACCTCCTGGGACGTCCTCTGAACAAAAAGGTGTTCCAAACTGAGGAACCTAAGGAATCTGAGGCTCACCTAGAGACCATAGAGATTCTATTGAACCTCCTTTTGCCATTCATGAGCTCTGAGAACTATTCTTCCTCTGAAGAGGATGAAGATGTAACTGAAGAGCAAGTTGCTCAATATCTAGGAGCCATCATGAAGCTGAATGCCAAGTTATTTGGTAATGAGGCTTGGAAAGGTGAACCTCCCTTGCTCATTAGTGAACTAGATACATAGGTTCAGCAAACTCTACCTCAAAAGAAACAAGATCTTGGTAAATTCTTAATACCCTGTACCATAGGCACCATGACCTTTGAGAAGGCTTTGTGTGACCTGGGATCAGGTATAAATCTTATGCCACTCTCTGTAATGGAGAAGTGGTGGACGAAATTGTGATTTATGCGTTCTTTGGATTTTGAATGAAAGCTTTATTATGGCACTGGTTGAATTCACAACTCCGTTCAACTAACCAGCAAGTGTACTGGGTCGTCCAAGTAATAAACCTTACGTGAGTAAGGGTCGAATCCACAGAGATTGTTGGTATGAAGCAAGCTATGGTCACCTTGTAAATCTCAGTCAGGCGAATTAAACATGATACTTGATTAGATTCAAAATAAATTAATAAAAGGAAATAATAAAAGGGATAGAATACTTATGCAGATTCATTGGTAGGAATTTCAGATAAGCGGATGGAGATGCTGTAGAGCCCAGGGACGCCTGCTCTCCTACTGCTTCTACTCAATCCTTCTTACTCCTTTCCATGGCAAGCTTTGTATAGGGGTTCACCATCAACTGTGGCTACTTTCTTCCTCTCGGGGAAATATCCTGTGCGGCTGTCACTCGCACAGCTAACCAGTCTGGAGGCATCACCCATGGCTGATGGCTACATCCCATCCTCGCAGTGAAAACTAATGCTCACGCACTCTGTCACAGTACGGCTAATCACCGGTTGGTTCCCTCCCCTACTGGAATAGAATCCCTCTTTTGCGTTTGTCACTAACGCCCAGCAGGTTACAGGTTTGAAGCACGTCACAGTCATTCATTACCGGAATCCTACTCGGAATACCACAGACAAGGTTAGACTTTCCGGATTCCCAGGATCCTACTCGGAATACCACAGACAAGGTGAGACTTTCCAGATCCTCATAAATGCCGCCATCTATCTAGCTTATACCACGAAGATTCTGTTGGGGAATCTAAGAGATATACGTTCAAGCTCTGTTGCATGTAGAACGGAAGTGGTTGTCAATCACTCACATTCATAAGTGAGAATAATAATGAGGGTAATCTGACTCATCACATTCATCATGTTCTTGGGTACGAATGAATATCTTGGAATAAGAATAAGAGAGATTTGAATAAAAGATAATAGAATTTCATTAATACTTGAGGTACAGCAGAGCTCCACACCCTTAATCTATGGTGTGCAGAAACTCCACCGTTGAAAATACATAAGCAAAGGGTCCAGGCATGGCCGAATGGCCAGCCTCCCTAAACGTGATCAATGATCCCCTAAGATGAAGAATAAAACAAAACTGAGATCAAAGATGAAACGTGGTCAAAAGACATCTAATACATTAGATAAATGTTCTATTTATACTAGATTAGCTACTAGGGTTTACATGAGTAAGTAATTGATGCATAAATCCACTTCCGGGGCCCACTTGGTGTATGCTTGGGCTGAGCTTGATTAATCCACGTGTAGAGGCATTTCTTGGCGTCAAACTTCAGGTTATGACGTGTTTTGGGCGTTCAACTCCGGATCATGACGTTTTTCTGGCGTTTAACTCCAGACAGCAGCGTGTACTTGGCGTTTAACGCCAAGTTACGTCGTCATTTTTCGAATAAAGTATGGACTATTATATATTTCTGGAAAGCCCTGGATGTCTACTTTCCAACGCCGTTGAGAGCGCGCCAATTGGAGTTCTATAGCTCCAGAAAATCCATTTCGAGTGCAGGGAGGTCAGATTCCAACAGCATCAGCAGTCCTTTTGTCAGCCTTCTTCAGAGTTTTGCTCAAATCCCTCAATTTCAGTCAGAATTTACCTGAAATCATAGAAAAACACACAAACTCATAGTAAAGTCCAGAAATGTGAATTTAACATAAAAACTAATGAAAACATCCCTAAAAGTAGCTCAAACTTACTAAAATCTATATGAAAACAATGCCAAAAAGCGTATAAATTATCCGCTCATCACAACACCAAACTTAAATTGTTGCTTGTCCCCAAGCAACTGAAAATCAAATAGGATAAAAGAAGAGAATATACTATAAATTCCAGAATATCAATGAATATTAATTTAATTAGATGAGCGGGACTTGTAGCTTTTTGCTTCTGAACAGTTTTGGCATCTCACTTTTTCCTTTGAAGTTTAGAGTGATTGGCTTCTCTAGGAACTTAGAATTTCAGATAGTGTTATTGACTTTCCTAGTTAAGCATGTTGATTCTTGAACACAGTTACTTATGAGTCTTGGCTGTGGCCCTAAGCACTTTGTCTTCCAGTATTACCACCGGATACACAAATGCCACAGACACATGACTGGGTGAACCTTTTCAGATTGTGACTCAGCTTTGCTAGAGTCCCCAGTTAGTGGTGTCCAGAGCTCTTAAGCACACTCTTTTGGATCACGACTTTAACCACTCAGTCTCAAGCTTTTCACTTGGACCTTCATGACACAAGCACATGGTTAGGGACAGCTTGATTTAGCCGCTTAGGCCTGGATTTAACTTCCTTGGGCCCTCCTATCCATTGATGCTCAAAGCCTTGGATCCTTGCTACCCTTGCCTTTTGGTTTTAAGGGCTATTGGCTTTTTCTGCTTGCTTTTTCTTTCTATTTTTTTTTTGCACAAGCTTTTGCTTTTCACTGCTTTTTCTTGCTTCAAGAATCAATTCATGAATTTTGCAGTTCATCAATAACATTTCTCTTTGTTCATCATTCTTTCAAGAACCAACAATTTTAACACTCATAAACAACAATATCAAAAGACATATGCACTGTTCAATCATTCATTCAGAAAACAAAAAGTATTGTCACCACATCAATATAATTAAATTAAATTAAAGGATAAATTCGAAATTCATGTATTTCTTGTTCTTTTGAATTAAAACACTTTTTATTTAAGAGAGGTGAAGGATTCATGGAATTATTCATAATCTTTAAGGCATGGTTACATACTAATGATCATGAAGTAAAGACACAAAACATATATAAACACAATATTAAAAACGAAAAACAGAAAGAAAATAAAGAACAAGGAATGAATCCACCTTTAGTGGCGTCTTCTTCTTGAAGGACCAATGATGTTCTTCAACTCTTCTATGTCCCTTCCTTGCCTTTGTTGCTCCTCCCTCATTGCTCTTTGATCTTCTCTTATTTCTTGGAGAATGATGGAGTGCTCATGATGTTCCACCCTTAATTGCTTCCAATATTTGTGTGGAGGACAACTTATCCCCTGAGGTATCTCAGGGATCTTCTTGATTTGCAGCCACATGTTCTAACCAACTGAGCTATTCCAGCTTATATATAAGTCTTTCCATCTCCCAAGACTCAGAGGTGGAAGCTTTTGTCTTTCCTTTGAGGTTTCTCTGGCCTTAGGTGCCATTAATGGTAATGGAAAAGCAAAAAGCTATGCTTTTACCACACCAAACTTAAAATATTGCTCGCCCTCGAGCAAGAAAAGAAAGAAGAGAAGAAGAAGAAGATGGAGTTGAGTGAGGGGAGATGGATTCGGCTATATGGGTGGGGTTGGGTGGGAAAGAGGAGGTTGATGTGAATGGTGAATGGGGTGATTGGGAAGAGGATTTGAGGTGATTGATGAAGAAGATTGGGAATTGTGACATGGGGAATTCAAATCACAAAAATAGGATTAGGAGGGAAGGTGGGAATATGGTAGGTGGGGATCCTGTGGGGTCCACAGATCCTGAGGTGAAAAGAAATACCATTCCTTCACCATATAGGCATGAAAAATGCCTTCATGCATCATTCTGGCGTTCAAACGCCCATTGGTGCATGTTCTGGGCGTTAAACGCCCATGTGATGCTTGTTTCTGGCGTTGAACGCCAGTTTCAAGCTTGTTTCTGGCGTTCAGCGCCAGATTGTCCTCTGTGTGCGCATCCTGGCGTTAAACGCCAGGATGTAGCTTGTTTTGGGCGTTTAGCGCCAGAAAGATGCTCTGTTCTGGCGTTGAACGCCAGCCAGATGCATCTTCTGGGCGTTGAACGCCAGCCCGTGCGTCCTCCAGGGTGAAAATTTTTTTTTTCTTCTGTTTTTAATTTTTTTTTTATTTTTTCGTGACTCCTCATGATCATGTACCTAATTAAACACAAAAATAACAAAGAAACAAAATAAAATTAGATAAATAAAATTGGGTTGCCTCCCAACAAGCGCTTCTTTAATGTCCATAGCTTGACAGTGGCTCTCATGGAGCCACAAGATGATCAGATCAATTTAGTGTGTTGTCTCCACACCAAACTTAGAGTTTGGATATGGGGTCTTAACACCAAACTTAGAGTTTGACTGTGTGGGTTCTTCTTGACTTTAAACTGAGAGAAGCTCTTCATGCTTACTCTCTTTTGTCACAGAGGGATGGCCATGTGCCTTAAACACAAGGTAGTCCCCATTCAATTGAAGGACTAACTCTCCTCTGTTGACATCTATCACAGCTTCTGCTGTGGCTAGGAAAGGTCTTCCTAGGATGATGCATTCATCATCTTCCTTCCTAGTATCTAGGATTATGAAATCAGCAGGGATGTAAAGGCCTTCAACCTTCACTAGTACGTCCTCTACCATTCCATAAGCTTGTCTCATTGACTTGTCTGCCAATTGTAATGAGAACAAGGCAGGTTGTACCTCAATGATCCCCAGCTTCTCCATTACAGAGAGTGGCATCAGATTTATCCCTGACCCAAGATCACATAGAGCTTTTTCAAAGCTCATGGTGCCAATGGTGCAAGGTACTAAGAACTTGCCAGGATCTTGTTTCTTTTGAGGTAGAGTTTTCTGAATCCAAGTATCTAGTTCACTAATGAGCAAGGGAGGTTCACTTTCCCAAGTCTCATTACCAAATAGCTTGGCATTCAGCTTCATGATAGCTCCTAGATATTGAGCAACTTGCTCACCAGTCACATCTTCATCCTCTTCAGAGGATGGATATTCTTCAGAGCTCATGAATGGCAGAAGGAGATTTAATGGAATCTCTATGGTCTCTAAGTGAGCCTCAGATTCCTCAGGATCCTTAATAGGAAACTCCTTCTTGTTTGAGGAACGTCCCAGGAGGTCTTCCTCACTAGGATTTTCGTCCTCCTCCTCCTTTATGCATTCGGCCACTTTGATTAAATCAATGGCCTTGCACTCTCCTTTTGGATTTTCTTCTGTATTGCTTGGGAGAGTACTGGGAGGAGTTTCAATGACTTTCTTACTCAGCTGGCCCACTTGTGCCTCCAAATTTCTAATGGAGGATCTTGCTTCATTCATGAAACTAAAAGTGGCCTTTGACAGATCAGAGACTATATTAGCTAAATTAGAATTATTTTGTTCAGAGTTCTCTGTCTGTTGCTGAGGAGATGATGGATATGGCTTACTATTGTTCAGCCTATTGCGTCCACCATTGTTAAAGCCTTGTTGAGGCTTTTGTTGATCCTTCCAGGAGAAATTTGGATGATTTCTCCATGATGAGTTATAGGTGTTTCCATAAGGTTCACCTAAGTAATTAACCTCTGCCATGGCAGGGTTCTCAGGATCATAAGCTTCTTCAGAAGCTACATCTCTAGTACTGTTGGATGCATGTTGCAATCCATTCAGATTTTGAGAGATTATGTTGACCTGTTGAGTCAACATTTTGTTCTAAGCCAATATGGCATTCAGAGCATCAATTTCAAGAACTCCTTTCTTCTGAGGTACCCCATTATTCACGGAATTCCTCTCAGAGGTATACATGAACTGGTTGTTTGCAACCATGTCAATGAGTTCTTGAGCCTCTTCAGGCGTTTTCTTCAGGTGAATAGATCCACCTGCAGAATGATCCAGTGACATTTTCGAAAATTCAGAGAGACCATAATAGAATATATCTAATAGGGTCCATTCTGAAAACATGTCAGATGGACATCTTTTGGTCAGCTGCTTGTATCTTTCCCAAGCTTCATAGAGGGATTCACCATCTTTTTGCTTGAAGGTTTGAACATCCACTCTCAGCTTGCTTAGCTTTTGAGGAGGAAAGAATTTATCCAAGAAGGCAGTGACCAGCTTATCCCAGGAGTCCAGGCTATCCTTAGGTTGTGAATCCAACCATATTCTAGCTCTGTCTCTTACAGCAAAAGGGAAAAGCATGAGTCTGTAGACTTCAGGATTAACTCCATTCGTCTTTACAGTATCACAGACTTGCAAGAACTCAGTTAAGAACTGATAAGGATCTTCAGATGGAAGTCCATAAAACTTGCAGTTTTGTTGCATTAAAGCAACTAGTTGAGGCTTAAGCTCAAAGTTATTGGCTCCAATGGCAGGAATGGAGATGCTTCTTCCATCAAATTTGGACGTTGGCTTTGTGAAGTCACCAAGCATTCTCCTTGCATTATTATTATTATTATTTTCGGCTGCCATCTCCTTCTCTTGTTCGAAAATTTCTGAAAGGTTATTTCTGGATTGTTGTAATTTAGCTTCTCTTAATTTTCTCTTCAGAGTCCTTTCAGGTTCTGGATCAACTTCAACAAGAGTGCCTTTTTCCCTGTTCCTGCTCATATGAAAGAGAAGAACCAAGAAAAGAAAGAGGAATCCTCTATGTCACAGTATAGAGATTCCTTTATGTTAGTAGAAGAAGAAAGGGGTAGAAGAATGAAGAGGGAGATTCGGATTTGTGGATGAAGAGAGGTGAAGAGAAGTGTTAGTAATTAATTAATTAAATAGAATAAGAAAAGAGAAGGAAGATTTTCGAAAATAAATTTTGAGAAAGGGGTTAGTATTTTCGAAAATTAAAGGTGAAATATAATTAAAATTAAAAATTTAAAACAAAAAGAATTTTTTTTTTTGAAAAAGAGAGGGAGAATTTTCGAAAATTAGAGAGGGAAAAGTAGTTAGGTGGTTTTGAAAAAGATAATGAACAAACAAAAAGTTGGTTAGTTGATTGAAAAAGATTTGAAATCAAATTTTGAAAAAGATAAGAAGATAAGAAGTTAGATAAGATATTTTAAAATCAAATTTTGAAAAAGATAAAATTTTTTTTTTTGAAAAAGATAAGATAAAAAGATAAAAAGATATATTTGAAAAAGATATTTTGAAAAAGATTTAATTTTAAAAAAATACTTAACTAACAAGAAACTACAAGATAAGATTCTAGAACTTAAAGATTGAACCTTTCTTAACAAGAAAGTAACAAACTTCAAATTTTTGAACCAATCACATTAATTGTTAGCTAATTTTCGAAAATTTGATAAAAAGATAAGAAAAAGATTTTGAAAATATTTTGAAAAAGATTTTTTTTTTTTGAAATTTTCGAAAATGCTAAAAAAAATGAAAAAGATATGATTTTTGAAAAAGATTTTGAAAAGATAACATTTTTAAAATTGAAATTTTGACTTGACTTGTAAGAAACAACTAATTTTGAAAATTTTTTGACCAAGTCAACCCAAAATTTCGAAATTTTGGAGGGAAATAAGGAAAAGATAATTTTTTTTATTTTTGAATTTTTAAAGAAAAACACAAAATGACCCAAAACATGAAAATTTTGGATCAAGACACAAGATGCATGCAAGAATGCTATGAATGTCAAGATGAACACCAAGAACACTTTGAAGATCATGATGAACATCAAGAACATAATTTTGAAAAAAAATTTTGATGCAAAGAAAACATGCAAGACACCAAACTTAGAAATCTTTAATGCATGAAAAATATGAATGCAAAAATGCACATGAAAAACAACAAAAGACACAAAACAAGAAATCATCAAGATCAAACAAGAAGACTTGTCAAGAACAACTTGAAGATCATGAAGAACACTATGAATGCATGAGATTTTCGAAAATTGCAAGAAAAATTTTTAAAAGCATGCAATTGACACCAAACTTAAAATTTGACTCAAGACTCAAACAAGAAACACAAAATATTTTTGATTTTTATGATTTTCTAATTTTTTGTATTTTTATTAATTTTTTTTTCGAAAATATTTTGGAAAAAACGAAAAAATAAAAGAAAAATTTTGGAAAAGATTTTTGAAAAGAAAATTACCTAATCTGAGCAACAAGATGAACCGTCAGTTGTCCATACTCGAACAATCCCCGGCAACGGCGCCAAAAACTTGGTGGACGAAATTGTGATTTATGCGTTCTTTGGATTTTGAATGAAAGCTTTATTATGGCACTGGTTGAATTCACAACTCCGTTCAACTAACCAGCAAGTGTACTAGGTCGTCCAAGTAATAAACCTTACGTGAGTAAGGGTCGAATCCACAGAGATTGTTGGTATGAAGCAAGCTATGGTCACCTTGTAAATCTCAGTCAGGCGAATTAAACATGATACTTGATTAGATTCAAAATAAATTAATAAAAGGAAATAATAAAAGGGATAGAATACTTATGCAGATTCATTGGTAGGAATTTCAGATAAGCGGATGGAGATGCTGTAGAGCCCAGGGACGCCTGCTCTCCTACTGCTTCTACTCAATCCTTCTTACTCCTTTCCATGGCAAGCTTTGTATAGGGGTTCACCATCAACTGTGGCTACTTTCTTCCTCTCGGGGAAATATCCTGTGCGGCTGTCACTCGCACAGCTAACCAGTCTGGAGGCATCACCCATGGCTGATGGCTACATCCCATCCTCGCAGTGAAAACTAATGCTCACGCACTCTGTCACAGTACGGCTAATCACCGGTTGGTTCCCTCCCCTACTGGAATAGAATCCCTCTTTTGCGTTTGTCACTAACGCCCAGCAGGTTACAGGTTTGAAGCACGTCACAGTCATTCATTACCGGAATCCTACTCGGAATACCACAGACAAGGTTAGACTTTCCGGATTCCCAGGATCCTACTCGGAATACCACAGACAAGGTGAGACTTTCCAGATCCTCATAAATGCCGCCATCTATCTAGCTTATACCACGAAGATTCTGTTGGGGAATCTAAGAGATATACGTTCAAGCTCTGTTGCATGTAGAACGGAAGTGGTTGTCAATCACTCACATTCATAAGTGAGAATAATAATGAGGGTAATCTGACTCATCACATTCATCATGTTCTTGGGTACGAATGAATATCTTGGAATAAGAATAAGAGAGATTTGAATAAAAGATAATAGAATTTCATTAATACTTGAGGTACAGCAGAGCTCCACACCCTTAATCTATGGTGTGCAGAAACTCCACCGTTGAAAATACATAAGCAAAGGGTCCAGGCATGGCCGAATGGCCAGCCTCCCTAAACGTGATCAATGATCCCCTAAGATGAAGAATAAAACAAAACTGAGATCAAAGATGAAACGTGGTCAAAAGACATCTAATACATTAGATAAATGTTCTATTTATACTAGATTAGCTACTAGGGTTTACATGAGTAAGTAATTGATGCATAAATCCACTTCCGGGGCCCACTTGGTGTATGCTTGGGCTGAGCTTGATTAATCCACGTGTAGAGGCATTTCTTGGCGTCAAACTTCAGGTTATGACGTGTTTTGGGCGTTCAACTCCGGATCATGACGTTTTTCTGGCGTTTAACTCCAGACAGCAGCGTGTACTTGGCGTTTAACGCCAAGTTACGTCGTCATTTTTCGAATAAAGTATGGACTATTATATATTGCTGGAAAGCCCTGGATGTCTACTTTCCAACGCCGTTGAGAGCGCGCCAATTGGAGTTCTATAGCTCCAGAAAATCCATTTCGAGTGCAGGGAGGTCAGATTCCAACAGCATCAGCAGTCCTTTTGTCAGCCTTCTTCAGAGTTTTGCTCAAATCCCTCAATTTCAGTCAGAATTTACCTGAAATCATAGAAAAACACACAAACTCATAGTAAAGTCCAGAAATGTGAATTTAACATAAAAACTAATGAAAACATCCCTAAAAGTAGTTCAAACTTACTAAAATCTATATGAAAACAATGCCAAAAAGCGTATAAATTATCCGCTCATCAAGAAGCTGGGGATCTTTGAGGTACAAGCTGCACGAATCTCATTAGAGATGGCAGACAAGTCAATAAAACAAGCTTATGGATTGGTAGAGGACATGTTAGTGAAGGTTAAAGGCCTTTACATCCCTGCTGATTTTATAATCCTAGACACTGGGAAGGGGAAGGATGAATGCATCATCCTTGGAAGACCCTTCCTAGCCACAGCAGGAGCTGTGATTAATGTTGACAGAGGTGAACTAGTCCTTCAATTGAATGGGGACTACCTTGTGTTTAAAGCTCAAGGTTATCCTTCTGTAAATATAGAGAGGAAGCATGAAAAGCTTCTCTCAATACAGAGTCAACCAAAGCCCCCACAACCAAACTCTAAGTTTGGTGTTGAACCCCCATATTTAAACTCTAAGTTTGGTGTTGGGAGGTCCCAACAATGCTCTGATGATCTGTGAAGCTCCATGAGAGCTCACTGTCAAGCTATTGACATTAAAGAAGCACTTACTGGGAGGCAACCCAATTTTTATTTATCTAGACTTCTCTTGTTCTTTTATATTTTATTAGGTTTATGATCATGTAGAGTCACAAAATAATTGCAAAAATTAAAAACAGAATCAAAAATAGCAGAAGAAAAAGTACACCCTGGAGGAAGAGCTTACTGGCATTTAAACGCCAGTAAGGAGCATTTGGCTGGCGTTCAACGCCAAAAAAGAGCATGAATCTGGCGTTGAATGCCAGAAACAAGCAGCAGTCTAGAGTTCAAACGCCAGGATTGCACCTTGAGGAAAGCTGGCGTTAAATGCCAGAAACAAGCACCAAGCACCAAGCTGGCGTTTAACGCCAGAAACAAGCATAGAGCTGGCGTTAAACGCTAGAAACAAGCGTCAATTTGGCGTTAAACGCCAGGATTGCATGCAGAGGGCGTTCTACACACCTAATTGGTGCAGGGATGATAAATCCTTGACACC
Organism: Arachis hypogaea; assembly: GCF_003086295.3. NCBI lineage: Eukaryota > Viridiplantae > Streptophyta > Magnoliopsida > Fabales > Fabaceae > Arachis > Arachis hypogaea. The sequence goes on from NC_092040.1 coordinate 23,466,443, forward strand.
TCAAGATCTGTGGACCCCACAGGATCACCTCAGGATCTGTGGACCCCATAAGATCCCCCCTAACTCAACTCACCTTCTCTCTTCTTCACACAATCCAATAACACTCTTCCCCAAACACCCTTCACCAATCACCTCAATTTCTCTTCCCCATCACCTCTTCACCACTCACATCCATCCACTCTTCCCCATAAACCCCACCTACCTTCAAATTCAAAATCTCTTTCCCACCCAAACCCACCCTAAATGATCGAACCTACTACCCTCTCCCTTCACTATATAAACCCCTCCATCCTTCTTCATTTTCACATAACACAACCCTCTCTTCTCCCCCTTGGCCAAAACCCACACATCTTTCCCTCTCCTCCATATCTTCTTCTTCTTCTTCTAATCTTTTCTTTTCTTTGCTCGAGGGCGAGCAACATTCTAAGTTTGGTGTGGTAAAAGCATAGCTTTTTTGTTTTTCCATAACCATTGATGGCACCTAAGGCCGGAAAAACCTCTAGAAAGAGAAAAGGGAAGACAAAAGCTTCCACCTCCGAGTCATGGGAGATGGAGAGATTCATCTCTAAAGCCCATCAAGACCACTTCTATGAAGTTGTGGCCAAGAAGAAGGTGATCCCTGAGGTCTCTTTCATGCTCAAGAAAAATGAGTATCTGGAGATCCGACATGAGATCCAAAGAAGAGGTTGGAAAGTTCTTACCAACCCTATTTAACAAGTCAGAATCTTAATGGTTCAAGAGTTCTATGCCAATACATGGATCACTAGGAACCATGATCAAAGTATGAACCCGAATCCAAAGAATTATCTTACAATGGTTCGGGAGAAATGCTTAGATTTCAGTCCAAAAAATGTAAGGTTGGCATTCAACTTGCCTATGATGCAAGAAGATGCACGCCCCTACACTAGAAGGGTCAACTTTGATCAAAGGTTGGACCAAGTCCTCATGGACATATGTGTGGAAGGAGCTCAATGGAAAAGAGACTCAAAAGGCAAGCCGGTTCAATTGAGAAGACTGGATCTTAAGCCTGTGGCTAGAGGATGGTAGGAGTTCATCCAACGCTCCATCATCCCCACTAGCAACCGATCCGAAGTTACTGTGGATCAGGCCATCATGATCCATAGCATCATGATTGGAGAGGAAGTAGAAGTTCATGAAGTCATCTCTCTAGAACTCTACAAAGTAGCCGAAAAGCCCTCCACGTTGGCAAGGCTAGCTTTTCCTCATCTCATTTGCCATCTATGCTACTCAGCTGGAGTTGTCATAGAAGGAGACATCCTTTTTGAAGAGGACAAGCCCATTACTAAGAAGATGATGGAGCAAACAAGAGAGCCTATTAATGGATCTCAAGAGACGCATGAGGAAGCTCATCATCAAGAAATACCTGAGATGCCTCAAGGGATGCATTTTTCTCCAAATAACTATTGGGAACAACTCAACACTTCTCTAGAAGGATTGAATCATGACATGACCCAATTAAGGGTGGAACACCAAGAGCACTCCATCATTCTCAATGAGATTAGAGAAGATCAAAGAGCTATGAGGGAGGAGCAACAAAGGCAAGGAAGACACATAGAGGAGCTCAAGAACACCATTGGTCTTTCAAGGAGGAGGTGCCACCATCACTAAGGTGGACTCATTTCTTAACTTCCTTGTTCTTATCTCTCTATTTTTTTGTTTTTGAACTTCATGTTTGCCTATGTTTGTGTCTTTACTACATGATCCTTAGTATTTAGTAACTATGTCCTAAGGCTATGAATAATTCCATGAATCCTTCACCTTTCTTAAATGAAAAATGTTTTTAATACAAAAGAACAAGAAATACACGAGTTTCGAATTCATCCTTGAAATTTGTTTAATTATATTGATGTGGTGACAATACTTTTTGTTTTCTGAATGAATGCTTGAACAGTGCATATTTTTTATCTTATTGTTTATGAATGTTAAAATTGTTGGCTCTTAAAAGAATGATGAAAAAGAGAAATGTTATTGATGATCTAAAAAATTATAAAATTGATTCTTGAAGCAAGAAAAAGCAGTGAAGAACAAAAACTTGCGGAAAAAAATATGAAAGAAAAAGAAAAAGCAAGCAGAAAAAGCCAATAGCCCTTAAAACCAAAAGGCAAGGGTAAAAAGGATCCAAGGCTTTGAGCATCAATGGATAGGAGGGCCCAAGGAAATAAAATCCAGGCCTAAGCGGCTAAATCAAGCTGTCCCTAACCATGTGCTTGTGGCATGCAGGTCCAAGTGAAAAGCTTGAGACTGAGTGGTTAAAGTCGTGATCCAAAGAAAAAAGAGTGTGCTTAAGAGCTCTGGACACCTCTAACTGGGGACTTTAGCAAAGCTGAGTTACAATCTGAAAAGGTTCACCCAATCATGTGTTTGTGGCATTTATGTATCCGGTGGTAATACTAGAAAACAAAGTGCTTAGGGCCACGACCAAGACTCATAAAGTAGCTGTGTTCAAGAAAAAAACATACTAAACTAGGATAATCAATAACACTATCTGAACTCTGAGTTCCTATGGATGCCAATCATTCTAAACTTCAAGGGATGAAGTGAGATGCCAAAACTGTTCAGATGCAAAAAGCTACAAGTCCCGCTCATTTAATTAGAACTAATATTCATTGATATTTTGGGATTTATAGTATATTATCTTATTTTTATCCTATTTAATTTTCAGTTGCTTGGGGACAAGCAACAATTTAAGTTTGGTGTTGTGATGAGCGGATAATTTATACGCTTTTTGGCATTGTTCATAGTAGTTGTGAAGAATGTGAGTGAACCATAGTAGTGTGCACCAAGTGTTTGGAGCCATTACTAAGAATTGTTCGAGTTATAAAATGTGTAAATCACAATTTTTCCTATCACCCTACCCGACCAACCCGCACCCTATATATGTATATGTTATATATTTATATAAAAATATGTTTTAAGTGAATGTTGAACCAAAAACCTCTCACTAAATGTAAAAGATCCTTAGCCACTAAAAAAAGATCATTAATTGATAATTTAATATTTTTTTTACATAAAAGTCAGTTCTATTTTAAATTACCATGAAGTTATATAATAATTTTGCATCCTTTTTGTAACCCGCGATTAGGGTCGAGTACCCGTGGGTTGAGAACGGATAGAGTTAGGGTTGTGATATTCTCAACCCGCGGGTAGGGTAGGGTTAAGCTTATATAAAAATCTCAACCCGCGGGTAGGGTTAGGGTTGGTGATGAGCGGATAATTTATACACTTTTTGGCATTGTTTTTAGTATGTTTTTGGTATGATCTAGTTAGTTTTTAGTATATTTTTATTAGTTTTTAGTTAAAATTCACTTTTCTGGACTTTACTATGAGTTTGTGTGTTTTTCTGTGATTTCAGGTACTTTCTGGCTGAAATTGAGGGACCTGAGCAAAAATCTGATTCAGAGACCAAAAAGGACTGCAGATGCTGTTGGATTCTGACCTCCCTGCACTCAAAGTGGATTTTTTGGAGCTACAGAAGCCCAATTGGCGCGCTCTCAACGGCGTTGGAAAGTAGACACCCTGGGCTTTCCAGCAATATATGATAGTCCATACTTTGCCCAAGATTTGATGGCCCAAACCGGCGTTCAAAGTCACCCTCAGAAATTCCAGCGTTAAACGCCGGAACTGGCACCTAAATGGGAGTTAAACGCCCAAACTGGCATAAAAGCTGGCGTTTAACTCCAAGAAGAGTCTCTACACGAAATTGCTTCATTTCTCAGCCCAAGCACACACCAAGTGGGCCCGGAAGTGGATTTTTATGTCATTTACTCATCTCTGTACACCCTAGGCTACTAGTTCTCTATATATAGGACATTTTACTATTGTATTTTGGGATCTTGGTTCTTCTGGTTCCCTCTCTGGGGCCGAAACCAATGATCACTCTTGTTCTTATGTATTTTCAACGGTGGAGTTTCTACACACCATAGATTAAGGTGTGGAGCTCTGCTGTACCTCGAGTATTAATGCAATTACTATTGTTCTTTCATTCAATTCCGCTTGTTCTTGTTCTAAGATATCACTTGTTCTTCAACTTGATGAATGTGATGATCCGTGACACTCATCATCATTCTCACCCATGAACAAGGTGACTGACAACCATTCTTGTTCTACAAGCGATCAAGGCTCTAGTGAATATCTCTTGGATTCTTTAATCGGAATCTTCGTGGTATAGGCGAGAACTGATGGCAGCATTCAAGAGAATCCGGAAGGTCTAACCTTGTCTGTGGTATTCTGAGTAGGATTCAATGACTGAATGACTGTGACGTGCTTCAAACTCCTGAGGGCGGGGCGTTAGTGACAGACGCAAAAGAATCACTGGATACTATTCCGGCCTGATTGAGAACCGACAGATGAATTCCGCTATGCTGTGACAGAGCATATGCAATCGCTTTCACTGAGAGGATGGGAGGTAGCCACTGACAACGGTGAAACCCTTGCTTAAGCTTGCCATGGAAAGGAGTAAGAAGGATTGGATGAAGACAGTAGGAAAGCAGAGAGACGGAAGGGAAGGCATCTTCATGCGCTTATCTGAAGCTCCTACCAATGAATTACATAAGTATCTCTATCTTTATCTTTTATGTTATTTTCGTTCATCACCATTACCATTTGAGTTTGCCTGACTAAGATTTACAAGATGACCATAGCTTGCTTCAATACTAACAATCTCCGTGGGATCGACCCTTACTCGCGTAAGGTTTATTACTTGGACGACCCAGTGCACTTGCTGGTTAGTTGTGCGAAGTTGTGTAATGCCATGGTATTGAGCTACCAAGTTTTTGGGGCTCATGACCGGGGATTATGAGAGTTGTGAAAAAGTATTGTTCACAATTTCACGCACCAAGTTTTTGGCGCCGTTGCCGGGGATTGTTCAAGTTTTGAGCAAGCTTTTGGTAACATCAGTGCCAAGATCCGGCAACAACACCAAGTTTTTGGCGTTATTGCCAGGGATTGTTTGTGTATGGACAACTGACGGTTCATCTTGTTGCTTAGATTAGGTATTTTTCTTCAGAGTTCTTAAGAATGAATTCTAGTGTTTCAAGGTGATGTTCTTATCATCACCAAAGCTGATTGATTCTCATCAATTTAGCTCTTGAATGCAATGTCCTGCTGAAGCTTGGCCGGCCATGTCTAATTTCTTTAGACTAAAGCTTTAGACTAACATTGCATGATTCCTGGAATTCTCATTAAGAATTTTGATACCTTTATTTTCTTTTTCTACATAATTTTCGAAAAATCCAAAAAAAAATTATAAAATCATAAAATCCAAAAATATTTCTTTTTTGAGTCTAGAGTCTCATCTTAAGTTTAGTGTCAATTGCATGTTTCTGTTCTTATTGCATTCATGCATGTGTCCTCATTGATCTTCAAGTTGTTCTTGATGATTTCCTTGTTTTGATCTTTGAATTCTATTGACTTGAGTGTTGCATTCTCATTTTGTTAGTGTCAATGGTATACAAACTGCTAAGTTTGGTGTCTTGCATGCATTATTATTTGATTTTAGTTGCATTTTGATTATTCCTTATTATTAAAAATCCAAAAATATTTTTAATTGGTGTCTTTTCAAGTCAATAATACAGAGAATTGAAGATTCAGAACATACTGCAGAGGAATCACACAGAAAAAGCTGGGCATTCAAAAATGCCCAGTGAAGAAGACAGACTGGCGTTTAAACGCCAGCCAGGGTGCCTGGCTGGGCGTTTAACGCCCAAAAGGGTAGTAGTTTGGGCATTAAATGCCAGAATGTGCACCATTCTGGGCGTTTAACGCCAGGATGGCACAAGGGGGAAGATTTTGTTTTCAAATCAATTTTTTTTCAAGTTTTCAAAAGTTTTTCAAAATCAAATCTTTTTCAAATCATATCTTTTCAATCAAATGTTTTCAAAATCAACTTCTTTCCTTTTTCAAAGATACTTGCTATCAATTAATGATTTGATTCAACAAATCAAGTATGTTGCCTTTTTTGTTGAGAAAGGTTTAATGTTTGGATTATATCTTTTTCTTGATAGCCAAGTTATTAATTTTCAAAATCAAATCTTTTAAAATTGTTTTCAAATCATATCTTTTCAATCATATCTTTTTTAAACCATAACTTTTCAATCAAATCTTTTTAATCACATCTTTTTCAAAATAGTTTTCAATCAAATCTTTTTTACTTCTAATTTCAAAATCTTTTTCAAAAATCACTTGATTTCTTTCCCACTCTTATTTTCGAAAATCAATTAATGTTTTTCAAAATGTTTTCAAAATTCTTTTACTTAATTTTTGAAAATTACCTTCCCTCCTCTCACATCCTTCTATTTATGGACTAACACTATTCCTTAATGCAAAATTCGAACTCCTTCTTCTTTGATAAGTTCGAATTTTCTACTTCTGTCTTCTACTTTTCTTTCCTCTGACACCTCAAGGAATCTCTATACTGTGACATAGAGGATTCCACATTTTCTTGTTCTCTTCTCTTTCATATGAGCAGGAACAAAGACAAAGGCATTCTTGTTGAAGCTGACCCTGAACCTGAAAGGACCTTGAAGCGAAAGCTAAGAGAAGCTAAGGCACAACTCTCTGTAGAGGACCTAACAGAAATCTTTAAACAAGAAGAACCCATGGCAGCCGAAAACAACAACAATGCCAATAATGCAAGGAAGGTGCTGGGTGACTTTACTGCACCTACTCCCAACTTTTATGGGAGAAGCATCTCTATCCCTGCCATTGGAGTAAACAACTTTGAGCTTAAGCCTCAATTAGTTTCTCTAATGCAACAGAATTGCAAGTTCCATGGACTTCCATTGGAAGATCCTCATTAGTTTTTAGCTGAATTCTTGCAAATCTGTGACACTGTTAAGACTAATGGGGTTGACCCTGAGGTCTACAGACTTATGCTATTCCCTTTTGCTGTAAGAGACAGAGCTAGAACATGGTTGGACTCTCAATCTAAAGAAAGCCTGGACTCTTGGGAAAAGCTAGTCAATGCCTTCTTGGCAAAGTTCTTTCCACCTCAAAAATTGAGTAAGCTTAGAGTGGAAGTCCAAACCTTCAGACAGAAGGAAGGAGAATCCCTCTATGAAGCTTGGGAAAGATACAAACAATTAATCAGAAAGTGTCCCTCTGACATGCTTTCTGAATGGAGCATCATAGGTATTTTCTATGATGGTCTCTCTGAACTGTCCAAGATGTCTTTGGATAGCTCTTCTGGAGGCTCTCTTCATTTGAAGAAAACGCCTACTGAGGCTCAAGAACTGATTGAAATGGTTGCAAATAACCAATTCATGTACACTTCTGAAAGGAATCCTGTGAACAATGGGACTAGTCAGAAGAAAGGAGTTCTTGAGATTGACACTCTGAATGCCATACTGGCTCAGAACAAAATATTGACTCAACAAGTCAGTATGATTTCTCAAAGTCTGTCTGGAATGCAAAATGCACCAAGCAGTACTAAGGAAGCTTCATCTGAGGAAGAAGCTTATGATCCTGAGAACCCTTCAATGGAAGAGGTGAATTACATGGGAGAACCCTATGGAAACACCTACAATCCTTCATGGAGGAATCATCCAAATCTTTCATGGAAGGATCAACAGAGACCTCAACAAGGTTTCAATAACAATAATGGTGGAAGAAACAGGTTTAGCAATAGCAAGCCTTTTCCATCATCTTCTCAGCAACAGACAGAGAGTTCTAAGCAGAATACCTCTGACTTAGCAACAATGGTCTCTGATCTAATCAAAACCACTCAAAGTTTCATGACTGAAATAAGGTCCTCCATCAAAAATTTGGAAGGACAAGTGGGTCAGCTGAGCAAGAAAATTACTGAACTCCCTCCTAGTACTCTCCTAAGTAATACAGAAGAAAATCCAAAAGGAGAGTGCAAAGCCATAACCATGGCCGAATTTGGAGAGGAAAGAGAGGAGGTGGACGCCACTGAGGAAAGCCTCAATGGGCGTGCACTGACCTCCATAGAGTTCCCCAATGAGGAACCATGGGAATCTGAGGCTCAAAATGAGACCATAGAGATTCCATTGGACTTACTTCTGCCTTTCATGAGCTCTGATGAGTATTCTTCCTCTGAAGAGAATGAGTATGTCACTGAAGAGCAAGTTGCTAAATATCTTGGAGCAATCATGAAGCTAAATGACAAGTTATTTGGAAATGAGACTTGGGCGGATGAACCTCCTTTGCTCACCAAAGAACTGGATGACTTGTCTAGGCAGAAATTACCTCAAAAGAGACAAGATCCTGGAAAGTTTTCCATACCTTGTACCATAGGCACCATGACCTTCAAGAAGGCCCTGTGTGACCTAGGGTCAAGTGTAAACCTCATGTCTCTCTCTGTAATGGAGAAGCTAGGGATCTTTGAGGTGCAAGCTGCAAGAATCTCATTAGAGATGGCAGACAACTCAAGAAAACAAGCTCATGGACTTGTAGAGGATGTTTTGGTGAAGATTGAAAACCATTACATCCCTGCTGATTTCATAGTCCTAGAGACTGGGAAGTGCATGGATAAAACCATCATCCTTGGTAGACCCTTCCTAGCCACAGCAAAGGCTGTGATTGATGTTGATAGAGGCGAACTGATCATTCAAGTGAATGAAGAATCCTTTGTGTTTAAGGCTCAAGGATATCCCTCTGTCACCATGGCGAGGAAGCATGAAGAGCTTCTCTCAAAACAGAGCCAAACAGAGCCCCCACAGTCAAACTCTAAGTTTGGTGTTGGGAGGCCACAACCAAACTCTAAGTTTGGTGTTGAACCCCCACATTCAAACTCTAAGTTTGGTGTTGGGAGGTTCCAACACGGCTCTGAGAATCTGTGAGGCTCCATGAGAGTCCTCTGTCAAGCTAATGACAATAAAGAAGCGCTTGTTGGGAGGCAACCCAATGTTTTATAATTAACTATTTTCCTTTGTTATTTTCTCTTTTTTGTAGGTTGATGATCATGAGAATTCACAAAATCAATTGAAAAAGTAAAAACAGAATGCAAAACAGGAAGAAAAACAGCACACCCTAGAGGAAGAACTCACTGGCGTTTAAACGCCAGTGAGGCTAGCAGTTGGGCGTTTAACGCCCAGTCTGGCACCATTCTGGGCGTTTAACGCCAGAAAGGGGCACCAGACTGGCGTTAAACGCCAGGAAAGGGCAAGAACCTGGCGTTAAACGCCAGAAATGGGCACCAGCCCGGCGTTTAACGCCAGAATTGGCTCAAAACATGTTTTTGAATGCCATTTGGTGCAGGGATGACTTTTCCTTGACACCTAAGGATCTGTGGACCCCACAGGATCCCCACTAACCCCACCACCCTCTCTTCTTCTTCACCATTCACCACTCACCTCCATCCTTTATAAAACCTCACCTACCTCACCATTCAAATTCAACCACTTTCCCACCCAAACCAACCCATAATGGCCGAAACACAAAGCCATTCCCTTCTTCCTCATTCCTTCTTCTTCTACTCTCTTCTTTCTTCTTTTGCTCGAGGACGAGCAAACCTTTTAAGTTTGGTGTGGTAAAAGCATTGCTTTTTGTTTTTCCATAACCATTTATGGCATCCAAGGCCGGAAAAACCTCTAGAAAGAGGAAAGGGAAGGCAAAAGCTTCCACCTCCGAGTCATGGGAGATGGAGAGATTCACCTCAAGGGATGCACTTTCCTCCACAAGACTATTGGGAGCAACTGAACACCTCCCTAGGAGAATTGAGTTCCAACATGGGACAACTAAGGGTGGAGCACCAAGAACACTCCATTCTCCTCCATGAAATTAGAGAAGATCAAAGAATCATGAGAGAGGAGCAACAAAGACAAGGAAGAGACATTGAGGAGCTCAAGCACTCCATAAGACCTTCAAGAGGAAGAAAGAGCCGCCATCACTAAGGTGGACCCGTTCTTTGATTTCCTTGTTCTTTATTCTTCTGTTTTTCGAATTTTATGCTTATGTTTGTCCATGTTTGTGTCTTATGATCATTAGTGTCTTAGTGTCAATGCCTTAAAGTTATGAATGTCCTATGAATCCATCACCTTTCTTAAAAGAAAACTGTTTTTATCACAAAAGAACAAGAAGTACAGGATTTCAAATTCATCTTTAAAACTAGCTTAATTAGTTTGATGTGGTGACAACACTTTTTGTTTTCTGAATGTATGCTTGAACAGTGCATATGTCTTTTGAATTTTTTGTTCATGAATGTTAAAATTGTTGGCTCTTGAAAGAATGATGAAAAAGGAGACATGTTACTGAGAATCTGAAAAATCATAAAAATGATTCTTGAAGCAAGAAAAAGCAGTGAATACAAAAAAAAAAGAAGGAGAAAAACGAAAAAAAAAGGGGAAAAAGAAAAAGAAAAAGAAAGAAATAAAGTTGTGATCCAAGGCAAAAAGAGTGTGCTTAAGAACCCTGGACACCTTTAATTGGGGACTTTAGCAAAGCTAAGTCACAATCTGAAAAGGTTCACCCAATTATGTGTCTGTGGCATGTATGTATCCGGTGGTAATACTGGAAAACAGAGTGCTTTGGGCCACGGCCAAGACTCAATAAGTAGCTGTGTTCAAGAATCATCATACTTAACTAGGAGAATCAATAACACTATCTGGATTCTGAGTTCCTAAAGAAGCCAATCATTCTGAATTTCAAAGGATAAAGTGAGATGCCAAAACTGTTCGGAGGCAAAAAGCTACTAGTCCCGCTCATCTAATTTGGAGCTAAGTTTCATTGATAATTTGGAGTCTATAGTATATTCTCTTCTTTTTATCTTATTTGATTTTCAGTTGCTTGAGGACAAGCAACAATTTAAGTTTGGTGTTGTGATGAGCGGATAATTTATACACTTTTTGGCATTGTTTTTAGTATGTTTTTGGTATGATCTAGTTAGTTTTTAGTATATTTTTATTAGTTTTTAGTTAAAATTCACTTTTCTGGACTTTACTATGAGTTTGTGTATTTTTCTGTGATTTCAGGTACTTTCTGGCTGAAATTGAGGGACCTGAGCAAAAATCTGATTCAGAGACCAAAAAGGACTGCAGATGTTGTTGGATTCTGACCTCCCTACACTCGAAATGGATTTTCTGGAGCTACAGAAGCCCAATTGGCGCGCTCTCAACGGCGTTGGAAAGTAGACATCCTGGGCTTTCCAGCAATATATGATAGTCCATACTTTGCCCAAGATTTGATGGCCCAAACTGGCGTTCAAAGTCACCCTCAGAAATTCCAGCGTTAAACGCCGGAACTGGCACCTAAATGGGAGTTAAACGCCCAAACTGGCATAAAAGCTGGCGTTTAACTCCAAGAAGAGTCTCTACACGAAATTGCTTCATTGCTCAGCCCAAGCACACACCAAGTGGGCCCGGAAGTGGATTTTTATGTCATTTACTCATCTCTGTACACCCTAGGCTACTAGTTCTCTATATATAGGACATTTTACTATTGTATTTTGGGATCTTGGTTCTTCTGGTTCCCTCTCTGGGGCCGAAACCAATGATCACTCTTGTTCTTATGTATTTTCAATGGTGGCGTTTCTACACACCATAGATTAAGGTGTGGAGCTCTGCTGTACCTCGAGTATTAATGCAATTACTATTGTTCTTCCATTCAATTCCGCTTGTTCTTGTTCTAAGATATCACTTGTTCTTCAACTTGATGAATGTGATGATCCGTGACACTCATCATCATTCTCACCCATGAATAAGGTGACTGACAACAATTCTTGTTCTACAAGCGATCAAGGCTCTAGTGAATATCTCTTGGATTCTTTAATCGGAATCTTCGTGGTATAGGCGAGAACTGATGGCAGCATTCAAGAGAATCCGAAAGGTCTAACCTTGTCTGTGGTATTCTGAGTAGGATTCAATGACTGAATGACTGTGACGTGCTTCAAACTCCTGAGGGCGGGGCGTTAGTGACAGACACAAAAGAATCACTGGATTCTATTCCGGCCTGATTGAGAACCGACAGATGAATTCCGCTATGCTGTGATAGAGCATATGCAATCGCTTTCACTGAGAGGATGGGAGGTAGCCACTGACAACGGTGAAACCCTTGCTTAAGCTTGCCATGGAAAGGAGTAAGAAGGATTGGATGAAGACAGTAGGAAAGCAGAGAGACGGAAGGGAAGGCATCTTCATGTGCTTATCTGAAGCTCCTACCAATGAATTACATAAGTATCTCTATCTTTATCTTTTATGTTATTTTCGTTCATCACCATTACCATTTGAGTTTGCCTGACTAAGATTTACAAGATGACCATAGCTTGCTTCAATACTAACAATCTCCGTGGGATCGACCCTTACTCGCGTAAGGTTTATTACTTGGACGACCCAGTGCACTTGCTGGTTAGTTGTGCGAAGTTGTGTAATGCCATGGTATTGCGCTACCAAGTTTTTGGGGCTCATGACCGGGGATTATGAGAGTTGTGAAAAAGTATTATTCACAATTTCGCGCACCAGTTGGCTTCAAACCCTACCCTACCCTACCCATTGCCACCCCTACCTGGAGCTCCCCTGAAATCGCCAGTCACAATTTCACTAATGAAGTCACGTGCCGAGCGTCACGCGTACGCGTGGGTTATGCATGCGCATCGATGAGCTTTTCAAGCCATGCGTACGTGTCGAAAGGATTTTTGCTCATTCACGCGAATGCGCCAACATTTTGCGCCAATTCCAACAACATGCATTCACGCGTGCGTGCAGGTCATGCGTGCGCGTCGATGCCAAAGCTCTTAAGCTCCAATCTTCATACTCCTTCCACTTGTGCATGCTTCCTTCCTCTCTTCTAGGCCATTCTTGCCCTATAAACTCTGAAATTACTCAACAAACATATCACGACATCGAATGGTAATGGAAGAAGATCAAAACATATCATATTTAAGGTCAAAGAAGCATGTTTTCAACCATGAAGCAAAATTAGGAAGAAGACACAAAACCATGCATTTTATATGAATAATTGTGAAAGAATGTCGATAAAACCTCCCAAATTCTACACAAGATAAACCCTAAAATTGGGGTTTATCAACCACTGACTAAGAAAATTGAAAGAAAAATAAGCTCAAAGAACATCCTAGTCAAGTGCTTGTGGTGCTTATGTATCAAGCAAAATCTTGAAAACAAAACATTTAGAGTCACGGCTAGGCTCAAGGTGCAAAGTATCCCCTAAAAGAGGAGAAAGATAAATGCTTTGAGCACCAATGATGGAAAATGTTAAAAGGACATGGTAAGCTCAAAGAGCTCCCCAATCATGTGCTTATGGTGTTTCTGTATCGAACAAAACTTGAGACAAAATATTTAGAGTCACAGCTAGGCTCAAAGCGCAAAGCACCTAAGGAAAATAAGTTGTGAAAAAAAAGTAAATAAGCTTGCTTTAAGGTAATGATTCAAGGAAGGATTCTATAATTTAATCCGGAGAGAGGACTTGAAAGATTATAACCAATTGTATTAAAGTGTGCATAAGTGAAACGACTAACCAATTTCATTTGGATTGCAACCATTCACCATTGCATTTTAAGATTGAAAAGTTTGATGAAAAGTTAATTTGTGATATGTGAGCATCTTAAGCACTTTTCATTGGCATTTTTATAGAGAATTAATGACTTTTTCTTAATAATTATATGATTTAAAAGCCTATTCTATTAGTACTTTGATTTTCATGGTTTCATGATTCTTGTAGGAAAACGTTAGGAAAAGAAAAGCAAAAGAACAAGGAGGAACTAAGAATTGAAGACAAGTGCAAAGAGAATTTGTGGAAGACCGATAAATGAATTTTCATAAAAATTTAATTTTTAAATTTTTACAACTCCGAAGACTGAATTACGGCCCGCCGAAATTGGCCAAAAATTTGTTTTTACCAAAAACACACATTTACAAATTTTTCAAAGATCCACAAGCCTCAATCATTTCCAACCAACACAACAAACCCAAAATAACTCAATTCACATATTTACCCTCAACTAATTCCAAACTTACTCTATATATACATTCCAACTCATATACGTCCATTCAACATTTCAAAAGTCTCATTTCCACTATTCTATCATTCAATTAAATTCTCATATAGTCCATAACAATTCTTCATTCAATTTCATACATTATCACACAATCCAATCATCACTTACAATACTTACTTTTTCTTGGCATCCAGCTCAAAGTTCACGGCCTCTGACCCAAATTTACAATTTCAATACATATTCCACAAACCAATAATCATTATTCAATTCATCAAATCTTGCAACACACCAAACATGCAAATTCACACAATCTCAATCCAATCAGCAATTTTCATAACGTATCAAGTATACATATCAATACCAACCAATTTCACAATCTAAACCTAATCTAAGGGGCATCTAGCCTAAGATTTTATATTACATTATACGGTACTTAAATGAAACTAAAATCGTACCTCTTGGTGAAGTCAAAATCAAGCTCTCAACTTGTGGAGCTTGGTGTGGAATTTGAGAATATCCACAACTGAACCAGCAAGTGCACTGGGTCGTTCAAGTAATACCTCAGGTGAGCGAGGGTCAATCCCACGAGGACTGAGGAACTTAGTAACAGTGGTCAACTGATTGGCTTAGTTAGGCAAATGGAAGAGTTAACAATGAATCAGGGAGTAAAGAAAGCAAACAATGAGTTTATGATGAGCGGATAATTTATACGCTTTTTGGCATTGTTTTTAGGTAGTTTTTAGTATGTTCTAGCTACTTTTTAGTATATTTTTATTAGTTTTTAGGTAAAATTCATATTTCTGGACTTTACTATGAATTTGTTATTTTTCTGTGATTTCAGATATTTTCTGGCTGAAATTGAGGGAGCTGAGCAAAAATCTGATTCAGGCTGAAAAAGGACTGCGAATGTTGTTGGATTCTGACCTCCCTGCACTCAGAATAAATATTTTGGAGCTACAAAAGTTCAATTGGTGCGATCTCAATTGGCTTGGAACGTAGACATCCAGGGCTTTCCAGCAATATATAATAGTCCATACTTTGCGCGAAGATAGATGACGTAAACTGGTGTTGAACGCCAGTTC
Source organism: Arachis hypogaea (assembly GCF_003086295.3). NCBI lineage: Eukaryota > Viridiplantae > Streptophyta > Magnoliopsida > Fabales > Fabaceae > Arachis > Arachis hypogaea. The sequence continues at coordinate 23,481,452 of NC_092040.1, forward strand.
CATGTTGCAGTCTAGCGTTCAGCGCCAGAAACTGGTTGCAAGTTAGAGTTCAACGCCAGAAACAGGTTACAACCTGGCGTTCAACTCCAGAAACAGCCCAGGCACGTGAAAAGCTTAAGTCTCAGCCCCAGCACACACCAAGTGGGCCCCAGAAGTGGATTTCTGCACTATCCATCTTAGTTTACTCATTTTCTGTAAACATAGGTTACTAGTTTAGTATTTAAACAACTTTTAGAGACTTATTTTGAATCTCATGACATTTTAGATCTGAATTATATACCTTGTGATGGCATGAGTCTCTAAACTCCATTGTTGGGGGGTGAGGAGCTCTGCAGCGTCTCGATGAATTAATGCAATTATTTCTGTTTTCCATTCAAACATGCTTGTTCCTATCTAAGATGTTCATTCGTGCTTCACTATGAAGAAGGTGATGATCCGTCACACTCATCACCTTTCTCAATCCATAAACGTGTGCCTAACAACCACCTCCGTTCTACATTAGATTGAATGAGTATCTCTTATATTCCTTAATCAGAATCTTCATGGTATAAGCTAGAATTGTTGGCGGCATTCATGAGGATCCGGAAAGTCTAAACCTTGTCTGTGGTATTTCGAGTAGGATTCTGGATTGGATGACTGTGACGAACTTCAAACTCGCGAGTGTTGGGTGTAGTGACAGACGCAAAAGGATTAATGGATCTTATTCCGACATGATCGAGAACCAACAGATGATTAGCCGTGCTGTGACAGAACATTTGGACCATTTTCATTGAGAGGATGGGAATTAGCCATTGACAACGGTGACACCCTACATACAGCTTGCCATGGAAGGAGCCTTGCATTTATGAAAGTGAAGAAGCATTATGTTACAGAGATTCAGAAGACAAAGCATCTCCAAAACTCCAACATATTCTCCATTATTGAGTAACAATTACTTATTCCAAACACTTTCACTTTTTACAATTAAATTCAAAGAACCTTATTGGCATCCTAACTAAGATTAATAAGATAACCATAGCTTGCTTCATACCAACAATCTCCATGGGATCGACTCTTACTCACGTAAGGTATTACTTGGATGACTCAGTGCACTTGCTGGTTAGTTGTGCGGATTGCAAAAGTGTGATTGCAATTTCGTGCACCAAGTTTAGTATAGAAATCAGTGAGTAAAACAGTTAAGGTATCAAAGATGTTTACTTTTCCGGATTAAATTTTCTTACCAACTATCTTAATCATGCAAGATTCATTCCATGGCAAACTGTAAATGACTAAATTCTAATGTCTTATTAATTTAGTCTCCTCTAACCTTCATTAACTGCCACCGTTGTGGTCACTTAATTCTGATTAGAGGATTAAGTTCAAAACTAGTTTATGGCCACAAAAATCGTAATTACCCAAAGCTAATAGAAAGTTTGATGAAAAGTTCATTTGTGATATGTGATCATCTTAAGCACTTTTCATTGGCATTTCTTATAGAGAATTAATGACTTTTGCTTGATAATTATATGATGTTCAAGCCTATTCTATTAGTACGTTGATTTTTGTGGTTTCATGATTCTTGTAGGAAAATGTAAGGAAAAGAAAAGTAAAAGAACAAGGAGGAACTAAGAATTGAAGACAAGTGCAAAGAGAATTTGTGGAAGACCGCTAAATGAATTTTCATAAAAATTTAATTTTTAAAGTTTTACAACTCCGAAGACCGAGTTACGGCCCGCCGAAGTTGGCCAAAAATATGTTTTTATGAAAAACACACATTTACCAATTTTTCAAAGGTCCACAAGCCTCAATCATTTCCAACCAACACAACAAACCAAAAATAACTCAATTCACATATTTACCCTCAACGAATTCCAAACTTACTCTATATATACATTCCAACTCATATACGTCCATTCAACATTTTAAAAATCTCATTTCCACTATTCTATCATTAAATTAAATTCTCATATAGTCTATAACAATTCTTCATTTAATTTCATACATTATCACACAATCCAATCATCACTTACAGTACTTACCTTTTCTTGGCATCCGGCTCAAAATTCACGGCCTTTGACCCAAATTTACAATTTCAATACATATTCCACAAACCAATAATCATTATCCAATTCATCAAATTTTTCAACACACCAAACATGCAAATTCACACAATCTCAATCCAATCATTAATTTTCATAACGTATCAACTATACATATCAATACCAACCAATTTCACAATCCAAACCTAATCCAAGGGGCATCTAGCCTAGGATTTCATATTACATTATACGGTACTTAAATGAAACTAAAATCGTACCTCTTGGTGAAGTCAAAATCAAGCTCTCAACTTGTGGAGCTTGGTGCGGAATTTGAGAATATCCACAACTGAACCAGCAAGTGTATTGGGTCGTTTAAGTAATACCTCAGGTGAGTGAAGGTCGATCCCACGAGGACTGAGGAACTAAGCAACAATGGTCAACTGATTGGCTTAGTTAGGCGAATGGAAGAGTTAATTTTATGGTTTTCAAAAGAATTAACAATGAATCAGAGAGTAAAGAAAGCAAACAATGAGTTTAGTATAGAAATTAGTGAGAGAAATAGTTAAGGTATCAGAGATGTTTACTTTTCTGGATTAAATTTTCTTACCAACTATCTTAATCGTGTAAGATTCATTCCATCGCAAACTGTAAATGACTAAATTCTAATGTCTTATTAATTTAGTCTCCTCTAACCTTCATTAACCGCCACTATCATGGTCACTTAATTCTTATTAGAGGATTAAGTTTAAAACTAGTTTATGGCCACAAAAACCATAATTACCCAAAGCTAATAGGATTATATGTCACATATTCCAATTAGTTTATGTAATTAGCAATTTAGGAGAAATTTATTTTTAAACTGTTGTTCAGGTGAAAGACCTTTTCCAAGGATCACAAGAACGCATATAGAGTAAGGGTTATACTTTCATTCCACCCAGATTTATAAAATTAAGAACGAAAGTAATCCTTGAAATTGAATCAAAACATTAATTAAAATAAAAAATAAATAGTCTTAATCCATAGAAGATAAATAGAGCTCCTAACGTTAACCAAGGAGGTTTAGTGGCTGATGACTTACAGAGAAAACAAGGGTTTTGAAAAGTATGCAAAAGCCAAAAGGGTTCTCCTCCTCTAAAAAGGAGAATCTTTTCCCTTTTATATCTAACCTAATTTAATTTGAGAATAAAATAAAATATTAAATCCTAAAACTAAAAGATATTATTTGTAATTAAAGTTACAAAAATAAAATAAAAGATAACTACTAGAAGCTAAATCCACTAAAGATGCTCCAAGAAGGTGGATTCGGGTTGGGCTTGCTGGTGCTAAACCCCAGCTTGGCGTTTAGCGCCCATAAGGGGGCAGAAGCTTTATGTTTTGTGCATGTTGCTGGTGCTAAACGCCAAGCAGAGGGTGCACCAAATCTTCTCGTTTTTGCTCCAAACTCTGCCAAACTACTCCGAATTTTCCCTAAAATCATAAAAATACTAAAACAACTCTAAGTAGCATCCGAAGAGAATTTTTGAACTAAAATAATAAAAAAACTTAATAATTTATAACTGAAAATAACTAAAAAATAAAGGAAAAAAGGGGATAAGATGCTCACATATCACAATACCAAACTTAAACTGTTGCTTGTCCTCAAGCAACTAAAACAATATAGGATTAGGAAAAGAAGAGAAAATGCCTAAGACTTGAGTGTCCAATTAAGCTCATGTCTAATTAGTGAGTGGAGCTAATGACACTCTAATTCCTAATAAGTTCGGCATCTTACTATCCTTTGAAGTTTAGAAATATTGATATCATTTAGCACTAGAACTCGGATGATATTATGAATTCTCTTCTTTAGGCTCTAATTGATCCTTCAACATAGTTTTTTCTTTTCTTTTGGTGCTTTGCACCTTTGTAATTGCAATTGGCCATAACTCTTGTTGTCCTAATCCTTGACACATTCTACCACAAGCATATGGTTAGAAAAAACCACTCTTTTGAGTTTTAGATCAATTTTGACCCTCCTAACTATTGATGCATAGAGCCTTAGACCCCCTCCTCCCCCCTTTTTTTAAACTGTTTATTTTGCTTCAAGGATCAATGTCTTACTTGGTTGGAGAATTCATAATATTTCTCTAAGTTCCTATACCTCAAGAACCAGTATTCTCAACTTTAATATTAAAATATGCACTGTTTATTCATACATTCAGAATTAAAGATAATGCCACCACATCAAAGTAATCAGAACAACTCATAATATATAACTCAAGTTTCATGCATTTACTGTTTCTTTTCTTTTTAAATTTTCTTTAAGCTTAGTGCGTAATACATGAGACATCTTTCAAGATAAATATAAAATAACAAACTAAATAACTAACGTAGAAAGTAATAAAAGACTACTAATGATCATGTAAAGATTCAACTGTCCCAGTAGTCATGGGAAGGAAAATAGACTCCTTGAGGCATCTCTGGAAGATTCTGTGGAGGTGGTGTAACTGGCTCCTGTAGTGGTGCATGCCCATGCTCCCTAGCATGCTCCATACCCTTCTTAGTGATTGGTCTGTCAACACTAATTAGGATATCTCCATCAATGTGAACTCTGACTACTCTACATAAGCAAAAGATGAGATGAGGGAAGGCCAGTCTAGCATAGGTAGAGGCCTCCTCAGCTATCTTATACAACTCTTAAGGGATCACCTGATGCACCTCCACCTCATTACCGAGCATGATACAGTTAATCATCACTACTCGGTCAACTGTAACCTCAGAACGGTTACTCGTCGGGATGATAGAGCGTTGGATAAACTCCAACCACCCTCGAGGAACTAGCTTCAGGTCATACCTACCCAACTGGTATGGCTGACCTCTAGAATCTCTCCTTCACTAAGCTCCGGGGAGGTAAATATCTTTCAGGACCTAATCCAACCTCTAGTCAACGTTGACCCTTTGAGCATAGGAATGAGGGTCCTCTCTAGATGGTGGTGGCTGCAGTGCTTTCTTCACACTCTCGGGACTGAACTCTATGATCGCCCCTCAAACTGCAGTGCACCAGTTCTTTGAATTCGTGTTCACGCCTTGTGCATGCTTGAAAGTCACCCAAGCATTGGCGTAGAACTCTCTGACTATAAGTACGCCCACCTCGGTCACAGGGTTGGCCAGAACTTCCCAATCCCATCTCAAAATCTTGTACTGGATCTCTAGATACTCATCCTACTTCATATCAAAGCGAACATCGGGGATCACTTTCTTCTTGCTTACTACCTTATGGATGTGGTCCTTATGAGTCTTGGAGAGGAACCTAGTGAAATCATATGGATTGGAGGTAGTGGCCTTCTCTTTCCTCTTCCTTAAGGAGGATTCACTTGTTTTGGGTGCCATAAGAGTGCTGAAAAGAGAAAAAGAAAAGCGTCCAACACCAAATTAAAAAGATTTTCTTGTCCCTGAGCAAAGAAAAAGAGAATATAGAAAAGAAGAGATAGGAAAAAGTAATGGAAGTGAAAATAAAAAAATAGTTGAAGGAGGGGGTGTGCTCACAATTTGAGAGAAAGAAAGAGTGAAAGGATGAATAGGAAAGAGGGGGGAAGTATGAGGGTAATGTGAATTGTGAGTATGGTGAAGAGAAGGGAAACAGTGGGGTATTTATAGGGGGTAGGTTCGGTTATATGGGGATGGGGTGTGGGGAATGAATTTGAATTTGGTTAATGGGGAAGAGAGATTAATGGGATATTAGGTGGAGTGGGGGATGAGTTGAGAGAATCAAGGGAGTTGATAGGTTGATGGGATGGATGAATGTAGATGGAAAAGTGGGTAAAGAGGAGAGAGAAGGGGTTGGTTTGAATGGTCAAAGAGTGAGGGGTTGGGATTTTAACCGTTGGTTAAATCTCCTCCTTCAAAACTTGAAACTGCATACTGGGCACTAAACGCCAATTCTGGCATTTAGCACCAGCAATGGATACTTTTTTTATTGGTGCTAAAGGCCTATTATGGGCGTTAAACACCCAAAGGGGGATAAAAATTGGTGAAGGAATGCTCCTTATGGCATTAAACACCCACTCCATGCTCCACTCTGGGCATTAAATGCCCTTCTAGTGTTTAACGCTAAAGCCTCTCTGCCCATTCCTAGTGCTAAACGCCCAGCTTGGCGTTTAGCACCAGAACATGCATTGCTCCAGGGTATTTTGTTCTCCATTCTGAGTCCTTCTGTCCCTATTTTAAGCACTGTGCATGATCACAAACTAGATTAAACCTAGGAAAACTATAAAATTCAATGGAAATAAAATGAAAATAGAATTGAAATAAAATTACAATTAACTAAAGGATACTTATGGTTGGGTTGCCTTCCAACAAGCGCTTCTTTACCGTCACTAGCTTGACGGTCAGCTCCTCTAAGGAGGAGGATCATAGGGGCTCAGGTCTTCACCCCTCATTGTGAACTTCTTTCTTGTGCTATCATGAATCAACTTAACATGCTTAAGGGACAGAATCTGATTCACTGTGTAAGGTATGATTGGACTTCTAATAAATATCACCTTCATGCTAGGTGAGAAGTCTTCAGTGGGGATCTTCTTGTTCCTCCAATCCTTGGGTACCTTTTTCTTTGGGCCTACTTCCTCCTTGGTGGGTAGTGAGTGCCTAACACCAAACTTAAGTTTGACATCTGGGGGGACTGTATGGGTTTCCACTAAGGGGGAAAGCATAAGCATTGAACTTTACATGCAAGTACCTCCTTCTCCAAAGAGTGGTGAAGGTTTAAAGACCTTGAACACCAAATAATCTTCCCACAGCCTCAGGACCAATTCGCCTCTCTCAACATCAATCAGAGCTTTTCCAGGGCCAAGAATGATTTTCCTAGTATGATTGAGTCATTTGCATCCTCTACCATATCAAGTATGACATAATTTGGAGGGAGGAATAACTCTCCAACCTTGACCAAGACGTTTTCCACTAGCCGATGTGCTTGCTTCAGAGACTTGTGGTGCACGAAATTGTGATCAATACTTTTCACAACACAAATAATCCCCGGTGATGAATCCAAAAACTTGGTGTTCAATACCATGGCATAAACACAACTTCGCACAACTAACCAGCAAGTGTACTGGGTCGTCCAAGTAATAAACCTTACGCGAGTAAGGGTCGATCCCACAGAAATTGTTGGTATGAAGCAAGCTATGGTCACCTTGTAAATCTTAGTTAGGCAGACTCAAATGGATATGAATGATGATATACGAATAAAACATAAAGATAAAGATAGAGATACTTATGTAATTCATTGGTAGGAATTTCAGATAAGCGTATGAAGATGCTTGTCCCTTCCGTCTCTCTGCTTTCCTACTTTCTTCATCCAATCCTTCTTACTCCTTTCCATGGCAAGCTTATGCAAGGGTTTCACCGTTGTCAGTGGCTACCTCCCATCCTCTCAGTGGAAATGTTCAACGCACCCTGTCACGGCACGGCTATCCATCTGTCGGTTCTCAATCAGGCCGGAATAGAATCTAGTGATTCTTTTGCGTCTGTCACTAACGCCCCGCCTTCAGGAGTTTGAAGCTCGTCACAGTCATTCAATCATTGAATCCTACTCAGAATACCACAGACAAGGTTAGACCTTTCGGATTCTCTTGAATGCCGCCATCAGTTCTAGCCTATACCACAAAGACTCTGATCTCACAGAATGGCTGGCTCGATTGTCAGGCGAGCACTCGGTTGTCAGGCGATCAACCATGCATCGTGTATCAGGAATCCAAGAGATATTCACCCAATCTAAGGTAGAACGGAGGTGGTTGTCAGGCACACGTTCCTAGGTGAGAATGATGATGAGTGTCACGGATCATCACATTCATCAAGTTGAAGAACAAGTGATATCTTAGAACAAGAACAAGCAGAATTGAATAGAAGAACAATAGTAATTGCATTAATACTCGAGGTACAGCAGAGCTCCACACCTTAATCTATGGTGTGTAGAAACTCCACCATTGAAAATACATAAGAACAAGGTCTAGGCATGGCCAAATGGCCAGCCTCCCAAAGAGGGTTCAATCATAAAAACATGATCAAAAGCTCTCAATACAATAGTAAAAGGTCCTATATATAGAGAACTAGTAGCCTAGGGTGTACAGAGATGAGTAAATGACATAAAAATCTACTTCCGGGCCCACTTGGTGTGTTCTTGGGCTGAGCATTGAAGCATTTTCGTGTAGAGACTCTTGTTGGAGTTAAACGCCAGCTTTTATGCCAGTTTGGGCGTTTAACTCCCATTCTTGTGCCAGTTCCGGCGTTTAACGCTGGGAATTCTGAGGGTGACTTTGAACGCCGGTTTGGGCCATCAAATCTTGAGCAAAGTATGGACTATCATATATTGCTGGAAATCCCAGGATGTCTACTTTCCAACGCCGTTGAGAGCGCGCCAATTGGGCTTCTATAGCTCCAGAAAATCCGCTTCGAGTGCAGGGAGGTTAGAATCCAACAGCATCTGCAGTCCTTTTTAGTCTCTGAATCAGATTTTTGCTCAGGTCCCTCAATTTCAGCCAGAAAATACCTGAAATCACAGAAAAACACACAAACTCATAGTAAAGTCCAGAAAAGTGAATTTTAACTAAAAACTAATAAAAATATACTAAAACCTAACTAGATCATACTAAAAACATACTAAAAACAATGCCAAAAAGCGTACAAATTATCCGCTCATCACAACACCAAACTTAAATTGTTGCTTGTCCTCAAGCAACTGAAAATCAAACAAGATAAAAAGAAGAGAATATGCAATGAATTCCAAAAACATCTATGAAGATCAGTATTAATTAGATGAGCGGGGCTTTTAGCTTTTTGCCTCTGAACAGTTTTGGCATCTCACTCTATCCTTTGAAATTCAGAATGATTGGCTTCTTTAGGAACTCAGAATCCAGATAGTGTCATTGATTCTCCTAGTTAAGTATGATGATTCTTGAACACAGCTACTTATTGAGTCTTGGCCGTGGCCCAAAGCACTCTGTCTTCCAGTATTACCACCGGATACATACATGCCACAGACACATAATTGGGTGAACCCTTTCAGATTGTGACTCAGCTTTGCTAGAGTCCCCAACTAGAGGTGTCCAGGGTTCTTAAGCACACTCTTTTTGCCTTGGATCACAACTTTATTTCTTTCTTTTTCTTTCTTTTTCTTTCTTTTTCTCTTTCTTTTCTCTTTCTTTTTCTTTTTCTCTTTTTTTTCGAAATTTTTTTTTTGTATTCACTGCTTTTTTCTTGCTTCAAGAATCATTTTTATGATTTTTCAGATCCTCAGTAACATGTCTCCTTTTTCATTATTCTTTCAAGAGCCAACATTCATGAACCACAAATTCAAAAGACATATGCACTGTTTAAGCATACATTCAGAAAACAAAAGTATTGCCACCACATCAAGATAATTAAACTGTTATAAAATTCAAAATTCATGCAATTCTTCTCTTTTTCAATTAAGAACATTTTTTATTTAAGAGAGGTGATGGATTCATAGGACATTCATAACTTTAAGGCATAGACACTAAGACACTAATGATCACAAGACACAAGCATAGACAAACATAAGCACTAAAATTCGAAAAACAGGAAAATAAAGAACAAGGAAATTAAAGAACGGGTCCACCTTAGTGATGGCGGCTTGTTCTTCCTCTTGAAGATCTTATGGAGTGCTTGAGCTCCTCAATGTCTCTTCCTTGTCTTTGTTGCTCCTCTCTTATGATTCTTTGATCTTCTCTAATTTCATGGAGGAGAACAGAGTGTTCTTGGTGCTCCACCCTTAGTTGTCCCATGTTGGAACTCAATTCTCCTAGGGAGGTGTTTAGTTGCTCCCAATAGTTTTGTGGAGGAAAGTGCATCCCTTGAGGCATCTCAGGGATTTGATGATGAGAGGGGTCTCTTGTTTGCTCCATCCTCTTCTTAGTGATGGGTTTGTCCTCATCAATAGGGATGTCTCCCTCTATGTCAACTCCAACTGAATAACAGAGGTGACAAATGAGATGAGGAAAGGCTAACCTTGCCAAGGTAGAGGACTTGTCCGCCACCTTATAAAGTTCTTGGGATATCACCTCATGAACTTCTATTTCTTCTCCAATCATGATGCTATGAATCATGATAGCCCGGTCTATAGTAACTTCGGACCGGTTGCTAGTGGGAATGATTGAGCGTTGGATAAACTCCAACCATCCTCTAGCCACGGGTTTGAGGTCATGCCTTCTCAGTTGAACCGGCTTCCCTCTTGAATCTCTCTTCCATTGGGCGCCCTCTTCACATATGACTGTGAGGACTTGGTCCAACCTTTGATCAAAGTTGACCCTTCTAGTGTAAGGATGTTCATCTCCTTGCATCATGGGCAAGTTGAATGCCAACCTTACATTTTCCGGACTAAAATCCAAGTATTTCCCCCGAACCATAGTAAGCCAATTCTTTGGATCCGGGTTCACACTTTGGTCATGGTTCTTGGTGATCCATGCATTGGCATAGAACTCTTGAACCATTAAGATTCCGACTTGTTGAATGGGGTTGGTAAGAACTTCCCAACCTCTTCTTCAGATCTCATGTCGGATCTCCGGATATTCACTCTTTTTGAGTAAAAATGGGACCTCGGGGATCACCTTCTTCAAGGCCACAACTTCATAGAAGTGGTCTTGATGCACCCTTGAGATGAATCTTTCCATCTCCCATGACTCAGAGGTGGAAGCTTTTGCCTTTCCTTTCCTCTTTCTAGAGGTTTCTCCGGCCTTGGATGCCATAAATGGTTATGGAAAAACAAAAAGCAATGCTTTTACCACACCAAACTTAAAAGGTTTGCTCGTCCTCGAGCAAAAGAAGAAAGAAGAGAGGAGAAGAAGAAGAAATGAGGAAGAAGGGAATGGCTTTGTGTTCGGCCAAAAAGGGGGAGAAGTGGTGGTTTGGTTGTGTGAAAATGAAGGAGTGAAGATGGGTTTATATAGGAGTGGGGGGGCTCATGGTTCGGTCATGTATGGGTGGGTTTGGGAGGGAAAGCGGTTTGAATTTGAAGGGTGAGGTAGGTGGGGTTTTATGAAGGATGGATGTGAGTGGTGAAGAGAAAGATGGGATTTGATAGGTGAAGGGTTTTTGGGGAAGAGGTGTTGAGGTGATTGGTGAATGGGTGAAGAAGAGAGAGAGTGGTGGGGTAGGTGGGGATCCTGTGGGGTCCACAGATCCTGAGGTGTCAAGGAAAAGTCATCCCTGCACCAAGTGGCAAGCAAAAATGCGTTTTGAGCCAATTCTGGCGTTAAACGCCGGGCTGGTGCCCATTTCTGGCGTTTAACGCCGAATGCTTGCCCTTTTCTGGCGTTTAACGCCAGTCTGGTGCCCCTTTCTGGCGTTAAACGCCCAGAATGGTGCCAGACTGGGCGTTAAACGCCCAACAGCTAGCCTTACTGGCGTTTAAACGCCAGCACGCTCTCCTCCAGGGTGTGCTGTTTTTCTTGCTATTTTTCATTCTATTTTTGCTTTTTCAATTGATTTTGTGACTTCTCATGATCATCAACCTACAAAAGAACATAAAATAACAAAGGAAAATAGATAAAATATAACATTGGGTTGCCTCCCAACAAGCGCTTCTTTAATGTTAGTAGCTTGACAGAGGGCTCTCATGGAGCCTCAGAAATACTCAGAGCAATGTTGGAACCTCCCAACACCAAACTTAGAGTTTGAATGTGGGGGTTTAACACCAAACTTAGAAGTTGGTTGTGGCCTCCCAACACCAAACTTAGAGTTTGACTGTGGGGGCTCTGTGTGGCTCTGTTTTGAGAGAAGCTCTTCATGCTTCCTCTCCATGATGACAGAGGGATATCCTTGAGCCTTAAACACAAAGGATTCTTCATTCACTTGAATGATCAATTCTCCTCTATCAACATCAATCACAGCCCTTGCTTTGGCTAGGAAGGGTCTGCCAAGGATGATGGATTCATCCATGCACTTTCCAGTCTCTAGGACTATGAAATCAGCAGGGATGTAATGGTCTTCAACTTTTACCAGAACATCCTCTACAAGTCCATAGGCTTGTTTTCTTGAATTGTCTGCCATCTCTAGTGAGATTTTTGCAGCTTGCACCTCAAAGATCCCTAACTTCTCCATTACAGAGAGAGGCATGAGGTTTACACTTGACCCTAAGTCACACAAGGCCTTCTTGAAGGTCATGGTGCCTATGGTACAAGGTATTGAAAACTTCCCAGGATCCTGTCTCTTTTGAGGCAGTTTCTGCCTAGACAAGTCATCCAGTTCCTTGGTGAGCAAAGGGGGTTCATCTTCCCAAGTCTCATTTCCAAATAACTTGTCATTTAGCTTCATGATTGCTCCAAGGTATTTAGCAACTTGCTCTTCAGTGACATACTCATCCTCTTCAGAGGAAGAATACTCATCAGAGCTCATGAATGGCAGAAGTAAGTCCAATGGAACCTCTATGGTCTCATTTTGAGCCTCAGATTCCCATGGTTCCTCATTGGGGGACTCATTGGAGGCCAGTGGACGTCCATTGAGGTCTTCCTCAGTGGCGTTCACTGCCTCTTCCTCCTCTCCAAATTCGGCCATGTTGATGGCTTTGCACTCTCCTTTTGAATTTTCTTCTGTATTGCTTGGAAGAGTACTAAGAGGGAGTTCAGTAATTTTCTTGCTCAGCTGACCCACTTGTGCCTCCAAATTTCTAATGGAGGACCTTGTTTCAGTCATGAAACTTTGAGTGGTTTTGATTAGATCAGAGACCATGGTTGCTAAGTCAGAGGTATTCTGCTTAGAACTCTCTGTCTGTTGCTGAGAAGATGATGGAAAAGGCTTGCTATTGCTAAACCTGTTTCTTCCACCATTATTGTTGTTGAAACCTTGTTGAGGTCTCTGTTGATCCTTCCATGAGAGATTTGGATGATTTCTCCATGAAGGATTATAGGTGTTTCCATAGGGTTCTCCCATGTAATTCACCTCTTCTATTGAAGGGTTCTCAGGATCATAAGCTTCTTCTTCAGATGAAGCTTCCTTAGTACTGCTTGGTGCATTTTGCATTCCAGACAGACTTTGAGAAATCATATTGACTTGTTGAGTCAGTATTTTATTCTGAGCCAGTATGGCATTCAGAGTGTCAATCTCAAGAACTCCTTTCTTCTGATTGGTCCCATTGTTCACAGGATTCCTTTCAGAAGTGTACATGAATTGGTTATTTGCAACCATTTCAATCAGCTCTTGAGCTTCTGTAGGCGTCTTCTTCAGATGAAGAGATCCTCCAGCAGAGCTATCCAAAGACATCTTGGATAGTTCAGAGAGACCATCATAGAAAATTCCAATGATGCTCCATTCAGAAAGCATATCAGTGGGACACTTTCTGATTAATTGTTTGTATCTTTCCCAAGCTTCATAGAGAGACTCTCCTTCCTTCTGTCTGAAAGTTTGGACTTCCACTCTAAGCTTACTCAATTTTTAAGGTGGAAAGAACTTTGCCAAGAAGGCATTGACTAGCTTTTCCCAAGAGTTCAGGCTTTCTTTAGGTTGTGAGTCCAACCATATTCTAGCTCTGTCTCTTACAGCAAGAGGGAATAGCATAAGTCTGTAGACCTCAGGGTCAACCCCATTAGTCTTGACAGTGTCACAGATTTGCAAGAACTCAGCTAAAAACTGATGAGGATCTTCCAATGGAAGTCCATGGAACTTGCAATTCTGTTGCATTAGAGAAACTAATTGAGGCTTAAGCTCAAAGTTGTTTGCTCCAATGGCAGGGATAGAGATGCTTCTCCCATAGAAGTCGGGAGTAGGTGCAGTAAAGTCACCCAGCACCTTCCTTGCATTGTTGGCATTGTTGTTGTTTTCGGCTGCCATGGGTTCTTCTTCTTTGAAGATTTCTGTTAGGTCCTCTACAGAGAGTTGTGCCTTGGCTTCTCTTAGCTTTTGCTTCAAGGTCCTTTCAGGTTCAGGATCAGCCTCAACAAGAATGCTTTTGTCCTTGCTCCTGCTCATAAGAAAGAGAAGAGAACAAGAAAATGTGGAATCCTCTATGTCACAGTATAGAGATTCCTTGAGGTGTCAGAGGAAAAGAAAAATAGAAGGCAGAAGTAGAAAATTCGAACTTATCAAAGAATATGGAGTTCGAATTTTGCATTAAGGAATAATGTTAGTCCACAAATAGAAGGATGTGAGAAGAGGGGAAGTAATTTTCGAAAATCAAGTAAAAGATTTTGAAAACATTTTGAAAAACACTAATTGATTTTCGAAAATAAAAGTGGGAAAGAAATCAAGTGATTTTTGAAAAAGAATTTGAAATTAGAAATCAAAAAGATTTGATTGAAAGTTATTTTAAAAAAGATGTGGTTAAGAAGATATGATTGGTTTTAAAAAGATGTGATTGAGAAGATATGATTTGAAAAACATTTTTTAAAAAAAATTTGATTTTGAAAATTAATGACTTGGCTATCAAGAAAAGATATGATTCAAACATTAAACCTTTCTCAACAGAAAAGGCAACATACTTGAAATGTTGAATCAAATCATTAATTGATAGCAAGTATCTTTTGAAAATAGAAAGAAATTGAATTTGAAAAAGATTTGATTGAAAAGATATGATTTGAAAAAGATTTGATTTTGAAAAGATTTTGAAAACTTGAAAAAAAATTTACATTGAAAACAAAATCTTCCCTCTTGTGCCATCCTGGCGTTAAATGCCCAGAATGGTGCATATTCTGGCGTTTAACACCCAAAACTCTACCCTTTTGGGCGTTAAACGCCCAACCAGGCACCCTGGCTGGCGTTTAAACGCCAGTCTGTCCTTCTTCACTGGGCGTTTTGAACGCCCAGCTTTTTCTGTGTAATTCCTCTACTGTATGTTCTGAATCTTCAATTCTCTGTATTATTGACTTGAAAAGACACAAATTAAAAATATTTTTGGATTTTTAATAGTGAGAAATAATCAAAATGCAACTAAAATCAAATAATAATCCATGCAAGACACCAAACTTAGCAATTTGTATACTACTGACACTAATGAGAATGCATATGAGACACATAAACACTCAAGTCAAGAGGAATTAAAGATCAGAGTGATGAAATCATCAAGAACATCTTGAAGATCACTAAGACACATGAATGAATGCAAGAAAAACAGAAACATGCAATTGACACCAAACTTAAAATGAGACTCTAGACTCAAACAAGAAATTTTTGGATTTTATGATTTTCTAAAAATTTTTTTTTGTGCTTTTTCGAAAATTAAGTGGAAAAAGAAAATGAAGGTATCAAAATTCTTAATGAGAATTCCAGGAATCATGCAATGTTAGTCTAAAGCTTCAGTCTAAAGGAATTAGACATGGCTAGCCAAGCTTCAGCAGGACATTACATTCAAGAGCTAAATTGATGAAGATCAATCAGCTTTGGTGATGATAAGAACATCACCTTGAAACACTAGAATTCATTCTTAAGAACTCTGAAGAAAAATACCTAATCTAAGCAACAAGATGAACCGTCAGTTGTCCATACTCGAACAATTCCCGGCAACGGCGCCAAAAACTTGGTGCACGAAATTGTGATCAATACTTTTCACAACACAAATAATCCCCGGTGATGAATCCAAAAACTTGGTGTTCAATACCATGGCATAAACACAACTTCGCACAACTAACCAGCACGTGTACGGGGTCATCCAAGTAATAAACCTTACGTGAGTAAGGGTCGATCCCACAGAGATTGTTGGTATGAAGCAAGCTATGGTCACCTTGTAAATCTTAGTCAGGCAGACTCATATGGATATGAATGATGATATACGAATAAAACATAAAGATAAAGATAGAGATACTTATGTAATTCATTGGTAGGAATTTCAGATAAGCGTATGAAGATGCTTGTCCCTTCCGTCTCTCTGCTTTCCTACTGTCTTCATCCAATCCTTCTTACTCCTTTCCATGGCAAGCTTATGCAAGGGTTTCACCGTTGTCAGTGGCTACCTCCCATCCTCTCAGTGGAAATGTTCAACGCACCCTGTCACGGTACGGCTATCCATCTGTCGGTTCTCAATCAAGCCGGAATAGAATCCAGTGATTCTTTTGCGTCTGTCACTAACGCCCCGCCTTCAGGAGTTTGAAGCTCGTCACAGTCATTCAATCATTGAATCCTACTCAGAATACCACAGACAAGGTTAGACCTTCCGGATTCTCTTGAATGCCGCCATCAGTTCTAGCCTATACCACGAAGACTCTGATCTCACGGAATGGCTGGCTCGGTTGTCAGGCGAGCACTCGGTTGTCAGGCGATCAACCATGCATCGTGTATCAGGAATCCAAGAGATATTCACCCAATCTAAGGTAGAACGGAGGTGGTTGTCAGGCACACGTTCATAGGTGAGAATGATGATGAGTGTCACGGATCATCACATTCATCAAGTTGAAGAACAAGTGATATCTTAGAACAAGAACAAGCAGAATTGAATAGAAGAACAATAGTAATTGCATTAATACTCGAGGTACAGCAGAGCTCCACACCTTAATCTATGGTGTGTAGAAACTCCACCGTTGAAAATACATAAGAACAAGGTCTAGGCATGGCCGAATGGCCAGCCTCCCAAAGAGGGTTCAATCATAAAAACATGATCAAAAGCTCTCAATACAATAGTAAAAGGTCCTATATATAGAGAACTAGTAGCCTAGGGTGTACAGAGATGAGTAAATGATATAAAAATCCACTTCCGGGCCCACCTGGTGTGTGCTTGGGCTGAGCATTGAAGCATTTTCGTGTAGAGACTCTTCTTGGAGTTAAACGCCAGCTTTTATGCCAGTTTGGGCGTTTAACTCCCATTCTTGTGCCAGTTCCGGCGTTTAACGCTGGGAATTCTAAGGGTGACTTTGAATGCCGGTTTGGGCCATCAAATCTTGGGCAAAGTATAGACTATCATATATTTCTGGAAAGCCCAGGATGTCTACTTTCCAACGCCGTTGAGAGCGCGCCAATTGGACTTCTGTAGCTCCAGAAAATCCGCTTCGAGTGCAGGGAGGTCAGAATCCAACAGCATCTGCAGTCCTTTTTAGTCTCTGAATCAGATTTTTGCTCAGGTCCCTCAATTTCAACCAGAAAATACCTGAAATCACAGAAAAACACACAAACTCATAGTAAAGTCCAGAAAAGTGAATTTTAACTAAAAACTAATAAAAATATACTAAAAACTAACTAGATCATACTAAAAACATACTAAAAACAATGCCAAAAAGCGTACAAATTATCCGCTCATCAACTTGTCAGACATCTGCAATGCTATCCTTGTAGGCTTTGTCTCTTAAAGTTTCAGCTTCTGCATCACAGATAATGGCATCAGATTGATACTTGAGCCAAGATCATAAAGAGCCTTGTCAAAAGTAACATTCCCAATAGTACAGAGAATCTGAAAGCTCCCTCGGTCTGGCATCTTCTTAGGCAGCTTGCTTTGAATGAGTGCACTACACTCCTTGGTCAGCATCCCTGTTTCATCTTCCTTTAAGGCTTTCTTCTCAGAGAGTAAGCCTTCCATGAAAAGCTAGGGGTGGCAACATGCACCCTACCCGCGGATACCCAACCCGACCCCACCCGATCGGGTAGGGTTGTCAACCCAATTCGCAGTGTGTAGGGTATGATGCGGGTTGAGCCTCAACCCTACCTGACTAACCCGTACCTTATATATGTATATGTTATATATTTATATAAAAATATGTTTTAAGTGGTTGTTGAACCAAAGACCTCTCACTAAATGTAAAAGATCCTTAGCCACTAAAAAAAGATCATTAATTAATAATTTAATACTTTTTTATATAAAATTCAGTTCTATTATAAATTATCACGAAGTTATATAATAATTTTGCATCTTTTTTGTAACCTGCGGGTAGGATCGGGTACCCGTGGGTTGCGAACGGGTAGGGTTAGAGTTGGGATATTCTTGACCCGCGGGTAGGGTTAGGGTTGGCTTCAAACCCTACCCTACCCTACCCATTGCCACCCCTAAGGAAAGCTACATAGGGCGTCATCTTCTCCAGAGTCTCTGCAAAAGAAATATTGATGTGGAGCCTTTTGAAAAATTCCAAGAACTGAAAGTACTGCTCGTCCTTGATCTCCTCTTGGGACTTCTGAAGGTGTGGTGTTTCAGGCTCTTGAATAGGCACCCTAGGTGGGGCGTGTAGTACTGTAGCTTCAGCCTTTTCTAGAGCCTCTTTCTCTTCTGACTCCTTAACAATTGGCGTCTCCTTTTTTATCATGGGGGTCATTGGCCATTATGAGGGCCTTACACTCTTCTCTTAAATTTACCTCTGTGTCACTAGGAAGAGTGTTAGGAGGTCTCTCAGGTATTCTCTTACTCAATTGACCCACTTGTACTTTCAAGTTCCGAATGGATGCTCTAGTCTCCTGCATAAAGCTATGAGTGCTCTTGAAAAGTTCTGCAACTAAGGTAGCCAAGTCAGGAGTGTTTTGGGTCTGAGAGGGTGCCTGTTGCTGTTGAGAGGGCTGGGACTGACAATTGTTGAACCTATTCTGATTAGGGCCACCCTAGTTGTTGTTGGAATTCTATTGGGGCTTCTGAGGTTGTTCTCTCCACCAAAATTGGGGTGATTCCTCTATCCCTAGTTGAATGTATTGGCATAGAGATCATTATTGGGATTTCTGAAGGAATTTTCCATATAGTTAACTTGCTCCATGGTGGTTTGAGCATAGCCATAAGCATCCCCATGGTTGAAACCACCATTCATGTCATATGATACATCTTGAGTATTGATAGTTGAGACTTGCATCCCACTCAAGTGCTAAGAGATCATATTAATTTATTGTGACATGGTCTTGTTTTAAGGCATAATGCCGTCTAGGGTGTCCACTTCTATAACTCCTCTTTTCACAGGATTACTGGAGTTCACAAGGTTCCTCTCATAAGAGTAAAGATACTACTTGTTAGCAACCATCTCTATGAGCTCATTAGTCTCTTCGAACATCTTCTTCATGTGCAGGGAACCTCCTGTGAAGTTATCCAGAGACATCTTAGCCATCTTGGAGAGGCCATCATAGAAAATCTACAGCTTGGTCCAGTCTATAAACATATCTGGGAAACACTTCCTGATCGTCTGTTTGTATCTTTTCCAAACTTCATAAAGGGATTCTCCATCTTTCTGCCTGAAGGTCTGAACATCCACCCTCAACTTGGTCAACTTCTGTGGTGGGAAAAACTTGGTCAAAAAATCCTTTGACCACCTTATCCCAGGAGTCCAAGCTCTCCTTTGGCTGAGTATCTAGCCACTGTTTTGCTCTATCTCTTACAACAAATGGGAAGAGCATGAGCTTGTATACATCAAGATTCACTCTATTAGTCTTCATAGTGTCACATATCTGCAGAAAATTGGAGATAAAAAGATTGGGATCTTCCTGTGGGAGTCCGTGAAACTAGCAATTATGTTACACTAGAATGATCAACCATGGCTTCAACTCAAAATTATTAGCACTAATAGGGGGTACTGAAATACTGCACCCATAAAAATCAGGAGTGAGGGTAATGTAGGAGCTCAGAGTCCTCCTAGCTTGCTCATTGTCATTCGAATTCCCTTCATTGCCATTGACGGAATCATTGTTGGCATCCATGGCTTCTTTCTCAAAAGTATCCTTGAGATTCTCACCGGTTTTGTAAGCTCTAGCCTATTGCAAATGCCACCTCAAGGTCCTCTCAGGTTCAGAATCAAACTCAAGAAGGGATTCTCTATCCCTGTTCCTGCTTATAAACAAACAAAAAATAAAGAAAAGTAGGAGTCTTTACGTCAGAGTATAGAGAACTCCCAATGAGATATCCTATGTAAAAAGAAATAAAATAAAATTAAGCAATTAAATAACTAAAACTTTTGAAAAATAAGAAAGAGCAATAACCTAAAATTTTCGAAAACTAAAAAAAGGAAAATACTAAAAAAAATTTTCGAAAAACTTGGAAAGGAAAAATCACTAACAGGACACCAAACTTAAAATCGAAAATTAAGGAAAAATAAATAAGACCTAATTCAAAAATTAAGACAAAAATAAATAAATAAAACTAATAAAAATACCTAATCTAAGCAACTAGACAACTAGTAGTTGTCAATTACCGTGAGTCCCTTTGCAACGGCGCCAAAAATATGGTGCGAATTTTGAGAATATCCATAACTGAGCCGGCAAATACACAGGGTCGTCCAAGTAATACCGCAGGTGAGTGAGGGTCAATCCCACGAGGATTGAGGAAATGAGCAACAATGGTCAACTGATTGGCTTAGTTAGGCAAATGGAAGAGTTGGTTTTGTTATTTTCAAAAGAATTAACAATGAATCAGAGAGTAAAGAAAGCAAATAATGAGTTTAGTGTAGAAATCAATGAGAGAAACAGTTAAGGTATCAAAGATGTTTACTTTTCGGATTAAATTTTCTTACCAACTATCTTAATCATGCAGAATTCATTCCATGGCAAACTATAAATGACTAAACCCTAATGTCTTAGTAATTTAGTCTCCTCTAACCTTCATTAACCGCCACCGTTGTGGTCACTTAATTCTGATTAGAGAGTTAAGTTCAAAACTAGTTTATGGCCACAAAAACCCTAATTACCCATAGCTAACAGGATTATATGTCACATATCCCAATTAGTTTATATAATTAGTAATTTATGAGGAATTTATTTTTAAGCTGTTGTTCAGGTGAGAGACCTCTTCCAAGGATCACAAGAACACATATAGAATAAGGGTCATACTTTCGTTCCACCCAGATTCATAAAATTAAGAACGAAAGTAATTCTTGAAATTGAATCAATACGTTAATTAAAATAGAGAAGCAATAGTCTTAATCCATAGAAGATAAACAGAGCTCCTAACCTTAACCAAGGAGGTTTAGTGGCTCATGACTTACAGAGAAAACAAGGGTTCTGAAAAGTATGCAAAAGCCAAAAGGGTTCTCTTCCTCTAAAAGGGAGAATCTTTTTCCTTTTATATCTAACCTAATTTGATTTGAGAATAATATAAAATATTAAATTGTAAAACTAAAAGATATTGTTTGTAATTAAAATTACAAAAAAATAAAAGATAACAACTAGAAGCTAATTCCACTAAAGATGCTCCAAGAAGGACAGAAGCTTTCTATTTTGTGCATGTTGGTGGCGCTAAACGCCAGCTTGGCATTTAGCTGGTGTTTAGCACCCAATGGAGTGCATCAAATCTTCTCGTTTTTGCTCCAAACTCTGCCAAACTGTTTCAAATTTTACCTGAAATCATAAAAATACCAAAACAACTTAAAGTAGCATGCAAAGAGGGTTTTTGCACTAAAGTAATATAAAACTTAATAAATTATAACTGGAAATAACTAGAAAATAAAGGAGAAAAGGGTACAAGAAGCTCACGCATAAAAGTTTCACCAAATCTCCGCTCTTAGCTTAAGTCAATGCTCCCACAAGCAATATTCAAGTTCCAAAAGGATACCCAATAATCTAATACACAGAATTTCACACATACTTCAACTTAGGGTTTATAAAATTCATGAATCACAAGGGTTTGAGGATTTCTTATCTTAACCCACAAAATTAGTTGATGAAATTCACCAATGGCTCATACTAAAGCACCCCTAAACAACAAAAACCACAAAATTTCTCAAAACACAAAGCCAAACTCGAAAATAAGGGGAGAAACAAAAACTGGGCATGAGTTTCGAAATTTCTTACCACAATACCTAGATAAACTTGAAGAGCTCGTCGAAAGCGACGCATGACCACAAGTGGCTCGTCCATTGAAACTCTGTAGAGAAAGTTATAGTAATTTGAAGTGTTAGAAGTTAGGGTTTTTCTCTTCTCACCTATTTTCGTTACATTTTTAGCATTAAAGGAGGGAAATGAGTGTGTGGTGGCTGAAATGGCCATTAGTTATGGCTTATTGATACGTGAGCATCTTTTCTATATTTTTTGTTAATTTAGATATGAATGTATTGAGTTCAATTGAGATTTTAGTGTTTAAAGCCTATTTAGATGCTACTTTGAGGCGCCTTGTGGTTTTATTTATTTTAGGAAAAAATCAGGCGAGTTTGACAGAGTTTGTGCAGAAGAAAAAAGGAGAAAATTTGAATCTGTTGAGCTGGCGCTAAACAATGGTACCTGGCATTTAGTGCCAGGCACCTCATACTATGTGCAAGCCTATTGTTGGGTTGGCGCTAAACACCATGACTTGACATTTAGCACCAGGTGCTTTGTAAAATGTGCCAAAGCCACATGCTAGTGGTGCTAAACGCAAGTCAAACATGTCCACAATTCTCCTCTACTTCAGTGGTGCTAAACGCTGAGCCTGGCGTTTAGCGTGAGTAGCGCGTATATGGATTCCAAGGAAGGGCTTCGTTAGTTTAGTTTTAGTTAATAATTATTTTATTTTATTTTATTTTCATTATTATTAAAACAAAACATGATCTTTTAGGTTTTAGATATTATTACTTTATTTTATTTTCAAACCAAATTAGGTTAGATATAAAAGGAGAAAAGATTTAGTTATTCGGGCTCTCTTCTCTTCTCTTTTCCTCATTCCGCATTTTACACACTTTTGGAACTCTAGTTTTCTCTGAGTCATGAGCAATTAAACCTCCTCTGTTAAAGTTAGGAGCTCTGTTTATTTAAATGAATTAACACTATTGTCATTTTAGTTTGATTAATGTATTGATTTAAATTCAAGGATCACTTTCATTTTTTATCTTAGGAATTAGAGTATATTGGAAGATAACTCTTTTTCTACTTGATTTTTTGTTGAATCTTGAAAAAGTTAACATACTTGAATAACATCTTAAAAGTAATTCCTCGTAACTCTTTAATTGCTTGGACTTAACGTGATACGTGACATATAATCACCTTATCTTTGAGTAATTAGGGTTTGTGTAGCTAATAAGCTAGAATTGGACTTAACTCTTTAAGCTAAATTAAGTGACCAAGGAATTGACAGTTGATTAGGTTAGAGGAGATTAAATCACCAAAGAATTAAGGTTTAATCAATTAAAGCTTGCCATGAATTGAATCTTGCATGATTAAGGTAGTTGGTAAGAATTGTTAATCCATAAAAATAAATATCTCTAAAACATTAACTGATTTCTCACATACTTTTCACAAACTATTTACTGTTTGCTTTCTTAAATCATTGGAATTACTGTTTAATGCAATCGAACTCGAAGCACTCTTTTTTGCTTATCTGGCTAAGTAAATCACTCAACTATTGTTGCTTGGTCCATCAATCCTCCTGGGATCAATCCTCACTCACCTAAGGTATTATTTGGTATGATCCGATGCACTTGTCAGTTTAGTTGTGGTTTTCTAAATCCACACCACTTATATATGCTGAGCTCGGGCCCATCTCGGACCCAGTACACATATGTTGTCCGTTTGGCCCAACTTTGGGTTAAAACCTTTAAGATTAACGTTTTAATGTGCGTTTTAATTATTTTTACCATCTCAATTACCCATTTTAACTTTTAAATCTTTCTTACTAAAAATTAATTTTCTCAGCTGTAGTACCAGACAAATCTCAACTGGTACTACTGGTCAAATTTTTGTTTCGTATTTTTACGTAAATAACTATGTTTTCCGACTTAGAAAAATTCATTGAGTCCAAATATCATATTTAAATTGTAAAATTTTGATTGCTAAATTTTCTAACTATTTTCGCCCATATTCAATTAATTACTTAATTAATTACAGTATGACCGAATTTACATATGTGAATTTCTCATGTTATATATACTATATGTGATTATTGTTATTATGATGTTATTTAATTATATATTTTCTGTTGACATAGTTTGTGCGGGACTCATATAGCTAACCGAATCTCATACTCGACTTCATGCTACATGATATCCATGAGGATGCATGCATGTGGCTAGCACCGTCTCCACTCATTTTCTTTGAGCGCATAAAGTGGTGCCCAACTATCCAGGTTAAGAGACAATTTGAGAGACAACAAGACAACCTGACAAAGAAAAAAGAAGAGGAGAGAAAACAAGACACTCAAAGACATTATAGTCACAGATTCTCTTTACATAGAAAAAAATTTCACAAATCATTACTTACGTTTACAAATTTTAAAAAATTTGGAATTGTGCAAAATGAAATTAGTAGTGCCGATTTCATTTTGTCAAAGATTTCACTCACAAATCGGCAGTGTCAATTTCATGGTAGAAAATTTTTGTCCTATCTTAAATCGTTACTCATGTTCTCGGAATATTTTTGTCACTATTTAAATTCTTTAGTGACGATTTGTTGTGAGAGTAATTAACACATATCAATGTATTACACCAAATTTATATAATATCAACGTAATATGTAACATTCCAGATTTTTAAAAATTAAATAATTAATTATTTATGAGTCATTATATTTGTTGAGATTTTATTTTTAAAAAAATTATTTTTACTAAAATTAATTAAATAAAATTTTATAATTATTTTAAAGTTTAATTTAATTATGACTTATTCTATTAGTTTGAATTATTTATTAGAAATTATTTTAATAGAAAAAATTAAATTTATTATTATTATTATTATTATTATTATTATTATTATTATTATTATTATTATTATTATTATTAATAAATAATCATTCTTCATTAATCAGTCTTTAATTATTATTATTCATTCAATATCATCAAAGTCAAGAAAGAACCAAGAGAGAAAACGTGAAAACATGGATACCTCCATGGAACCGTGACCTTCAAGTTTCGATTTTTTGAGATCCGTAACTCTAATAAAAAATCTAATCCGATAAAAGTGTTCATATCTTCCTCCTCTATACGTTGGCGTCACTTTTGTTTGGTGAAAGCTGATGGTGATGTAACTTTCCTTCCTCTTGAGTTTGTCCAATTGGAGTTCTAGGAGGCACAGACGATTTCTGATATTTTCTTCTTCGGCAGCTCGATCAGAAAGTTTTTTCAGAGCTTTGAGTATTTTGATTTCATACGGAGGTAGGGTTTGGTAATTTTATAATAATTAAATATGAATTTTATAAGTGAATGTTGGTTTGATTAATTATTAGTTGAGTTTGATTAAATTTTATGTTGAAATTTTGTTGAATTATTTTTGTTGTTTGTGAATTGTGGTTCGGCCATAGAGAATAGCCCAGCTGGATTTTGATGATTTTAGGACTGTTATGAATGAGAATTTGATTAAAATTGATGAGGTTTGATGGCCAAAATTGATGAGGCTAGATGGTAGAGAGATTAAATGAAAAGCGGCGAAAAATTAGTAATAGTAAAGCTTAAAAATAGACTTAAAACTCAAGCTAGAATCTTGAAAAATTTTGGAAATAGTGTTCAGTCATTTGGTAAAGTTATAATTAGGAAAATAAAATTTATATTTGAGATTGAAATAGTAATTTAATAAAAATTGAAGTTAGTTTTGTAATTATATACGTTTTGGGGTACTTTGGGTAATAATTAAGAAGTTCAGGAGTAAAATTGGTATTTTAGAAAAGATGCAAGGTTATTTTGGTAACTATACTATATGTAAGAGTATTTTAATAAATTATAAAATATGTTGGAGTAAAAATATAAATATTTAAGAAAGCTTAAAGATTCAGAATAATTTATAAAAGCTTAATAATAAAGCTTAAGTTATAAGTTTTGAGTAATAAAAAAATTATTATTATTTTATTAATTTATTAAGATTATTATCAAAGTATTTTTGAAATATATTATACATTATTAATTTGTAGTATAACAGAATAGAAGAGTTAAACAGTAACCTACTTAAAAACTGTAGAAAGATGAACCTAAGTTAAGAATCTTATGATTTACTCTTCATAAAACTTCTAGGGAGAGATGAGGGAAGAGTGTGAAGATGATTTCTGATATTAAAACAAGAAAAATAAAAGAAAGAGAAAAAAAAGATTAAAAGAATCTAAAGAACCTTTGCCATAGGAGTGCAAAGAGCAGGAATAAAAGAAATGAAAGAAAGAACGAAATGAAAAGGAGATAAGTAGAAGTATTGTTTGGCATCGAGAACGAGCTAAGATGATTGTGTACCTACTGAAAACGAGCAGAGATACATTGGCCAATTCAGGGGATGGTCGCACCTGTAAGACAGATGTTGCTTATAGAGGCTATCGATACATACATTGGCCAAAGAGAGCCTCACCTGTAAGACTGAGGTTGCTTACAGAGGTTATGTTTGCATAAATCGACTCAAGAGAGTCGCACCTGTAAGACAGAGGTTGCTTACAGAGGTTATGGCACTAAAAACTAAACTCAAACAAAGGTTGCTGAGTTATGTGAGAGTGGGTCAAAACTGACAGATGAGCTCATTACCTGCACTAGGGATAGACATGCATCATACTTGTTTGCGCATAATTGTTTGTGAGTGTGTTTTTGGTGATTGTGGGTGTGCTAAATGACTGTTTGAATTATGTGTTTTATAATTGTTGAATTGGATTATACTTTGTTGACTGTTATTGCTGACCAAGTATATATAAAATAAACTTAAATTCTAACCCTGATCCTACTAAGAACTCCCCGATTCTTACCCCCTATTTCCACCACCTCTAACTACAGGTGCAAAGGATTAGTGCAAAGCTACAGGAGCTTAGAAGACTTTGTTTACGAGTTAAGTTGTTAGATTTTATTTTTCCCTTGTCGTTTATTGTTTTGGTTTTTAGAGGGGTAGGAATCGTATTTGAGGATCTTTGAATAAGTTTATGTACATAAAGCTATGTGAATATACACTTTTATGGTTAAGTGATTTAAAATAAAGTCTCCTTTCGATTTCTTAATCAAAATTTTGGTTCGTATTCGCGAAAGCTCAATATTAAATAAATATAGTATAGAATAGAAAGGTTTAGAGGTATGCGATGCCTAAGCTTTTAGTACGATCATGAGGTGCTAAAAGTTAGGGTGTTACATAATACATGTTTAACTTTATAATATCCAAAAAATTTAGTCTTAAATGTTTTCGCAATCAACTTCTTGTCAAAATTATTTTACTAATTTTATCACCATTTTTATAATTAATAGGAGAGGAAGTGTTTCTCAATTTGTATTGGTTTGTGTATTAGTGAGACGTCAGTGAGTTATTTATGCAGATCAAAGCAAGAAATTCCAAAGTGATGTAAATTGGACCTTACCTTTTATGCTAAAGATAGAGTAAAGTCCCAACCCAGTTTCTATCTAATTTATCGAAGGACAAGTCGATCCTTATCGAAAAAAGTGGTACATTCCAATCCTTGTCCCCGATAGCCATGAGACATGGCGGTCTTTCCATCATCTCCAGTGTGAAAACCTAATGGAATCTACTTACATATCACTTAACGATGATGATGTGTATATGAGTTGTCTGTTAAATGTTACGGTGGCAAGTCAAAGATGGACAGGGATTGAGTCATCCATATTAAAAAGTCCAAAATTCCTAACCTATATTTACAGGAAGCCCTAGAATCTTTTCCTTTTCTCCCTCCAAAAGGCGAATCTGTGATGGTGTACGTGGTTGCATTAATAAGTGGACCTTTGACAGTGCTACTGACAAAGCGCGAGGAGCGAGAACTGGCAGTCCAAAGAATTCAACTCCAAAGAACATTGTTTTAGCAGAGAAAATTGTAGTAGTAAGTTCTAGCACTGCCTCAAGGATCTTAAAGTTCATCCCCACTCCAGAAATGTGGCCACTTAATCAAAATTGAACAACAACAAAAGAATAGTTTTTTGTGTTTAGGTTTGGCTCAGTTAGAAAGTGGAGTCTTTGTGATTTTTATTTTGGAGTTTAGTATAGATAAGTATGTTTTGAAGAAACTTAGCTTCATCTTCATTGTTTTGTTAAGATCCTTTTGTAATATCTTCTACTGTTAAGGTTGTTTTATTTGGCATAACTATGACCTTATTTTATGTTGGAACAGCTGGAATGATACATCATTCTATATCTATATGTCACAAGAACTGATTTTATATAAATTGCTACTTTGAAGTATTTTAGTATCTCTGTTGCTTCTATATTATGACTTTATAGTTTGGTCATTGTAGATACTAGTTATACCATATGAAGCAGCTAAATAATTAAACACAGCCATGTGTCAAACTATAAAAATTCATCTTCATTTATGCACAAAATATGTTTCTTATTTTATACTACTACAACCATGATGATATTGCTACAAAATAAATCATCGAACTATTGCTCCTTCCCACTCAAAAGCCTTTAGGAGGTTGCAATAACTACTCTTACAACAAATACTATAACAATACATCCAACACCACTGTACCTAATTTAAATCTTATTCTCCCTAGATTTGTATAACTTAACTTCTAACCCAGCCAATCTTTTCTCAAATTCCTTCGTTTTGTCATGAACACCATGAGAATGGCCTTTAAAATGATTCTTATTCTGCTTCAACCCACCAAAATGAAGATTATTGCTAGCGTCCTCATTAAAGGATGAAACATACTCATCAGGCGATGCAAAATACTTGCAATGAGGTGCTGAAGTTTGCAAGATGGGAAAAAAGATTTTAAACCTTCAATCGGAATCTAGATGAACAAAAAAAAAGATAAACTATCTTAAAGTACGGGCAGCCAAAGAACAACCTAGTCGGGTTTAACTCCATTCCTAACATGAAGAGAACGGCATAAGTATCGCAGTTACATTTTGGAATAACCCACTTCTTCTTCCTCAATCCCAAACTTGCGCTAGAATTTAGACTCCAACTTTCAGAGTCGGTTGCATCTCTTCCATTTTGCCGTTTATAGAGTGATAAACGCCCGCCACTTTCAGCCATAGTTTTTTAGGGTTCACATACTAGTATCAATAAAAGAGTGAGAGACTTCAAGTCTTGAGTATCATATCATATAACTCCAGATTTTTTGCAAAACAGCAACGTTTTAATTCCACAAAAAATGAACAAATTGATTCCTCTCCAATTTTTCAATGTCCAGCATGGTATTTAACGGCCACATCATTATCATTAAGTGACACGTAAATAGATTCCGTTAGGTTTTGACGCTAGAAATGACGGAAGGACCGCCATGTCTCACAACTATCAGGGACAAGAACCGAGGCACACCACTTCTTTTTACAATGATAGACTTATTCTTCGGTGAAATGGACAGGAACTGGATTTAGACTCTATTCTTAAAAATATAACAGATGTGGGTAAATAAGGTGAGGTTTTTCTTTTGTATTATTACCCAAAAACAAGTGATTTTTTTAGAAAATATCTTTTTATTGATTAAAAAAAAGGGCCATGGATTCCTTGCTCCCACATTTTTGAAGGAGTATGATTAACCTACAACAAAATAATTACAAAATGTACCCCGTTTTTTTTTTGGAAAATTTATTAATTACATTTTGACCCTCAAATTATTAGTTTTTAACTTTTCTTCCTTTCTCTTTTTTTGGTACCAGAAACTGAGAGAGATTACTGATCCTTGGAGAGCATTAACCAGGTTGAAGCCTTTTTTTCCTTCCCTAATTCTGCCCTCACTCTCTCCTCTCCTTAGAGTTCTTGGAAAACCCTAACTCTGGCATCCCCGTTCTTTTTTATTTCAGATTCAAGGGCATTCAGAGAAGAGAAGCAGTTAGGATTTTCATCCAATTGTAATCCCTGCCATTCTCATCTCCTTCCTCTGCTACAAATTTCCGCGACCTGCTTCCGTCGACGCGCCACGCCTCTGCCGCCGCGCCGCCCTGCTTCCGCCTCGCCCTGCTTCCGCCGCCGCGCCACGCCTCCCTACGCTTTGCTGCATTTGCTGCGAAAGCAATATTGATTCTCTCTTGTACAGGTAAACTATTCAGTATCATTTTGATACATCAACAGCCAATTTCGCTCTCGAATTTAATCTCTTAACAAGCATTTTGTTTTTTGGTTTTTTCCTTGCAGATGTGGGCACATGCACATGTTCTAACTGTGCTAATGATTTGCACCAAAGTGGAAGAAAGTGTCCAATGTATCAAGCACCAGTTGTTGAAGTAATTCGTGCTTATTCCATACTATAGTTTAGACATTAAAAAGGGGTTACATATAGCCAAAATTACAGAATTTGCACAAGTTTTTATTTCCTGGAGATTTCCAGGTACCTTAATTTTAAGTTGATGTCCTTCTCCATCCTTTTGCTTCTTGATGTGATTACCTATATTTATGTCAACTTGTTAAGTGCAACAATGGAACAGTTAATGGCAATTTTTTGAGGGCCATGTTTCTGAAATAAATAAATATCGGTTTTGATTTTGAGTGATTGGATTTCCTTCACTTGTTTTCAAATTTTATAGTACTTATGATGTAAAGTTGCATTTTCCATTGGTAGTGTGTATAGCGTGGAGGTTTCTTGATGAGCAGAGTTACTAATTTCATTTTCTTTGGGTTGAGGAGTCACTTCTTGAACTGGAATAATCCTCACATTTTCTTCTCCCACAACCTCGTTACCTGTCTGAATATCTTTGTTGTTCCTTCTTGTTCTTTTGCTGCTGCTGCCCACAATTGAAACTTGAACACTTTCTTCTACATATATTAGATAACGTTATCTTCCATGTGAAAATTTTGGTATATCTAGATTAATGCATCTTGGTACACATTTTATCGTTGTGATTAGATTTCTTGGAGAGCTATTATCCTTGTGATTTTATTGGTGTTGTGGTTTGATGATTGATGCGCTTTCTCTGCTTTTTGGTGTTCGATTAGGAATTCGTTTTTTCCTCAATAGTCAAGAAATTTAATTATGCTTGCAATAAAAACTTAAAAATCTATTCAGTATTTTCATTGAAAATAATTTTATTTGTATATGTTATTGCTTCAATTGATCAAATGCACCAGCTCTGAATGTATCTGCACATACAAGTGCTAGCTTCCAACCCTTCTTCTGATGATAATACGCATACTTTATACAAGTTGTGGTTTTTCCAAATCCTGAATTCATTTAAGAATCATACAAGTATCAGTGCCATATTGCTTAGGAGTTAGGAATATGCGTAAACCAAATGTGTAAGGATGGCTAATTCACCTCCCAAGTTCCCAGTACCATTTGTGCCAAGTTGAACATAAAAACACATCATAAATAGTCAAAACTTTCAGCTCATTTAATAAGTTTTTTCTTTGATATATTTTAAGTCTCTTCTGCCTTATGAGTTTTTCATATTAAAAGAAATAGTGGGAGAAGAAAAACTGGTAAGAAAAAACAAATGAAGAATGGGTTATTTAACTGTAAATTTTTATAGTTATGTTTTATGTGCTCCTATGAATGCACTTCATGCTCAATTTTATATTGGCAGCAGGGTCATTTTTATTGTTATATTTTAATCTCTCTTGTCTATTCTCTCATTTCTGGATTCTTTTTCTTGTAATGTTTCATGTATTCAGTCTTAATTGGAGCTTGATCATTATTTGTATCCCGGATAAAGGTGATGAATCAGGGCCAATCATACTTCATCTGGATTCTTTGAGTCTTCAATCTAGAGATCACTATCTGATAACATCAAAAGGTTAGGATGAAGTAGCACTTGATTTATTGTATACCATATATGTGACATATCTAGTTCATTTCTGCTCTGGTTATTAGTTCTTAAACATATCACAGCTTCCATATCTTGTGACTTTACTACCATCCTATGTTACAAGTAGGTGTTTTTCTTATGTTCTTGTAATTTGTAAGCATATATGTAGATTAATGTAAAATTGACTTCACCATTGTTTTATATTATTCATTCAACTTGCCCAGTATTTTTAAAATAATTTTTCCAACAAACTTCTAATTAGAATTATATTGTTGGTTGATAAACCCATATTTTATGATATATTTTGTGCTTAGTTTAAGTGATTTATTCAATCTTTCACCCACTTATTCATATTAATTACATGGTTTTACTTTCCCTTCCTTATTATGTGCTGTATGTGAAAAATATGTTTCCTATGCTTTAAGATTAATTATTTTAATTACTTTTATTTCCATTCGATGCCATGATTAGTGTGTTGAGTAGTTTCAGATCTTTTAAGGCAGGAATGACTTAAAGGATGAAAAAGGAAACATACAAAAATGGAAGGAAAGCGTAAAACGGAGTTTTGGAGAAACTGGCATCCATGCGACCGCATGGATGACGCGGTCGCGTGCCAAGCGCGAAGAAGCAGCGATGCGGGCGCATGACTGACGCGACCGCGCACCTAAAGAAGAACACCTATGACGCGACCGCATGACTGACGCGACTGCGCGACAAAGAAAACTCCAATCGACGCGACCGCGTGACCCACGTGGACGCGTGACAGAGGCCACGCACCAGAAATTGCAGAAAACGCTCATAGCGGATTCTGAAGCCCTTTTTGGTCCAAATCCAAGTCCAGAAGGCATAGACCAGAGGTTATGAAGTGTGAGAATGCATCCATTCAGGGAGTCTCCGAATTTTTAGTCACTTTCCATGATTTAGGTTTTAGTTGGAGAGAGGTTCTCTCCTCTCTCTTTAGGATTAGGATTTAGGACTTCTCTTAGTTTTAAGAGCGACTCTCAATACCAGGTTCAATGTTCTTTTATTTTATATTTATCTCTTACTCTCAGATACTTTAATGCTTGCTTGTATTAGTTATGTTGCCTATTTGGCTTATGCCACTTTCATGATGATTTTCTTATTTAATGTTATTTGAGGTATTTCAGTTTAATATTGCCTTCTTTTATTTATGCCATTGATTATTCCCAATCTGAAGACATTTTCATTTCAGTAGAATTAACTTACTTTTCCCTTTTTGGTCTTGGTTTAGAAATCAGTAACTCAGGAGTTATCTTAGCTTAACATAATTGATAACTGTTATCTTTGCTAATTGAATTGAATTTCAATAATCCCAACCTTTTCTTAGGAAATAAATAGGATTCGAAGGTCAAATTAATTAGTCCCTTGACTTTCCTTTGTTTTAGCAAAGGTCAACTAAGTGGAATTAAGATTCAACTTTCATTATTATTGATAAGAATAACTAAGTCTAGACTTCCAATTTCTCATACCTTGCCAAAAGGTTTGCTTTACAGTATTTATTTATTTTAATTGCCATTTAAATTATCTGCTATATTCATTCCTCACTCTCAACCCCAAAATACACTTTTTCATAACCAACAATAAGAACATATCTCCCTGCAATTCCTTGAGAAGACGACCCGAGGTTTAAATACTCGGTTATCAGTTTATTAAGGGGTTTGTTACTTGTGACAACCAAAACGTTTGTACGAAGGAATTTCTGTTGGTTTAGAATCTATACTTACAACGCAACTTTATAAAATTCTTTACTAGCAAAAATCCTGACGTCATTGGTTCTCTAAGCAGATTAACGACTCCACACGAATGAGACTTGCCGTGAATCTGGTTTTAGAGGAGTACAATGATTTGTGTCTCGTAATACAAGAAAATGCTTAGCAATATAGGACCAAGGTGGAAGCAGAGCATGAAGACACTTGGGAATGAGAAATTATCTTTTTAGATATTTTTAATATTTTCTTTGAAAGACAAAGTACTAAGCTATGTTTCATTTGTTTTTACACTAATTTATCCTTCTATGTTTTACAATTCTATATTACTAATTTTCTTTACATTATCGGTTACAAAAAATTAATTATTCACTCAACCACTATATATTTATATATTAATTTATCCATTTTTTTTATATATATTAATTTATACAATTTTTGTAACTAAATAATTGATTACTAGTATACCTTGGCTTGATTTTAAAAAAAATGGAAATTCAAATCGCCAAAACTTGATGGTAGACATGCTAAACAATTATTGATATTTTATAAATTTAATTGTGGTAAAATCAAATTATATCTTGGGAAAATAAATAAGAATGTTCACGTTACATGCAATTATGCAAAGGTGACCTACATTGTTCAAAAGTCAAAACTAACATGCTATAAAATTACAAGTAAAATATTCTTATTTCTTCTTCCAAGACACTAACCCCAACCCTGAAAGACGCTTCACCATTACTTAAAATCTTTTGTAGAATGTTGGGGGTAAGATACAATGTGATAAAGATTTTTTTTTAAACCTATACAAAAATTGTGCTTTTTGGCAATATTAATAACAATCATCAGCACGCACAATGAAACACAGAATTTTCAAAGCATTTTGCTTTATTTGCAATTTTTTTTACACTTGTTTCATTATGGGGGAATCCTCCATTAAGAGGAGATAGGTGGATTCTGTCCATGATGTTAATTTTAGGGGCATCAAGAATTGTCTTGGGCAATGTTAATGCATATTGCAAACCCCAAATTGAAAGTGGCCTCATGTAGATGAGAAACTTGTAGTGTCCATCCATTGTCCATGCCTTTGGTGTCTGAAACCAGTATCTACATTATGCCAAACCAGGTGAATTAGTTCATTTCATTTCTTTAGACAAAAGAGAAGAAGTTGCTTCACCCCAATTTGAGAGACTAATCAAATGTATGATTTGATGAATTCAACTAATTATCAATTTAAATAGCAAGAATGAAGCCACAAATTGCCTTGGGCAATGTTAATGCATATTGCATATCCCAAATTGAAAGTGGCCTCATGTAGATGAGAAACCTGTAGTGTCCATCCATTGTCCATGCCTCTGGTGTCTGAAACCAGTACCTGCATTATGCCAAACCAGGTGAATTAGTTCATTTCATTTCTTTAGACAAAAGAGAAGAAGTTGCTTCACCCCAATTTGAGAGACTAATCAAATGTATGATTTGATGAATTCAACTAATTATCAATTTAAACAGCAAGAATGAAGCCACAGAATTATAAGTTTGGTGGGAACTTTTTGCACACAAGATGTATGACAAACACCACCACACTTTCAACCTCTAGTAGATGTTGTGACATAAAGTTAAGAACTCAAATTCAATACTTGATGACAGACGTATTTACCAAAATGCTATTATTAACAATGATGAGAGAAAAAACAAGGGTTCGCTTATTTGTTGTGCTATAGATATTTTAAAATTGGATACATTAATCACGTCTTTGTAGATCTGAGTTTGGATAAAATTAGTTTAAGGGAGTAATTTCAAACTGCGCATCCAATAATCCTAACCCTATTACGGTAAACGAGATGCAAGAAAAAATGAGAATGCTGAAAAATCACACACAATTATGGAGGACAGATGACAATAAAGTTTACCCGTATCCATCTTCTGACCAGCCTGCTTGAAATATACCCTCGGCAGTTGCGAATGCCTCCTCTTCCATTCCTGCAAGGATCATCGTAGAAGCAACACCCGTAGGTCACACCTGTCCAAATTTCGCGAGACTGCATGCAGGTCTCAAAATCATAGGTGCTATCTGTTGTACGCCCAGCATCTGCACCTTGTCTACGACTTACTTTGGCTTCAGTCACTTTGACTTCTGTATTTTCCAATTCTTTTATCTGATCCTGGCTTTTATTCCTCATATTTGAAGATGGCAAAGGCGAGTCTGAAAGACAGATCAAAGAGTCTTCATTTATTAGACTAATCTGACAATAGCAAGATCCACCAAAAAGTTAGAATTTATGCAGGTTACTCAATCGCAAAACAATATACTTAAATGAATACATACCAATCCAAATTGTTCCTCCAGCAACAAGAAAGTAGAGTTCATTAAACAATGTGAACTTGTACCTGTAAATAAAAATTTTAGTTATATTATCTAAACCAACAGAAGCTTCAAAAGTAAGAGTTGATCAAATGGAGAACAGTCTGATAAATATGGGGGGAGGATGATCTAGGAAAGATTGAGAAAAACCTTTCTTAATTAAAATAAATAACAAAAATTTACATACAGAAGAGCTAGTCATGAACTAGCAAAGAAAAAAAAAAGAAAAGTTCTGTTTTATGTTTTTTGCACATACTGCAGAGGCTCTAAGATAATATAAACCTGGCAATTATCCATAACAAACAAATACACAAGTTGATGCTTAAAAATTAAAATGTCTTCATGCTTAAACAAAGAATTACCATTCTGGTAGTGACTCATCCTAAAGAATAGGATTTTGCCATTTCTCAATGTATTCTTCCCATCGTTTGTATTTTGTTTGGAATTTAAAACATAACAAGGTTTGTAAATATTACTGACAGAATCTAAAACCACTTAGAAACATTACTTTAGAAGCATTCATATCTTTTATCCCTTTTACGGTGTGTGAAGATCATAACATATAATACTGATGCAGATAAACCATAGTAAGGGAGAATATCAACTTCAATCCAATCAGACAACATACGAGTTAATGCATCATGGGCCAAGTCCTTTTCAGCTCTCTCAGAAGTCCCATAAAATTTTGTGTATCTCTTGCAGAGTAAAAGAATTGAAATTATTCAAACAAAAGCGCACCACAAAAAAAATGGTCGGTATACTACGTCTTGCTAGACATTTACTATATACAATATTCTTACATAATTTTGATTACCTATGAAAAGTGATGCCTTTTGAGAACTTTACTTTTGGAGATGACCATGCAAGACTAAATGCCACAGTGCATTTTCCATGGGGTTCCACTAGATTTCCCTCCAAACAAAATCACTAGAATCTTCTCTCATTTTCTATTTTTTCCTATAGAGATTTACAGAAAGATTATAGAACAAGCCCATAGCAATTTTCAACGAAGATTTTGAATATAAGGACTTGTTAAGATTCTTAGACGTGTTAAATCAGCTCAAATCCCTTCCTACTCTAGTAGTATTCTACTAATTCAATATACAAACAACAAACATAATCTATTTATACAGCAAAGGGAAAAGCTGTGATCCTATCAAATTAATTCATGTAATTTAATTAAGTCCTAACCAATCAAAAAGTGAACCACATTGAGGAAGAAACTTAGAGCAGGATCCGTTGAAATGAAGAGTTCAACACTGAGAGATTTTAAAATCTGTAGTTCTGTACCTTTTCATCTTTCCTAAAACTGGGTTATGCAATGGTTCAAAATTAGAGCACATCCAAAACCAAGGTTCGGTTTGAAGAAAACAGAAGAAAACTCGGAAGTTGTTTGACAGAACACAACAGAACAAAATAGAAGAAAATCAGATGCGACGGCAGAAAAAATCTCAGGAGAAAACTCAGAACTCTATTTCGTAAGGAGATTTATTCAGTCTCATTGATGCTCTCCAAGAACTCTAATCTCTCTCAGTTTCTTGTCTTGTGCGGCGGCGGTGGCGTCTTGCGCGGCGGGGGCAGGTAGCGCGGCGGCGGGCGCAGGTTGCGGCAGCGAGGGGAAGAGGAAGATATTGAGATTTGCAGTAGGGGAAGTGGAAGAGAGGGAGACAGTGATTAAAAATCCTAGCAGAAATTGATAAAGAAAGAAAATCCTAGCAGACCTTTCTTCTCTAAAAAAAACGGGAAATGAAAGAGAAAGGGGACAAAGTTAAAAACCAATAATTTGAGGGGTCAAAATCTAATTAGTAAATTTTTCAAAAAAAAAAATAACGGGATACATTTTATAATTATTTTTATGAAGGTTAATGATAAAACCTAGAATGTGGGAGCAAAGAATCCATGGCCAAAAAAAAAAAAAAAGTCCTAATTAGCTACTAATTTTTCATTTAAAAATATTAAATGACTTTTTTTTTTCTTTTAGACACATTTAAATCACCACAAAGCAAATCAAATAGTACCTAGTTCAAATTCTCATTTTCATTTTACCAAATTTTCTGATTTCATATAAATGTTTACATTGATGTTTACATTGATTCCTGAATCCCTGAGGTGAAGTATGAAAGTCCACGCACGAGGATTGCTTGCTTCGTGTCGTTGTGAGAGTGATGCTCTTGTGTTCCCTGATTAAACTCCAAATTCTTCACATATCAGATTAGATTTCGAAAGCGAGTGAGTGGAAGAAACATACATGGAAGGAGACGGTGTGAAATTCGTCAGATGGGGTTACGAGGTTCGAACTTCATCTGAGCCCTGCATCTCCGCCATCAACTCCTACTACCATCAGGTGATGAGCTATGGCAGAGATAGGTGTGTGATTCTTGATGCGCTGGACCATGATAACAACTGTGTCCTGGCTAACATCTTAGCCGCTCATTTCCTTCTATCCGTTGACCCTTTTCGAGCTTCCTCTTGTCTTCTCTCCGCCAAATTGCACCTTGTAAGTTGTAATCTCTCTTCTCCTTCTTTTTCTTCAATTCCTTTCTTTTTTATTTATCTCAATACTTGGAATTGGAATTCTGCTTGTGGCAGGAAAATGCTACATTCTATGAGAAACTAGTTTTTGAATCCATTAATTACTTGATATCTGAAGAGAGAGATGATGATGTGGCTCTTCAACTGCATTCTAAGGTAACACTTAGGTTCCCTTGAATTAGTTACTTGCTACTTATTTATGTATTACATCTAATATCAGGTATTTGTGAGATTCATTAAATGAATTTTATTCTTCGCTCCAAAAATTGGATCATATAGAATCAAGGTTTTCATACAATCCTTTGGTTCATGCTATGGAATTGTGGATGCAATGTCAAAAATAGGAACTACAGTTGATACATAAGAGGTTAACACTGCTGATTATTTTGGTGACAACTGTGTGACCTGCATAGTGAGTATAGGAAAGGATGCAAACCACAAACTAATCTGAGAAGGGATTAGGCTAAGGTGAAAATAAATAGATGATTAGCTTTTAAAAGTTTTGGTATTGAAGCAGGATGCTTGGTATTTGGCTATTGCTAAAATTCTCTCCCTAAAATGGGCAATAGGGAGCATAATGCATGTTGCATATTGAATGCCTTAGTTGTTTTTGCCACTCGAATTACTTTCTCTGCTTTGAGATTCATCTGTATAGCTATTCAACTGATTAATGCAACCTTTTTTTTTTGAAGGTTCTAAAAGAGTTTCCAAAGGATCTAGTTACACTAAAGAGAGCACAAATCTTGTGCTTCTATATGGGTCGGCCTGATCTGTCTTTCTCACTTGTTAATCAGGTTCCTTTCATATCAAGATAATATTTCTGTTAATATCTGCTATGATGTACAAACAGATCTTTTCTTTGCCATAGAAAGATACTGTTTTGTTTGTAATACACTTTTGTCTTCTAGATTATTTGCAAAAATCCAACCAAAAAAAAAAAAGATTATTTGCAGAAAGTTGAAAAATTAAAAAGTTAATGTAAGATTTTTTTGCTTAAATATTAAATGTATATAATGGAGGACTAAAATGATGTAACTATAATAACCATTAAATTGCAGTGCAGAAAAGTATAGTGTTACACAACATGATTTCCATATTTTTGCTTTCTATATTGAAATTGCTGTAAGATGAGAGTTTTTAAATTTGAGAAATATTTTGCCACCTATATTCAAATACCACTTGGAAGTGGGAATTTAGAATCAGCACAAATGCCTCAATCAAAATATTAAAAAGATGCCTCATTTAACTTCTATTTTTCATTCATCATCAATATGTTATCCAAACTTCAGTGTTATACCAGACATAAGGATTGGGAACATTGTATTCTTCTCATCTGAATTTTACTCTTATTATTGTCTATTGAAGGAATGCTTGAGTAGCTTATTATTTTACAGGTTCTGCCCCAAAATGAAGGAGAAAACTACTTATATGGCATGCTTGCTTTTCCTTTATTGGAGCTTGGAAAAATGAGAGATGCTGAGGAAGCTGCAAAAAGGGGACTCAACATCAATGAGGAAGACAGCTGGTCACAGCATGCTGTAGGTCAACGTATTTATTAAATGTTGGAATATGCATTGCAACTAATATTACTGCATAATAATATCTTTTGAGAATACTGCATAATACAAAAGATGATAACTCATCCTCACAAAGATATGAAAGTAACAATTAAGTTCTTTTAGGAGCCAATCCCTTGGTATATCATGTAAGGGAACACCATCAAACAAATCATGTGCTCTTTCAAGTTGTCTAGTTAATCATTGAGATTTTGGATTTGTCTCCGTCCATCTTCCATCCATCTAGGGTAATGTCTCAGAAATCCCCATCCCCCCCCAGCAATATATTTGATGAGTCAAATAAATGAAAGCAGCAACAAAATTTTAGAGAAAGGTCAATCAATTACCCTGGACTGGGGAGTTTTATCAACTTCCAGTTTCAGACTCAGACAATAATATTTATTAATATATGTTGCAGTCAGAAATATGTTTTAACAAGTACTTTTTCATAAATTATGGGGTAAGTAGTAAAATACTTGAATTCTGTTGTGTAGCTTTGCCATGTTCTTCAATACGAGTGCCGTTTTAAAGAAGCTGTGAACTTCATGGAAAAATGTTCACCATCATGGAGTTCTCTTTCATCTTTTATGTAAGAATTTGATTTGATTCATTTTGACAAAGGCTTTATCTCCCATATTGTTACTCATACAAAGAATCACCACTCTTCCAGGTTAACCCACAATTGGTGGCATGTAGCCCTTTGTTACTTAGAAGGTAGTGCACCAAACCAAAGAGTGCTTGAAGTATATGACAATCATATATGGAAGGAGTTAGACAAAACTGATGCCCATGGCGCAGAGGTATGTGATTTTTTTCTGCTTATAACTATTAATGCATCTCATTTTCTTTCTCTTGATGTGGATTTTAATTGTCTGATCATAGGTTTACTTGAATGCCGTGGGTTTGCTTTTGCGGTTGTATGTACGAGGTGAATCAGATCTCACTGATAATCGTCTCAAGGTGCTTGCTGAATGCCTAACCGATCAAGTAAGTGCATATTATATACAACAACAACAACAACAAAGCCTTGTTCCACTAAGTGGGGTCGGCTTAAGTGCATATTATATGAGTGAAGGAATTGGAATTACGATGCGTATGATGTAATGATGTGCAACTGGAAATGATAATCTATGGTAGATGTTCTGGTTCTGATATAGTTTCTGTATAAGCTTCATGCTACGATTCACATACTTCACAATTCAAACAAGTCACTGTGTCCGTGTTGTTGATGTGTAGTGTTGGATACTTTGTAGATATTTTAGGTACTTCTAGTAATAGTTTAGTATTTTTCATACTGATTTTTCAGACCTTCCGTTAATAAATGAGTAGATGTTACATAATAATCAATCAAATAATTATAGTTTATTGTGTTTATTAATTTATATTAATCCTAGGATAACCAACTTGGGTTGATAGAGTAGTTAGCTCACTTGTCCGCTTAAGCAAGTGTCGAGAGTTCGAATCCCGCCTTGTATATGCAACAACCAATTGGCAGTGACAAATCCTTAAATGGAGCTCAGATTCGTGACTGATTAGTTATTGGCCTTCCGAGTTGGGAGATACCGTGAGAAATAAAAAAAAAATATTAATCCTAAGATTAGTATTCCTCTCTTTTGGT
Source organism: Arachis hypogaea (assembly GCF_003086295.3). NCBI lineage: Eukaryota > Viridiplantae > Streptophyta > Magnoliopsida > Fabales > Fabaceae > Arachis > Arachis hypogaea. The sequence goes on from NC_092040.1 coordinate 23,522,679, forward strand.
TAAAATTTGGTGTTTCATGTCAACTACTTTACCAATTTTTTGTTATACTAAAGTTGCATCATATCTTGTAATTTCTGCACATTTATGTAAAGGTGATCATGTCCTATTATGTTGCCATCTCGTATTAGTATTCCTGTAATTGTGTTGCATTATGTCCATATTATATTAATATTTGTGCTTCATAGGCTTCGAATATCATGTTAGAGAAATTTTATTCTTCCATTTAAGGTAATCAATTGGAAATCTTTTGTTGAGCAATTTACGTATTTATGGCTTTATGCTAAATCTTTTCAGGCAAACTGGTATCTAGAGTGGCACCTTGATGTATTGACAGTGTGGGCTTTGGCAAAATCTGGAAAATTTTCTGAAGCAGCAGATCTCCTTAAGGGTTTGAAAGAAAGGTGGAAATGTTTTATTTTTCCGAAAAAATATTTGAGACACTACAATAGGATATGAGATAAAAATGGCATGTTATCTTCTTATTGTTAGGGTTTCAAGGATGAATATAAAGAAACAACAATCAATGCAGAGAGCAATGAGGGTATGCTCCGGTTGCTGCTTCCATGAATTATCAAAATCTATATAGTATGCCCCGTTCACAGCTCATTTTTTTTTTCTTATCCCTTTTTAGGTGTGGGGTTATCAGCCCTTCAGCTCACATTTATATTTTTCCTTGAACAATTAGTTGGGTACTATTGAGAAAGTTCTAGGAGCACATTTAATGCATGCTCCAAAACATATACAACCCCTCATTTTTATTTAAAATACTTTAAAAAGTTTAACCCTGTGTTTTACTAATAAACTGTCTACTTTTAAATGTTCACTTGAATTAAGAAAAATAATTGAAATGTATTGGTGTCAAAAACTAATTTAGAAAATTATCCGGAATCCTCTTAACTACTCTAATTATTTTACCCACTTATTTCTTTCGTTCATTTCTTAAGGGGTATAACTAGAAAAATACAATTAATTTGCTATGCCTATGTGGACAATTTTTTTGTGGAAAAATAAAATTTCAAGTGGACAGTTAATTAAAAGCAGGGTAAGTACTATATAAAAAATTATAAATAAGCGGTGTAAATGTTTTGAAGTACTCATTAGATATGGCTCTAAGAGCATATAAATATTTCCTATACTTTGATTGTAATTCTTTGGTTCTCAATTACTCTAAAAATGAGAAGAGTTAATGATTGTTGGATTTGAATTTCTAATAAGCCCATGTATAGCTTTGTCCTGCGTTGATGACTTTTGTGAGTAATAGAAAAGTTAAGTGCAGCAGTTTTAACTATTTACATCTCCACATATTTGATTGATTGTTTACAAAGCATTACAAAATTGATATGTATGTGGCTAAAACACCTACATATACATAAACTGCAAAATTTGTTAACGCTATTGTTTGCTTATGATAATTTTTCTCTCCATTTCTCTTTGTTTAACTTAGCTTGCAGAAGCAGTTTATGCGTATGGAACAGGTAATGACAAACATGGAGTGGAATTACTAGGTCCAGATTTTGATGCCATGGATTATAAGGTTGTACAGATCAAACCTCTATCTGAATAGTGGCTTTCCCTTTTGCTTATTGTGAAATTATTGATAACAAATGCACTTACACCTGTGAAGATAATTGGGGCATCTGATGAACAAGTTGATGTATTCAATGATGTTTGGTTTAGCATGTTGCTGAATGCTGAAGAAGCAATGAAGGGTAAACATCTGAAGCTTCTCGAATTGTTCAAAAACATGAGCTATTCTAACTCCAATCTTATTTTAACACAGCCATTGAAGCAATCGAAAAGCAAATCAAGAAGAGGGAAGGCATCCCCTTATATTGGCGAATGCTGGCATGTCTAACCCTTGTCCATGATCCTTTTTGTTCGTGGTTCTTGAGAACAGTGCATACAACATCTTCTCTTGCAGAATTCTTAAACTGCTGCTATTGTTTTCTGTTTTGTTTATTCAGGAGAGAGCGTACAAACTCGCAAACAGGCCAGAAGCTGAACATGCAAAGGCGAAGGCCAAGGCATTGGAGGAATCTTATTTCAACTAAAGGAACAAGTAACAATTATATCGCATCCGTTTCTTGCACAAATGCTACAAGTTGTTTTGTAGCTTGTAGTGGTAACCAAGTATGTAAAATAAGGCAATGTGTTAGATCCATCAGATTAAACTTGGTGTATCATGTCGAAGTGATTTAATGGTATAAATTTACATGATGCATTATCATATAACATACACCAAATTTATACCACTAGATTACCTTAAAGGCATGATACGCCAAGTTGTGTATCATAACTGTATCATAACATTCTCTATGAAATAAATGTAAAGGGATACAGGCTTGCGGTGGGGTTTGATCCCCACCAATGCGAAATTTCCCCTTCAATTGCATCTTAATGTTCCGCAAGGCCAGGCTGCATTAAAATAAGTAAATAAATGAATGTAACTAATCATGGATGAATTACTTTAGCTTCTTACTTTCTTCGGCCGCTTTCAATAAATGCGTTTGCTTTAGACTATCTCTGCGAATTTGGATGCCACTTTGGTGGCTCGTGCCATCTCACATTGACTTTGCTTGACAAAGTTGGAGGGGATAACTACAAAAAATGAAACAAACAAAAAAAAAGGCACAGAGAGAACGAAGGTGGGAGTTCAACTGTCTAATTTCTAGTGAGGAATTGAAACCGCTAATCACGGAAAAAGATTAAAACAAGTCCATTTTCGTTGACGTGAAAAGCTTGGAAACAAGACTTTTAAAGCTTTTAACTCCGACCCACCAATATAGAAACTCCACCTCAATGGCAATGTCTTCTCTAAGTGTTACGAGTTCGGAGTTCCCACAGCAACAACCTAAAACCTTAAAGGGAAAAAAAATGCTGTTTGCAAAATTAACCTACTTGTCAATATCCTACCAGTCTTTATCAACAGAAAAGCATAACCTTCCCTAAAGATAACCAAGATTATAAGTAATTCGCATAAGAACACAAATTATCCTATAAATATAGTTCATTACTTCATTCAAGAAAGAAACGAAGATTGATCTACAAGTATTTCAAGAGTTATACATTAGTACAAGCTAATGAGTATATTTACCATGAATATAAGCCTAAGAAGTGAATGTGTGCCACTCGTTCTTCAGTCCAATAACTCCAACAACCTTTACCAAGTTTAAATCTTAAATCCCCAAACCAAAACCCTAGCCGTACCCGTACGGAGTCATTCTGACATTTTCCCCCATATGTTACCACTTACCACAAGCAATGGAAGCGTCATATTAAACAAGGTCAAACAAGACCCTCGTGCGTGTGACTTAGGAGTCCAACTATGACGTGGCAACAACTAAAATTAATAATTTAATAATGTTCATATCATCATAGCCATTCAAAAACGGTCACCTTCCATCAAAAGAGTCAAAGCTTCCACATGTGCCCACAACCACAAGTCCCCACTCACTCCCTTGCCACGTCAGCACGGCCTCTCACTCTTCTTAGCTCCTGCACAACCTCCTTCGAATCGGGCCGGTCATCCTTCTCCGCCGCCACGCATCGGAACGCCAGCTCCGCCACGGCCGCAACAGCGTCACCCACGGCCTTCTTATCCGCCGCAAGAACGGGGTCCACCACCTCGTCAAGCTGTCCCATCTGGATCCTCGAAACCACCATGTCTGCTAGCGCCATCTCTCTCTTGTCCCTCTTTGCATCCACCGCCCTCAGCCCCGAAATCAGTTCAAGAAGCACAACGCCAAAACTGTACACGTCACTCTTCTCGGTTAACCGGAATGACCGGTGGTAGTCCGGGTCCAAATACCCTGGCGTACCTTGCGGCCCCGTCCACACGCACCCGTTGTTCCCGGTCGTTGTCGTTGAGCCAGCCGACGACGCCGTTTTATCTTGCAACACCAGAAGCCTCGAGAGACCAAAGTCACCGACCTTCACCCTCATATCCTTCTCCACAAAGATATTGGAAGTAGTTATATCCCTATGAACCACCGGCGGCATCACCGCAAAGTGAAGGTACTCCATTGCCATTGCAATTTGCAGCGCCATCTCCAACCTTACCTGTAACACAAAATCCAGGTCATAACGCATAGAAATTTCTTATGCTGCAATTATAATGCGAAATCTCATCTTATATTACCTGCCATTTTAGATGTAGTTTTCTGTTATTACGGCCATGGAGATGGTCGGCGAGGGTGCCGTTAGGGACGTAGTCGTAGACCAGAAGCAACCCTTTTGGGTCACTGCAGTAGCCATGGAGCTTCACGAGGTTGGGGTGGTTTATGCTAGAGAGGATGAGGATCTCGTTGCAGAAGGACTTGGAGGAGAACGCTTTTCCGGCAGCGGCGTTGTGGTGTTGGTGGAGATGTTTCACGGCGACGAATCTCCCGTCGCGGAGTTGGCCGAGGTAGACGGAGCCGAACCCGCCGTCGCCGATCTTGCGCTTGGGGTCAAATCCATTCGTGGAGGACTCAAGCTCCTCGTAGGTGAATACCGGAGGGAGGAGGCTGCGGTTGTTGCGGAGGAACACGGCGGTTGGATCTTCCTCTGAGAATGGCTGTTTCCACGCACCAGCATTCCTCTTGATAAACGCAACAATTGACACAACGATTAACAGTGTGGTCAACGCAACAGCGAGGGTCAACACAGCGGTTCTGTTGGCCTTGATGAACTTGCCCTTGGGGATCCACGGCGGCGAGATGGTGGACTCAGAATGGAAGCAGATGAAGTTCTTGTTGGGGTCGGAAGTATTGAATCCGCAGAAGCCTCGGCATTGTTTGCAGCTGGTGAAGTAAGGGTCTTGAGCTTGGTCCCATTGGAGTTCGATCCCGGAGAAAGATAGCATCTTGTCGAGATATCCTAAGGGGTCGGTTTGGCAGGTAGGTTCGGAGTCCGAAGCTGAGCGATGCATAGATCCGCAGTCAGGGAGGAGCAGGTTCGGGTTTTTGATGAGGTTGCATTGCCAAGAGCAGCGGTTACAGTTTGTTGGAGGGGAACATGGGTGGAGGAAGAATAGGCGGGCACATGAAGCGTCTAGGACTCTAAAAGGAGAGGCGGAGAGGTTAATGGGTTGGTTGGGAATGGAGAGGAAGTGGGTTGAAGGGCATGATGTATCGTTGTTGTGAGGGGAGAGGATAATGGAGGAAGTGTTGGGTTTGTAGGTGAGGATGGAGAAGGTTAGGTTGTTGATGGAGATGAAGGAGTGGGGGGTGGAGCAGCGGAGTTGGAAGGAAGGGTGGCCGCAGCCTGGGGAAGAGGAGAATGGGAACGGTAAGGGTAGGGTGGAAGCGAATGGAGGGCATGGTGTTTTTGTGGATGAGCAAGCCATGTGGGAAGTTGATGGTGTGCAGAAGAAGCTGAAGAAGAAGAAAAGGTAGAAAACGGAAATGGAGGAGACATGGAGGTGGGGATTCATGAATGGTGAGATGAGATCTGGTTATGGCTATTGATGAGTGAAGGGAGGGAAGAGAGAAAGGGTAAAAAGAAAAGAATAGAATGAGACTTGAGACTTGAGAGGGTCACGTGTAGCAGGGACGTAAAAATAAATATATTAGTCTATATCAAGCACAGGCCCCGGTAACACAACTTTTCAACTTTATTTTACTATCGATAAATTCAATCCAATTTAGTTACAATATACAGAAATTATTTTCGCTTTTTAATTTTATTACGGAGAATGGTGTAGGATAGCGATACAGAGAAGCAATATGTTTTATAGATGTATAATGTGAGAGAATTACTAATCGGACGATGCCAGTGTTTCTAGACAAATTGAACGGTCCGATTTAAAAAAATATATATAATAATCAATTCGAATTATCTGATTTAATTTTTGTTTTATTAAAAAAAATTTATACAACACAGACGGTCCGATTTGCTTCTTTTAAATTTTAAAATTTTTTCTTATAAATTGGACCATCTGATTTGTTCATAATATTTTTTTTTAAACATAACTCGTATAGTCTGACTTCTCTATAGCACAAGTCAAAAAAGGCTGCCTTCACAAGTTGGTCTAGCCTCCAATAACTAAAAAAATGAGCCAATTATTTTACATATAGAAAAATAAATGGTGTTTTTGTTTAATATTGGTGTTTAGGGTGCTTTACAAGAATGTGGATGCGTTAAAATTACACTGGCAACACGCAGCCTGCGTGATACCTTTAACAGATATTCGTAGTAGCTTTAACAGAATTTTTCAGCAGAAATTCACCACGTATCAAGCCATGTTTCAACACGTATGGTACTTTTGCAGAGATTCTCTGCACATTTCTGAGACAACTTTAGCAGAGATTTTCAGTAGAGTACTGAACACGTGGAAGCATCACAACAACACGCAGGCTGCGTGTTTCCACATGGCTGCTCCCAAACAGCTTGCAGGTTGCACGTTGCCCGTGCAATGCAGGCTGCTCCAGGCCACATGGCAGCCTCCCAGTAGCACGCATGGTGTGTGTTGACTACTGCTTCCCGAGGCGTCTCCATACAGGAGACAACACATGCAACGAGAAGTGATAGGAGTAAATGCATGCGAGGTTAGTGAGTAAGGAGTAGGGGTTGGCCATGTATAAAAGGGTTGGGGTGCTGGAAATTTGTTATGTGTGAGTGTTTGCTGTGTGAGGAAGGGTTGTGCGGTGGAGTTTTGTAGTGAGGGTTGGGGTTTGCTGGGTGTGTGTGTTTGCTGTTTTTGAGTGAGGCTTGGGTGGTAGAGTTTTGTTCTGTGTGAGAGTGGGTGGTAAAGGGTTTTGGAGAGTGCAAGGGTTAGGTTCAAACTGAAGGTAACTTTAGTACGTCTAATATGGTCTCCGATTATACGTCTCCGGAAGGTCATATTATCCCCCGCCACTTCCTGAACCACCACAGTCCAGCCATCACAGCTAGGGCAACCACTACAGCCATCACAACCATCATGGACACCACAGCCACCACAGTCTGCCTCAGCACGAGAATGTGCAAGGGTTAGGTTCAAATTGAAGGTAACTTTAGTACGTCTAATATGGTCTCCGATTATACGTCTTCGGAAGATTATATTATCCCCGCCACTTCCTGAACCACCACAGTCTAGCCATCACAGCCAGGGCAACCACTACAGCCATCACAGCCATCACGGACACCACAGCCACCACAGTCTGCCTCAGCACGAGAATGTGCATCTGGACTTTGAGTTTGCAGACTTTCCCGTATTCTCACCACAGGTTGATCAGTATACAGATGATGCGATCATCCGTCATTTCCTTCAGGGTAGTGCTCCTCTTGAGGATGTATTTGATGCAGCGCCACCACAGTATTCGTCGCAGTCACACCGGGCATCAGTGGACGGATCGGCTTGTTGAAGCCATCATACTCCCACACCCGATAGTCGAGCGAGTAATGCCATTGACCCGCATGTTGAGATTGATTACGGTCGTATGAATCTGCCAGCCAATGATCCGAGCGGTTTTGACTTGAATGCACCGACACAACAGGAGGTTGTTGACGAGTATATCCCTGGTTCGTCAGCTCCGCCAGCCATAGGTGGGTCAGGTCCAGTAGAGGGACAGGGAGTCGGCCATCAGTACAACCTACGAACAGATGTTCGGCCACCGAACAGGTTTACTCCCTCAACTGTTGACAAGATAGTCAACAAGACGATGCGGTTTTTTAAGAAAAACCTGTGAGCTGATTAGTTGGACTAATCTTCTGTTTAGTTGAACTTAGTCTACTTACTATTTCTATTACTTGCAATCATGTTTAGTTCATTCAAACTCGATATTATGTAATCTTTGTATTAGTTGCAGTATTATGTAATGTTTGTATTAGTTGCAATCATGTTTAGCTCATTCGAACTTGGTATTATGTTTAGAAATACATTACCATGACGAAATACATTAACTTAGATCTACATTAACCCTATGAACCATCACTGCCACCAACCCCCACTCGGTCTATCACGTTGTGCACATCTGCTACGACTATGACCCTACTTTTCGCAAAGACGGCATACCCGTGGACCATGCATTTCCTGTGAATCCATTTCATTTAAATACCGAGTTGATTTGGGGCGACCTTTTGACGTTCGCCTCAGGGCGGGATTCGGAACCATCGTCGGTCCCTGATAATCAGGCCATGTCGCTGTGTCGCCCAATGGGACAAACTCAATTCTTTAGACCTTGCAAATTTGCGACATCTTGTACACATCACTGACATACACCTGCCAATCAAGGCATTGGTTAGCACAGCACGCAATAACATAGCGACATGGAAGTCGCTTCACTTGAAAATGCCCACAGTCGCACTTCCTCTGTGCAAGATCAACTATTAACACTTATTCGCTTGGCATTTCGCGCACCTCAAATACCTCGTTTTTTTTATCAAACCGATGCGCGACTCTGTTTTCTGCATGCTGCATATTTAACTCTATCTGCTGAGTGGCAAACTCAGAGTAAGTAATCCCGCACGCTTGCGTTGGTAAGCCTCGGAACTCTTCCGCATAAAGAGCTCATTCAACTGATAATATGTTGCTCGGATGAGCGCCATGACAAAATTCACCGTTATGGTAAACCACTATATTTGCAGTGCCCTCCATGACATCAACAGCAGAGAAAAACACCTCACAAAGGACTCAACTCCTCTCTTGCAATGCAACAAAATAGCAATGGGTTCCAAATTTTATAGGCAAAATACTCATTTTGCGGGTTTTGTGTTGCAAAGCGATCCAATTAGCGTCCGCCACGTGTCAATCACGCAGGGTGCGTGTTGCACGGATGGACGTCGTGTGGCAATCATGCAGGATGCGTGTTGCATCGATGGCCGCCACATGGCAGTGCTTGTTTCTTGGTTGAAGCCACGTGTCAATCACGCATGCTGCGTGCTGACTCAGCACATTACCTGCGTGCTGTACTGTAGTCTCTGCTACATCCACCCACCTGTATATACACCAAAAAGCTCCATTCTGGGTATTACCCAACTATTTTATCCATATTCAAATTCTTTAACCTATGATATAAGCCTATTTTTTATATGAAAATTAGATGTGTGTTATGCTGAGTTATGGACGTTAGAGAGATTATACATTGTTGTAACAGTGGTAACTTTTGAATTAACGAAAAAAAATTGAACTGTCCGATTTTGAATTAACGGTTGTAACCCTAATTAGTCGAACTCTCTACTTCTTCTTTGTCTCTCAATTTTGAGATCTTTTAAAATCCTATTCTCTTGTTCTTTCTCTTTGAAGAGCCTACTTTCATGAGCTGGTTGAATTTGGAGGCCATGCATGTACCAGAATTTTTTCAATATATAAGTGCAAGTATTCAATTTGAATATTTGTATAATAGATTAATGTTGATCAATTAGGGTACATGACTAATATATGTGGTCTGTAAAATATAATTTATTAAATAGCATTTGATAACTTATTTATTTAGTTAAATATAGGATAATTACCTGTTTATATATATTTAATAATTATTTATGTATATTTTTTAATTTAGTAAATAACATTTATTACTTATTTATATTTATATTTGGATAATGATAAATATTAAATTATAATTTATGATTTATACGTAAATTTTGACTTTTTAAGACAAATATTTAATAGTTATTTATTTAGCTAAAATATAGTACATAATTACCTCCTTAATATTTATTTATTAAGTATTTATGTATATTTTTTAATTTATTATTTCGCATTTTGTATGGTTATTAATTATTAAATAGTATTTGATGAATTATTTTTATTTATATTTTGGATAACGAAAAATATTGATTTATAATTCATAGATAGATTTTTACTGTTAAGACATGTATTTAATTATTATTTATCAAAATAATTATTTTATGGTGTGATTGTAGCAAAGCTTCCTGTTATGGCAGATAGTGAATTCACAGTGAGAATGGAATTCAGTTCTAGGGAGCCCGTGATTAAGGCGATTAAAAATTATACCATCCGTAGAAATGTAGATTATTAGGTGTATGAGTCAGAACCAACGACATTTTATGCTAAATGTACACAATAAGGCGCATGTTGTGATTGACTTATACGGGCTTGTGATGCGTGAGCATCTTTCTTATCTTTTTCTAGTGAATTTACATTTAAATTGTTGAGTTTAATCAAGAATTAATTATCTTTTAACCACTATGGATGCTACTTTGAGTCTCGTGTAATTTTATTTATTTTAGGTAGCATTTGGCTGGATTTGATGGAGAAGAAGCTTGCACAAATGGAATGAGCACAAGAATTAAAGGAGATGATCAGCGAGTAGCGACGCGTGCGGGTGATTTGGAGAATTGTGCAGCGACGCGTGTGCGTACCTGACGCGTACGCGTGACACGCGAAAAAGACCATCGACGCGTACGCGTGACTAACAAGTACGCGTGACATGCGCCACGTGCAGAAAATGCAGAAAACTCTAGGGGCGATTTCTGGGCTATTTTTGACCCAGTTTTTAGCCCAGGAAACACATATTAGAGGCTTCAGAATGGAGGACTCAGGGGAACACTTTCTGTTACTTCCCAAGTTAAGCGTGGACCCTACAAAGCAAGTGGTCCCCATCCATCAATTAAAGACCTGCTGATTATTTAGTTAATTCTGATTAAAACTTTATGTTTATCTTTAAATAGGAAAAGATATTATTTTTGTTTTTAGAAATTAGATTTTAAATTTATGAGGATTAGATATAAAAGAGAAAGAAACTTCATTTTTAGGGGATTTTCATTAGTTAACTTTTCATTCTACCTTAGCCCAATTGACAATCCTAGTTTTCTTCTCTGAATCATGAGCAACTAAACCTCCATTGTTAAGGTTAGGAGCTCTGTCTATTATATGGATTGATAGTATTATTTTTCTATTTTAATTCATGTTTTGATTTATAAATTTAAGAATTGTTTTTGTTCTTTATCTTATGAAATTGGGTGGAATGGAAGTATGACCTTTTTTCTAATTAAGTTCTTGTATAACTTGGAAAAGCTCTTTACTTGAACAACAGCTTGAAAACATATTCTCCTGAATTTCTAATTGTTTGTATTTAACGGGATACCTAACATATAATCCCCTTATATTTGGATAATTAGGATTCTTGTGGCATATAAACTGGAATTTGATCATCACCCTCTAATTGAAATTAATTGATCAAAAAATTGGTAGTTGATAAATTTTAGATGAGACTAGAAAGGTCTAAGGAATTAGGGTCTAGTCATATATAGTTTGCCATGAATTATCTCACATGATTGAAATAGTTAGTAAGAAAAGTTAATTCGGAAAATAGATATCTCTGAAACCTTAAATGTTTTCTCCATATTTTATTCCCAACTTATTCACCTGCCTGTCTTCAAACTCTGGTATTCTGAGTTATTGTTTAATGCCTTTGAACTTCCAAACACTATTTTCTGTTTGCCTAACTAAGTAGTTTAACCAACCATTGTTGCTTAGTCCATCAATCCTCGTGGGATCGACTATCACTCACCTGAGGTATTACTTGGTACGATCCGGTGTACTTGCCGGTTAGTTTGTGGATTATAAATTCCACACCAGCTTGCAAAATGTGCAAGAAGTAGTCACACTTGTACTAGGGCCACCATTTCTCAAGACCATTCAAAGCTGGATACTAACACAATTGCAGAAACAATAAAGCTGTTAGTAGAAGTTGACCCATCTATAAAGTTGAAATCAATCATTGTGAAGTACAATCGAAGTTTAACTACACCATAAGTTATCGCAAAGCATGGTTAGCAAAGCAAAAGGCAGTGGAGTCAATTTTTGGAGGTTGGAAAGCTTCGTATGAAGCTTTGTCTATATGGATTGAGGTCATATGTCACAATGAGCTATCAACAATAATTCATTTTGAAACAATGCCTGCGTACCAGGGGGATAACTTGGTTCCTAATACCCGTGTACTATATCGAGTCTTCTGGAGTTATTACCCTTATATTAGAGCATTCAGACATTGCAAGCTAGTAGTAAAGGTAGACAAGACTTATTTGTGTAAAAAATAAAAGTGTTGTTTGTTGGTTGCAGCTTCACAGGATGGTAATAACAATATCATGCCTATTGCATTTGCGATAATGGAAAGAGAAACTCTGAGGCGTGGCACTTTTTTCTTAGTAACTTGCGACATGTAGTGATGCGTGATAGTGTGGGCCTTATTTTTGATTAACACGATTCCATCAGTTCAGTTATTGCTCGTAGTAACGGAGGTTGGTCTCTTCCTAGAGCTTTCCACATGTTTTGTATCAAGCATATAGAGTCCAACTTCTTGAAGAAGTTCAAGGCTCTGTGATAAACCACTATTTTATGGTTTATATTGTATTTAATTGAGTGGTTTTATCAAACTTTTCACCCACTTATTCATAGGATTTGCATGATTTTACAATTCCTTCCTAGTTTAGTTCTATGATTGAAAACATGCTTCTTTGGTCTTAATTTAGCTAATCTTAATCCTCTCTTATTACCATTCGATGCCTTGATCTGTCTGTTAAGTGTTTCAAGTTTCATAGGACAGGAATGGCTTAGAGAATAAAGAGGAAGCGTGCAAAAATGGAAGGAACAAAAGGAATTGAGGAGATGACCAGCGAGAAGTCACGCGGTCGCATAGCTCACGCGACCGCGCGAAATGGAAGAAATCAGAGTGATGCGATCGCGTGCCTGACGCGACCATGCAGATTGGAAGCTGCACGAACGACGCGAAAGCATGGACGACGCACACGCGTGGTACGAGAAATACTAAGTGACGCGAACGCGTGGACGACGCGGACATGTGACGTGCACGATCTGCACAATTACAAAAGTCGCTGGCAGAGATTCTGGGCCGCATTTCAACCCAGTTTTTGGCCCAGAAACACATATTAAAGTCAGGGAACATGCAGAGACTCAACATGCTTTCATAACTCACAATTTTAGGTTTTAGATGTAGTTTTTAGAGAGAGAGGCTCTCTCCTCTCTCTTAGGATTTAGGATTAGGATTTTTAGAAATTAGGGTTTATTTCTTCTTCAGCAACAGGTTCAATAATTTATGTTTCTCTTCTACTTTTATTTACTCTGATACTTTTATTTGTGTTTGATTTATGTTGCCCAATTGGCTTATGAAACTTTTCCATGTTATATTTTACTGCTTTGAATGAATATTACTTGAGGTATTCCAGATATTTATGATTTCAATTTAGCTTTCCACATTCTTGGCTTTGGTTAGGAAATCAGTAACTCTTGAGTTATCAAACTCAACGTGATCGATAATCGCTATCTTTGCTAATTAGCTTGAACTTCTATAATCCCAATCTTTTTCTAGGAATTAACTAGGATTTGAAGATCAAACTAATTAGCCACTTCACCTTCCTTCGCACCAGCAGAGGTTAACTAAGTGGAATTAAGATTCAATTTTCATCATCATTGATAAGGATAACTAGGATAGGACTTCCAATTTCTCATACCTTGCCAAGAGTTTATTTTACAGTCATTTATTTATTTTACTTGTTATTTATCATACTCGTTCATCATTCTCAAAACCCCCAATTTACAAAACTCATAACCAATAACAAGAACATACCTCCCTGCAATTCCTTGAGAAGACGACCCGAGGTTTAAATACTTCGGTTATCAATTTATTTAGGGGTTTGTTACTTGTGACAACCAAAACGTTTGTAAGAAAGGTTGATTGCTTGGTTTAGTAACTATACTTACAACGAGAGTTTACTATACTTCTAAACCATCAATCATCAGTTCTTCAAAATGGCGCCGTTGCCGGGGAATTGCAAACATGTGCCTTATTATTGGTTATTGTAAATATTTTTCAAAAAAAATTCAGATTTTAAATTTTTTTTTTATCTTATCTTATCTTATTTTTCAAAATTCAAATCTTTTTTTTCAAAAATTATATCTTTTTCAAAATCTTATCTTATCTTTTTTTCAAAGTAATTTCTTTTTTCTTAGTTTTTGTTTCTATTTTCTTCTACTACTATAAACTCTCACCCATTTGGCTATGAGTCTAGTTACAATTATGTTGTTGGAAGAGGAAATTACAATGAGAATAGGCATCAAGGCTGGAACAATCAAAGATGGGAGGAGCCACAAGGAATTGATCAACCCTCATGGCAACAACCACCTCCAATGGACTATCAACAACTATTCTGTGATGCATATCAAGGCAATGGCTATGATGAGCACTCTTTTGATTATCAACAACCACCACCATACGCCTATGAACCCCCTCCTCAACATAGCTTTGGACCACCATACTCACAAGCCCATTTTCACCATTCACCTCCATATGACCCTAACCCTCATCCACCGTACCAACCATCTTATGAACCATATGAACCATATATAGAACCACCCAAATTCCAACCCAATTACTCCCAAGAACCACCACCTCCACATGCACCATATCCATATCCATCAATCCAAGAGCCTTATGGTCCTACTTATGATACGCAAGCGGAACAAGAATCAACGGATCATCTCAAGGAAACAGTGGATCGATTTCAGGCAACCCTTCATCAATTGAATCAAGCAATAAATCAATTGGCTTCCCGATGTTTAGACACTCAAGGAACCCCCATGGCTTCATGTGGACAATCTAATGAAGAACGTAGCATGAAGGAGACATTAGAAACTCTGGTGGACAGTAAAGAGCATGAATTTGTACTGGAACAAGTGGAGGAAGCTAGAATTATTGAAGAAGAAGAAGTGGTTGAAGACTTAGGAGATGCTGAACCTCTATGGGAATGTCAAGACATAGAGCCTCCTTCCAAGGTATTTGAAATTGATGTTGAGGAGGGTGTACAACTTACAAGGCATGTCATAATAGAAGACTTGGAAGAGGTTAATCAAGAGATGGAGATTCAAGAAGAAGAGGCACAACCTCCCATGCCCTTGGTGAGCAATAACGAAGAGATTAAATTAGAAGAAAGCCACCAAGAGGAAGAGGTTGATATTGAAGAAGCTTGCAAAGAGGTGGAAGATGTCAAAGAAGAGCACAAGGAAATGGAGCTTGCACGTTCATTAGAAACACCTCCCCCTAAGTTACCATCATCCTTCACAACATTCAAGTGGGTAAAATTCATATCCCTTAGCTTTCTAATTCCACTTGAATATGGGCTACTGGAGACGGATGGTCAGCTTAGAGCTCTTTGTGGCATTAAGAATAAGAAGAAGATGGTCAGTAGTAAGAATTGTCCTACAAGGTTCCTTATGGTGGGAAGCTTTAAGTTTAAACGCAAAGGTTGGTGTAAAGCTCAACTGAATGGGTCTAGGAAGTTGTTTGGCCGCTGCAGTGAGAATTCAAATTAATTATCACCCAGCTGGAAAAATACAGATCCCGACAAAAATGGGTGTACAAGCAAGATTTGGGATCCTGGAATCTACTCTGACATTTGTCACCCCGGGAGCCTAAGAATCTGTTTGAAGCTTCTTAAGGGCTTTACATGCTTAGTTTGGGACCCCAGAGGTTACTAGAGATACAAACATTGGTGGAGATTCCTGGATGAGTTCAAACACAAGCCACCATAACAGGGAGCTCACTAAATGTCCAACTTAAGGACTTTAACTAAAAGTGCTAGGTGGGAGACAACCCACCATGGTATGATCGTTCCTTTTTTTCATTTTTATTTAGTTTTATTTGTTTTCGAGTTTTATTTTATTTTATTGAACCTAGAGTTTTGCATAACATTCATATTAGCATTGCATTCTGCATAAAAAAAGGGGAAGCCGCGACAGCATCGCCGACGCGACTGCGTCGCAGGTGGCTCAGAGAAAATGATAAATCGAATAGAGAGTCACGCAAGAGCGTGGCTGGAGGCATGCCCGTGGCACAAATCGCCCCACGCGACCGCGTTGATGACGCGTCCGCGTCACATGCGAAACATGCCTCCCACGCGTCCGCATCACCTACGTGGCCGCGTGACCTGGTAATCGACGTAAAAAAGAGTGCATAGCTGAAAGTTATGCTGGAGTGGTCCTGGATTAGTGCTAGACGCACAATCCCTACCACGCGAACGCGTGCCCCACGCGTCCGCGTCATATCCCAATATTGGCCACTCACGCGATCGCATGACCCACGCGATCGCGTCACCCATATTTTGGCAAAATAAGATTTTTGAACAGAAAGTTGTGCGAGCGTGAGGCTGCCCTCGCGCTAGTCGCATAAAACGAGTCACGCGTTCGCGTGACCGACGCGACCGTGTCGATTAACTTAAAGCGCAAGTCGCGCGAACGCGTCCCCCACGCGTCCGCGTCGCTTGCGCCGCACAGCTTATCCTGATCCGCGCCAAAATTTTATCTTTTCTCCCCCAATCCTAATTTTTCCTTACCTCTTTCTTACTTACCTCTTCTTCTTTTCTTTCACTTCTCATTCTTCTTTTCTTTCATTTTATTTAATTTATTTGCATACTTTCATTCATTGCATTATTTTCATTGGTGTTAGAAATTTATTTGGGTCATTATTTTCTAAATTTTTGTGAATTGTTTGACAATTATATATTACTTTTTAAAGGATTGCTTGCATGTTCAATTTAATGCATTCAATAACTTATTTACCATGCATGCTAAGTGTTTGTGAAAATGCCCATATGGCATTATACACTGTTTTTCAGTATCTTCTATCCTTCTACTCTAATGCCTGCTTTTCACAACACCCTTTCCAATATTCTATTAATTGAATATAATTGTCAATACAAATGTTATTGTTAGTTTCTCACGACTAATAATACATTATGGATTTTAATGCTTGATTTACGCTACTCATGCCTTTGCCAGCATGCCAATAAACATCTTGCATTTAATTGCCTCAATTTATCATGCCCTGTTTTCATTACTGTCCTAATTTCATGGAGTCGCGACCATGTGTTAACGACATTCTTCTTTATTTTGGCATGATTCTTACTAGTACTGCCCTCTCCCTTGCTCTATCCCTTTGACTTCATGTCCCTTTCTCTTCTCCCTTTTTCAGGCTGGCCACCGGGAAGAGTAAAGAGAAAGACTCTACAACGAGCATCGGCTGAGGAACCACAACACCCGCCCACCTGTACATCTCAGCATGCACCGAGGACGGTGCAATCTTTAAGTGTGGGGAGGTCGATACCGATCTCCACGGGTCAGTTAGTCCCTTCTTAACACCAATTTTTGTTTTTCGTTGTTGCATTACAGTTTAATTTCGTGCATATTTTACCACTTGATTGAAGTAATATTTTCTTTTTCAAGAAAACTTTTTATAGTATTTCACTAATTTAAATTAAAAACTTTTTGAAAAACTTGTATGAAGAAATATTGTTTTGGAACATAGTTTAGAGCTCGAACACACAAAAACCAGTGAGATTTTGAGCCTATTTGATTGGTTGTATTCTATCAACCAATAGTTTATTTTTTATGTGTGTTTTTCTCTCTAAAATTGTGATATTTGTCTTGCTTAGTTCTATATTTCCATCATTTGATGTATGCATGCACTTATATGATTGAGGCCTTGTTTCACTGAGCTTACATACCCATATGCCTTATCTTTTATTATCCTTTGCAAACCTATGTTGAGCCTATTTTACCCCTTGTTCTTTACTTTAGCTCATTACTAACTCTAAGCGGAAAACAATAATGTCCTTAATTTGAATCCTTGGTTAGCTTAGACTAGTAAAAGTGCTCATGATTTAAGTGTGGGGAAGTTGGGTTAGAAAATATTTGGTTTGAATAATTGGGTGTTATATATTTTAGTGAAAAATGTGCAAAATAATAGTTGAGCACATATTATTGCATTCAATACTTTAATCATATGCATTGAGAAAAATAAAAAATAAAAAAAACGAAAAAGAAAAAGAAAAAGAAAAGAGCAAATAATAAAAAGGGACAAAATGCTCCAAAGTAAGTGTTGGTATTAATACATATGTACTGTACTCAAATTTAGGATGCATGAATATGTAGAAAATACAGTTAATGGGAAGTTAGATTTTGTATTTTAATTAAATGGATTGTCTTAAGTTAAGTGGAAAGTTTATGTTAATTAAGGATTCAAATTTTAGTCCACTTGGCCAAATACAATCCTACCTTGACCCTAACCCCATTACAACCCTTAAAAGACCTCTTGATTTGTGTATTGGTGCATTAAATTTTTGTTGATTGTTAGATGAAGAGCAAGCTATAGAAAGCAAGATTAATAGAGAATTGAGAGAATTGACCCTATACACCTGAGAGATTAGAGTGATATACACTACGAGTGATGGTTCAGTGCTTAATTCTATGTTCCCTGCTTTCATGAGCTATCTTCTTCTTGAAAGTTATTTATATTGTATTTTGTGATTTGAATTAGTGAAATCTAGTTCATATTTATTCTTGAAGGATTTATTTACTTTTTCACCAAGTAGGTAGAATTATTTTAGCATGTAGTTGCATTCACATTCATAGGTTGCATTTTATGAGTCTTGCTTTTTCCTACTCATTTATTTTGTTTCCTTGAGCTTATCATGAGGACATGCTAATGTTTAAGTGTGGGGAGGTTGATAAACCACTATTTTATGGTTTATATTGTATTTAATTGAGTGGTTTTATCAAACTTTTCACCCACTTATTCATAGGATTTCCATGATTTTACAATTCCTTCCTAGTTTAGTTCTATGATTGAAAACATGTTTTTTTTTGTCTTAATTTAGCTAATCTTAATCCTCTCTTATTACCATTCGATGCCTTGATCTGTGTGTTAAGTGTTTCAGGCTTCATAGGGCAGGAATGGCTTAGAGAATAAAGAGGAAACATGCAAAAATGGAAGGAACACAAGAAATTGAGGAGATGACCAGCGAGAAGTCACGCGATCGCATGGCTCACGCGACCGCGTGAAATGGAAGAAATCAGAGTGACGCGATCCCGCGCAGATTGGAAGCTGCACGAACGACGTGAAAGCATGGACGACGCGCACGCGTGGTACGAGAAATACTAAGTGACGCGAATGCGTGGACGACGCGGACGCGTGACGTGCGCGATCTGCAGAATTACAAAAGTTGCTGGCAGAGATTCTGGGCCGCATTTCAACCCATTTTTTGGCCTAGAAACACAGATTAAAGTCAGGGAACATGCAGAGACTCAACATGCTTTCATAACTCACAATTTTAGGTTTTAGATGTAGTTTTTAGAGAGAGAGAGGCTCTCTCTTCTCTCTTAGGATTTAGGATTAGGATTTTTAGAAATTAGGGTTTATTTCTTCTTCAGAAACAGGTTCAATAATTTATGTTTCTCTTCTACTTTTATTTACTCTGATACTTTTATTTGTGTTTGATTTATGTTGCCCAATTGGCTTATAAAACTTTTCCATGTTAGACTTTACGGCTTTGAATGAATATTACTTGAGGTATTCCAGATATTTATGATTTCAATTTAGCTTTCCACATTCTTGGATTTGGTTAGGAAATCAGTAACTCTTGAGTTATCAAACTCAACGTGATCGATAATCGCTATCTTTGCTAATTAGCTTGAACTTCTATAAGCCCAATCTTTTTCTAGGAATTAACTAGGATTTGAAGATCAAACTAATTAGCCACTTCACCTTCCTTCGCACCAGCAGAGGTTAACTAAGTGGAATTAAGATTCAATTTTCATCATCATTGATAAGGATAACTAGGATAGGACTTCCAATTTCTCATACCTTGCCAAGAGTTTATTTTACAGTCATTTATTTATTTTACTTGTTATTTATCATACTCGTTCATCATTCTCAAAACCCCCAATTTACAAAACTCATAACCAATAACAAGAACATACCTCCCTGCAATTCCTTGAGAAGACGACCCGAGGTTTAAATACTTCGGTTATCAATTTATTTAGGGGTTTGTTACTTGTGACAACCAAAACGTTTGTAAGAAAGTTTGATTGCTTGGTTTAGTAACTATACTTACAACGAGAGTTTACTATACTTCTAAACCATCAATCATCAGTTCTTCACTCCGTACTTGCAGAAGCTTATCGTTAACATTGGTAAATTTGAATAAAACGAAGTTTGTTATTGTTATAGTTAATATTATAATGAATTTTGTTTATAGTTGGCCTTTTTATATCACAGGATATTCAAGGACGGTTCGCGAGTACGAGATGCATTATCAGTGATTACGCAAACGGGATGAGGCTTACACCAACTGGTTGAACCAGATCCCACGTAAATAGTATGCTTTGGCATTTGATAGTGGATACCGATGTGTCATATGACCATCAATCTAGTGGAATGCATCAATTTGGTCTTCAAAGGGGCACGCAGTCTCCCAGTCACTGCACTTGTTAAGGCAATATTTTACAGGCTTAATAAATTGTTCACCAGAAAAAGATCCAAGGTTAAGGCTCATATTAATGCTAGACAAGTGTTCTATGAGCTTGTGACCTCCAAATTATATGTGAATCAAACAGGCATTGGGGGAACATCTAGGTTAGTTACTTTGATAGACAGAATGAGGTATTTGATGTACGTGAAATGCCTAGTGAAGTGGAGTATAAAGTTGACCTATGTCGACAACGTTGTGACTGTGGAAAATTTCAGGTGGACCAGATTTTGTGTCGACATGTTTTTTCTTGTTGTGAAAATCCACGACTGGATTGGCAAATGTATATTCATGACGTTTACAAGATGGACCGAGTTCGAAGAGTATACAAAGCTAGGTTTAGGCCACTAGAGAATCTCACAACATGGCCTCTTTATCATGGACCTCAATTTGTAGGCAATTCATTTCTCAGACAGGTAGCCAAAGGTCGTCCAAAGATGACCCTTTCTTGAATGAGATGGACACTCGGATGTTGCATGGTCCTAGGTGATGTAAGCAATGCGGTTTCGAGGGCCACAGCCGTAGTATATATCATCAACGCAGTAGAGTAAGTGCATGTCCAACCACCCAATAGAATTATTACTGTTGTTGCATTTCGTTTGTGATGTTATTGTATGACTTTGGCATTTTTATATATAGTATTCAAGTAGTTCATAGTTAATAACATAAAGTGAATTAACATAGTCGATTCAGACATTCTAACTAAAAGAGTTAACAACAATAAACACATTATTTTCTCATCACCTACTTTACATCTTTGTATAATTTTTTGCACTTATTTGCAACCTTGTTAAAAGCAGACGGGGTAAATTGATTAGCGCTCTTATGTGAAGGATTGGCTCTAAGGTTGAAGCCTTTTTCTTTTTCGCTTGTGGCTATACCTATTAAAATATAACACATGCAATGACCAACTACTCAAACCAAAAAGACTATCAGGTAGTATTCTATATAAAATGCGATCATTCCAATAAATTAGTTTACATGCACTAGGTGCTGAATCAACGCCACGGTCTTCATCATCTTGATTAGCTGACTCATTATT
This sequence comes from Arachis hypogaea, assembly GCF_003086295.3. Classification (NCBI taxonomy): domain Eukaryota; kingdom Viridiplantae; phylum Streptophyta; class Magnoliopsida; order Fabales; family Fabaceae; genus Arachis; species Arachis hypogaea. Next base: position 23,543,965 of record NC_092040.1, read on the forward strand.
GTCATCTTCATCGTCGTCATCATCATCGTCGACGTCCTCATCCTCATCCTCATGCGGATGGTCTACTAGGTAGTCATCATCCTCATCATCAACTACCTTATATCTCTCCAGATTAGAACCATCAGAATACGCCGTGGATTTTCGCTCTGTATGATCCCTCTTATAGCATCATCACTCTTACTCAAGTCAACAAATAGTCTACCACCAGAATTTTCAGAGGAAGTGTCAGCCGAGGTCTCAAATCCGAGGACCTCCTACCTGCAGCAATACCACTTGGGTGCGCCCTCTGATTGGTGGGAATGTCTCCGTAATTACCTGACTTTGACTGACCTGGCACTGGAGCCATGAATCCAAGCAGCTGGCTAAACGAAGCTTGATCCCCTGATTCAAACTGTAGAACACTCCAATACTGTTGATGTCATGAGACTGATGGTGTAAAATAATCCGAGGAATGCGTATGAGGAATATATGGTGTAAAATACTCAGGCTCTTGTTGCTGCTGTTGATTCTCCTGATTATACACTGGATTGCCCTCTTGATTCTCTTAAAATATGAGGTCTGATAGTTGTAAGTGGGCACTATATGTACTTTGATACCAATGCATGTAAATTTTTAAAAGATGTTGTGAAGGCACTAGGGATCAGCAAGAATATGACTATATCAATTCGTCCATTGCATCACCCAAAAAGAGTGGGTTACGGACCAATCTTGATTCTTAGGTCCAGTTAGTACTTTGCCGTATGCTTTACATAGATCTCGCTCTTGATGAGGAACACCCTGGGTCTAACCAAAGTTATCAGCGGCACCGTGGCACTCCAAAAAACTGAATGCTGATGGATGTCAATAAGCATCACGTTTGGCTCAATGCGAACAATTGCATAAACCTCCCAAACAAACTGGACACATTGAAAGTAAAAGGATTACACACCAAATAATAATACGGATAAACAAAAATAGATACTTGTTTATTACAGCATACATGTCCTTATTGCAGATCATCCAATGACCTCCTAAAGTGAGCAAGAGAATGAAATCTATAAGGTCGATCAGCACGCTCCCAGTTACACCACCATACATTAGACAATCCATTAATTAACTTTTATCATAAAAATTAAAATACAATGTACTACACTTTTTCAAAGTAGATAGTAATTAATGTTACCTGTTTGCAATTGGAAAAAATCGAGGATTGCCGGGATTGGCGCAAGAAATGGTAGACAGATCCAAGCCCAGGTAAGCAAAAGTGTCAGTGGACCATCGATATCCTTGCAGTTAACACGAGATGTCCTACACAATATTCTATACAGGTGTGCTAGGCATACTGATCCCCAACTAAATTGTATGATCCCAGAGAAGTTAGAGCAATGGCGGAAATTTTCAGTGCACCGCTACCCTAGACTTGTCTCCAAACAGAATGGTCCCAAATAATAACATTATGTGGTACTTTACATACCTTTGAATGTGAATATCATCAGTCAAGACTAAACAATCTTTTAGTACCCAAAATCACGTCTACTTTATGAAGCTTCTTCCTCTACAATCTGTCTTCCGAGGTGCAACACTAAACTAGTGCAAGCATTCAGCCTCTAAGGCCTCATAACTATTCAAGATCGGTCCTATAACTAGAAGATCATTTGTCAGAAGACCAAGAATTATCATCACATCCCCCAATGTCACAACAGACTCACCAACTGAAAAATGAAATGTGTGAGTGATGAGCGGATAATTTATACGCTTTTTGGCATTGTTTTTAGGTAGTTTTTAGTAGGATCTAGCTACTTTTAGGGATGTTTTCATTAGTTTTTATGCTAAATTCACATTTCTGGACTTTACTATAAGTTTGTGTATTTTTCTATAATTTCAGGTATTTTCTGGCTGAAATTGAGGGACCTGAGCAAAACTCTGATAAGAAGGCTGACAAAGGACTGCTGATGTTGTTGGATTCTGACCTCTCTGCACTCGAAATGGATTTTCTGGAGCTACAGAATTCCAAATGGCGCGTTCTCAACGGCATTGGAAAGTAGACATCCAGAGCTTTTCAGCAATATATGATAGTCTATACTTTATTCGAGATTAGATGACGTAAATTGGTGCTCTACGCCAGCTCCATGCTGCATTCTGGAGTTAAACGCCAAAAACACGTCATGAACCGACGCAAAAGAATCAATGGATTCTATTCCGACATGATCGAGAACCGACGGATGATTAGCCGTGCCGTGACAGAGCATTTGGACCTTTTTCACTGAGACGATGGGATGTAGCCATTGACAAAGTGTGATTCACGTTTGAGAGCACCAATTCTATTGGCGCTATTGTTGATTATCACAATTTTGTGCACCAAGTTTTTGGCCCCATTGCCGGGGATTGTTCGAGTTTGGACAACTGACGGTTCGTCTTGTTGCTCAGATTAGGTAATTTTCTTTTCAAAAACTTTTTTTTTCAAAAATTTATCCCTATTTTCAAAAAAAAATAAATTTTTCTATGACTTCAGAATTTTTAAGAATGGATTCTAGAGTTTCATGTAACAAGTAGAAGCTTGGCTGGCTGTAAAGCCATATCCAAATTCTTTTGGATTGAGGCTTCCACTTGTCAACATAAAAGGCATGTATATGGAGTTGGATGAAGTATCAGTTGTTGCATGCCTGATTTATATCCTAAAGCTGGCTGGCTATTAAGCCATGTCCAACCCTTGGATTGAAGCTTTAGGCTAACATTGAAAGATTCCTGCAATTCTTCTTAAAAATTTTTGAAATTCTTATTTTCCTTTTCATATACGTTTTTCGAAAAAAAATAATAAAAGAAAATACAAAAAATCATAAAAACACAAAAATAAAAAATATTTTGTGATTCTTGTTTGAGTCTTGTGTCATGTTTTAAGTTTGGTGTCAATTGTATATTCATCTTGTTCTTGCATTTTTTGAAAATTCATGCATTCATAGTGTTCTTCATAATCTTCAAGTTGTTCTTGGTAAGTCTTCTTGTTTGATCTTTAAATTTTCTTGTTTTGTGTTATATGATGTTTTTTATGTGCATTTTTGCATTCATAGTGTCTAAACATGAAAGATTTCTAAGTTTGGTGTCTTGCATGTTTTCTTTGCATTAAAAGTTTTTCAAAAATATGTTCTTGATGTTCATCATGATCTTCAAAGTGTTCTTGGTCTTCATCTTGACATTCATAGTGTTCTTGCATGCATTCTTTGTTCTGATCCAAAAAGAAAAGAGAAAAACATAAAAATGACGTTTTAATTTTTCCATCTCATCATTAAAAATTCAAAAATAAAAAAATATATTTTCCCTATTTCTCTCAAAATTTCGAAAGTTTGAGTTGACTTAGTCAAAAATTTTTAAAACTTAGGTATTTCTTATAAGTCAAGTCAAATTTTCAATTTTAAAAATCTTATCTTTTCAAAAACTTTTTCAAAAATCAATTCTCTTTCATTTTTTTATTTTTCGAAAAGTTAAAAATATTTTTCAAAATCTTCTTCTTAATTTTATTTCAAATTTTTGGAACTTAAATAACAAGTAATGTGATTGATTCAAAAAATTGAAGTGTTACTTTCTTGTTAAAAAAGGTTCAATCTTTGAATTCTAGAATCATATCTTTTAGTTTCTTGTTAGTCAAGTAATGAATTTTAATTTTAAAAATTGAATCTTTTTTCAACCATATCTTTTTAATCATATCTTTTCTATCATATCTTTTTCAAAATTTTATTTTTTCAAAAATTTGATTTCAAAATATCTTCCAACTTCTTATCTTTTTCAACTAACTAGTTGACCTTTTGTTTGTTTTAACTATATTTTATCTTTTTCAAAACCACCTAACTACTTTCCTCTCCCTAATTTTCGAAAATTACCTCCCTCTTTTTCAAAATTTTTTTAATTAACTAATTCTTTTAAATTTTAATTTTAATTTTATTTCTTCTCTTAATTTTCGAAAATGACTAACTATTTTTCAAAATTTATTCTCGAATTTCTCCTTCTCTCATCCTATTCTATTTATTTCTTTATTTACTAACACTTCTCTTCATCTCAAGAATCTGAACCTATCTTCACCCTTGTGTTTGGATTCTTACCTTTTCCTTCTTCTATTCCCTTCTTCTTCTACTAACATAAAGGAATCTCTCTACTGTAGTAAAGAGGATCCCTATTATTATTTTCTGTTCCCTTCTTTTTCATATGAGCAGGAGCAAGGACAAGAACATTCTTGTTGAAGCAGATCCAGAACCTGAAAGGACTCTGAAGAGGAAACTAAAAGAAACTAAATTACAACAATCCAGAGACAACCTTACAGAAACTTTCGAAAAAGAAGAGGAGATGGCAGCCGAAAATAATAATGCAAGGAGGATGCTTGGTGATTACACTACACCTACTTCCAAGTTTGATGGAAGAAGCATCTCAATCCCTGCCATTGGAGCGAACAATTTTGAGCTGGAACCTCAACTAGTTGCTCTACTGCAACAGAACTGCAAGTTCCATGGACTTCCATCAGAAGATCCCTACCAGTTTTTAACTGATTCTTACAGATCTGTGAGACTGTTAAGACTAATGGAGTAGATCCTGAAGTCTACAGGCTCATGCTTTTCCCTTTTGCTGTAAGAGACAGAGCTAGAATATGGTTGGATTTGCAACCTAAAGATAGCCTGGACTCCTGGGATAAGTTGGTCGCGACCTTCTTGGCTAAGTTCTTTCCTCCTCAAAAGCTGAGCAAGCTTAGAGTGGATGTTCAGACCTTCAAACAAAAAGATGGTGAATCCCTTTATGAAGATTGGGAAAGATACAAGCAGATGACCAAAAGGTGTCCTTCTGACATGCTTTCAGAGTGGACCATTTTGGATATATTCTATTATGGTCTATCTGAATTCTCTAAGATGTCACTGGACCATTCTGCAGATGGATCCATTCACCTAAAGAAAATTCCTGCAGAAGCTCAAGAACTCATTGACATGGTTACAAATAACCAATTCATGTATACTTTTGAGAGGAATTCATTGAGAAATGGGACGCCTCAAAGGAAGGGAGTTCTTGAAATTGATGCTCTGAATGCCATATTGGCTCAGAACAAAATGTTGACTCAACAAGTCAACATGATTTCTCAAAGTCTGAATGGATGGAAAAATGTATCCAACAGTACTAAAGAGGCATCTTCTGAAGAAGAAGCTTATGATCGTGAAAACCCTACAATAGCAGAGGTAAATTATATGGGTGAACCTTATGGAAACACCTATAATTCATCATGGAAAAATCATCCAAATTTCTCATGGAAGGATCAACAAAAGCCTCAACAAGGCTTTAATAATGGTGGAAGAAACAGGCTCAACAACAACAAGCCTTATCCATCATCTTCTCAGCAACAGACAGAGAATTCTAAGCAGAGCACTTCTAATTTAGCAAACTTAGTCTCTGATCTGTCTAAGGCCACTTTAAGTTTCATGAGTGAAACAAGGTCCTCCATTAGAAATTTGGAGGCACAAGTGGGCCAGTTGAGTAAGAAAGTCACTGAAACTCCTCCTAGTACTCTCCCAAGCAATACTGAAGAGAATCCAAAAAGAGAGTGCAAGGCCATTGATATAATCAAAATGGCCGAACCTAGAGAGGAAGGGGAGGACGTGAATCTCAATGAGGAAAACCTCATGGGACGTCTCCCAGGCAAGAAGGAGTTCCTTATTGAGGACCTAAAGGAATCTGAGGCTCATATAGAGACCATAGAGATCCCATTAAATCTCGTCTGCCATTCATGAGCTCTGAAGACTATTCTTCCTCTGAAGAGGATGAAAATGTAACTAGAGAGCAAGTTGCTCAATATCTAGGAGCCATCATGAAGTTGAATGCCAAATTGTTTGGTAATGAGACTTGGGAAGATGAACCTCCCTTGCTCATTAATGAACTAGATACATGGATTTAGCAAACATTACCTCAAAAGAGACAAGATCCTGGCAAATTCTTAATACCCTGTACCATAGGCACCATGACCTTTGAGAAGGCTCTGTGTGACCTAAGGTCAGGCATAAACCTTATGCCACTCTCTGTAATGGAGAAGTTGGGGATCATTGAGGTACAGTCTGCCATATTCTCATTACAAATGGCAGACAAGTCAGTAAGACAAGCTTATGGATTGGTAGAGGACGTGTTGGTAAAGGTTGAAGGCCTTTACATCCCTGCTGATTTCATAATCTTAGACATTAGGAAGGAGGATGATGAATGCATCATCCTTGGAAGACCTTTCCTAGCCACAACAGGAGCTGTGATTGATGTTGACAGAGGAAAATTAGTCCTTTAATTGAATGGGGACTACCTTGTGTTTAAAATCCAAGGGTGTTCCTCTGTAACCATAGAGAGGAAGCATCAAAAGCTTATCTCAGTGCAGAGTCAAACAAAGTCCCCACAATCAAACTCTGAGTTTGGTGTTGGGAGGCTACAGCCAAACTCTAAGTTTGGTGTTGAATCCCCACATCCAAACTCTAAGTTTGGTGTTGGGAGTCTACAACATTGACCTGATCACTTGTGAGGCTCCATGAGAGCCCACTGTCAAGCTAGTGACATTAAAGGAGTGCTTATTGGGAGGCAACCCAATTTTTATTTATCTAATTTTATTTTTATTTTATTTCTTCTTTATGTTTTATTAGGTTTGTGATCATGTGGAGTCACAAAATAAATACTAAAATTAAAAATAGAATCAAAAACAGCAGAAGAAAAAGCACACCTTGGAGGAAGAGCTTACTGGCGTTTAAACGCCAGTAAGGAGCATCTGGCTGGCGTTCAACGCCAGAACAGAGCATGGATATGGCGTTGAACGCCAGAAACAAGCAACATCCTGGCGTTTAAACGCCAGGAATACACCCTGAGGAAAGCTGGCACTGAACGCCAGAAACATGCTGCAAATGGGCGTTGAACGCCCAAAACAAGCATGAAGCTAGCGTTCAACGCCAGAAAAAAAGCATCAATCTGGCGTTGAATGCCAGGATTGCATGCAAAGGGCATTTTACACGCCTCATTGGTGCAGGGATGTAAATCCTTGACACCTCAGGATCTGTGGACCCCACAGGATCATCTCAGAATCTGTGGACCCCACAGGATTCCCACCTACCTCAACTCACACACTCTCTCTTTTTCACACAACCCAATAAACACTCTTTCCCAAAACCCTTCACCAATCACCTCAATCTCTCTTCCACATCACTTCTTCACCACTCACATCCATCCACTCTTCCCCAAAAACCCCACCTACCTTCAAAATTCAAAATCTCTTTCCCACCTAAACCCACCCTAAATAGCCGAACCTACTCCCTCTTCCTTCACTATATAAACCCCTCTATCCTTGTTCATTTTCACAAACCACAACCCTCTCTTCTTCACCTTGGCCGAAACTACACACTTCTCCTTTTCCTCCATATTTTCTTCTTCTTCTTCTTCTTCTTCTTCTTCTTTCTTCTCTTGCTCGAGGGCAAGCAATATTCTAAGTTTGGTGCGGTATAAGCATAGCTTTTTTTTATTTTTCATAACCATTGATGGCACCTAAGGCCGGAGAAACCTCTAGAAAAGGGAAAGGAAAGACAAAAGCTTCCACCTCCGAGTCATGGGAGATGGAGAGATTCATCTACAATGCCCATCAAGACCACTTCTATGAAGTTATGGCCAAGAAGAAGGTGATCCCCGTGGTCCCTTTCAAGCTCAAGAAAAATGAGTATCCAGAGATCCGACATGAGATCCAAAGAAGAGGTTGGGAAGTTCTAACCAACCCCATTCAACAAGTCAGAATCTTAATGGTTCAAGAGTTCTATGCCAATGCATGGATCACTAGGAACCATGATCGAAGTGTGAACCCAAATCCAAAGAATTATCTTACAATGGTTCGGAAGAAATACTTAGATTTTAGTCCGAAAAATGTGAGGTTGGCGTTCAACTTGCCCATGATGCAAGGAGATGCACGCCCCTACACTAGAAGGGTCAACTTTGATCAAAGGTTGGACCAAGTCCTTATGGACATATGTGTGGAAGGAGCTCAATGGAAAAGAGAATCCAAAGGCAAGCCGGTTCAATTAAGAAGACTGGACCTCAAGCCTGTGGCTAGAGGATGGTTAGAATGCTCCATCATCCCCACTAGCAACCGATCCGAAGTTACTATGGATCGGGCCATCATGATTCATAGCATCATGAATGGAGAGGAAGTAGAAGTTCATGAAGTCATCTCCCTTGAATTCTACAAAATAGCCGAAAAGTCCTCCACCATGGCAAGGCTAGCTTTTCCTCATCTTATTTGCCATCTATGTTACTCATCTGGAGTTATCATAGAAGGAGACATCCCCATTGAGGAGGATAAGCCCATCACTAAGAAGAGGATGGAGCAAACAAGAGAGCCCACTCATGGATCCCAAGAGACGCATGAGGAAGCTCATCACCAAGAAATCCCGGAGATGCCTCAAGGGATGCACTTTCCTCCCAACAATTATTGGAAACAACTCAACACTTCTCTAGAAGATTTGAGTTACAATATGGATCAATTAAGGGTGGAACATCAAGAGCACTCCATCATTCTCCATGAAATTAGAGAAGATCAAAGAGCAATGAGGGAGGAGCAACAAAGGCAAGGAAGAGACATAGAAGAGCTAAAGGACATCATTGATTCTTCAAGAAGAAAGCGCCACCATCACTGAGGTGGACTCATTCCTTATTCTTATTTCTCTGTTTTTTGATTTTTATGCTATATTTTTGTTTATGTTTTGTGTCTCTACTTCATGATCATTAGTATGTAGTAACTATGTCTTAAGGCTATAAATAATTCCATGAATCCTTCACCTCTCTTAAATGAAAAATGTTTTAATACAAAAGAACAAGAAGTACATAAGTTTCAAATTTATCCTTGAATTTAGTTTAATTATATTGATGTGGTGACAATACTTTTTATTTTCTGAATGAAAGCTTGAACAGTGCATATTTTTTATCTTGTTGTTTATGAATATTAAAATTGTTGGCTCTTGAAAGAATGATGAACAAAGAGAAATGCTATTGATAATCTGAAAAATCATGAAATTGATTCTTGAAGCAAGAAAAAGCAGTGAAAAAGCAAAAGCTTGCGAAAAAAAATTTTGGCGAAAAAAAAATATAGAAGGAAAAGGAAAAAAAAAGCAAGCAGAAAAAGCCAATAGTCCTTAAAACCAAAAGGCAAGGGTAAAAAGGATCCAAGGCTTTGAGCATCAATGGATAAGAGGGCCCAAGGAAATAAAATCCAGGCCTAAGCGGCTAAATCAAGCTGTCCCTAACCATGTGCTTGTGGCATGCAGGTCCAAGTGAAAAGCTTGAGACTGAGTGGTTAAAGTCGTGATCCAAAGTAAAAAGAGTGTACTTAAGAGCTCTGGACACCTCTAACTGGGGACTTTAGCAAAGCTGAGTCACAATCTGAAAAGGTTCACCCAGTCATGTGTCTGTGGCATTTATGTACCCGGTGGTAATACTGGAAAACAAAGTGCTTAGGGCCACGGCCAAGACTCATAAAAGTAGCTGTGTTCAAGAATCAACAAACTTAACTAGGAGAATCAATAACACTATCTGAAATTCTAGGTTCCTAGAGATACCAATCATTCTAAATTTCAAAGGATAAAGTGAGATGCCAAAACTGTTCAGAAGCAAAAAGCTACAAGTCCCGCTCATCTAATTAGAATTAATATTCATTGATATTCTGAGCTTTATAGTATATTCTCTTCTTTTTATCCTATTTGATTTTCAGTTGCTTAGGGACAAGCAACAATTTAAGTTTGGTGTTGTGATGAGCGGATAATTTATACGCTTTTTGGCATTGTTTTTAGGTAGTTTTTAGTAGGATCTAGCTACTTTTAGGGATGTTTTTATTAGTTTTTATGCTAAATTCATATTTTGACCTTTACTATGAGTTTGTATATTTTTTTGTAATTTCAGGTATTTTCTGGCTGAAATTGAGGGACCTGAGCAAAACTCTGATAAGAAGGCTGACAAAGGACTGCTGATGCTGTTGGATTCTGACCTCCCTGAACTCAAATGGATTTTCTAGAGCTACAGAACTCCAAATGGCGCGCTCTCAACGGCGTTGGAAAGTAGATATCCAGAGCTTTCCAGCAATATATGATAGTCTATACTTTATTCGAGATTAGATGACGTAAACTGGCGCTCAACGCCAGTTCCATGCTGCATTCTGGAGTTAAACGCCAGAAACACGTCATGAACCAGAGTTGAACGCCAAAAATACGTTACAACTTGGCATTCAACTCCAAAAGAAGCCTCTGCACGTGTAAAGCTCAAGCTCAGCCCAAGCACACACCAAGTGGGCCCCGGAAGTGGATTTCTGCATCAATTACTTACTTTTGTAAACCCTAGTAGCTAGTCTAGTATAAATAGGACATTTTACTATTGTATTAGACATCTTTGGTCTTGGTTTTATTCCATTATTCATCTTAGGATCGGGTGATCACGTTTTGGGGGCTGGTCATTTGGCGATGCCTGGACCTTCATCACTTATGTATTTTCAACGGTGGAGTTTCTACACACCATAGATAAAAGGTGTGGAGCTCTGCTGTACCTCAAGTTTTATTGCAATTACTACAATTTTTTTTCAATTCAGTTTATTCCTGTTCTAAGATATTTGTTGCACTTCACCATGACGAATGTGATGATCCGTGACACTCATCATCATTCTCACCTATGAACGCATGACTGACAATCACCCCGTTCTACCTTAGACCGAGCGCATATCTCTTGGATTCCTTAATCAGAATCTTCGTGGTATAAGCTAGAATTGATGGCGGCATTCATGAGAATCTAGAAAGTCTAAACCTTGTCTGTGGTATTCCGAGTAGGATTCAGGAATTGAATGACTGTGACGAGCTTCAAACTCGCGATTGTTGGGCGTGATGACAAACGCAAAAGAATCAATGGATTCTATTTCGACATGATCAAGAACCGACAGATGATTAGCCGTGCCGTGACAGAGCATTTGGACCTTTTTCACTGAGAGGATGGGATGTAGCCATTGACAACGGTGATGCCCTACATACAACTTGCCATGGAAAGGAGTAAGAATGATTGGATGAAGGCAGTAGGAAAGCAGAGATTCAAAAGGAGCACAGCATCTTCATACGCCTATCTGAAATTCCCACCAATAATTTACATAAGTATTTCTATCTTTATTTTCTGTTTATTTATTATTATTATTTGAAAACTCCATAACCAATTATTATACGCCTAACTGAGATTTATAAGATGACCATAGCTTGCTTCATACCAACAATCTCCGTGGGATCGACCCTTACTCACGTAAGGTATTACTTGGACGACCCAGTGCACTTGCTGGTTAGTTGTGCGAAGTTGTGAAGTTATGTTTGGACCATGGTATCATGCACCAAGTTTTGGCGCCATTACCAGGGAGAGAACGAACATGAATGTCATTATCAGAAATCACAATTTTGCCTACAAGTGAGTCTCAGGACGCCGTCTCTTGATCAGAGCATTAACCAATGCTGACTGACATTGAATTACTCAAATCTGGTAAAAGTGATAAAAATCAATCTCCTATAAGTGCCCTCCACAATTTGATTGTACGAATTCGACGGCATTAAGTGGTTACATGTCAACATCCGTGAACCTTGCAAAATGTAGTCATATATCACATTAACCAAAGATAACCCAATTTAATTAATAAATTAAATTTAATAATATCTCATTTTCATTATCACATAACCAGTATAATATAATTATATTAATAATTATATTATTAACTACTCGAAATATATTAAATCTATTTTACAAAAAATTCACATTTATATTTATTAGCTTCTAATAATAATTAATAAAACTTAAATGAATCTAAAATATAAATCTAATTATTATTAGATACATTAAAACTATATTTTCTAATGTCTAAAAACTATTTATTTTATAATAATAATTATTATTCATTATTTTTTATTTATATAACCAGAATATTTTTAAAAAGTATTCAACACCTCAGTATTATTATTATACATACATATATATATATATATATATATATATATATATATATATATATATATATATTATCACCAAATTTATTAATAATCATAAATAATTTATTAAATTTATATTTAAAATTTAGTGTTACTAACATAATTCATTACCTGAATTACATTAAATTTATTCAGTTTCGATTTTTCATGGTATTGTAACAATAATAATAATATACCTTAATTACTTCACTAACTAAGAATGAAGAATGATTAATTATTATACTTAAATAATTTCAAAACTTTCCGTACAATACAATTAAAAAATATTAATTAAATATTTAATTAACAACACACAATAACGAGTCATTAATTCTTAATTAAATATCTAAATAATATATTTATAATAACAATTAACTCAATAATATTTCAAAAATCTTCTAAATATATTTTATTTTACTGACTATTTCTAACAATTAATAATAATATTATTATAAATATACCTATAATCTTAATAATTATTACTACAATATTTCTACTAATATCTAATATTATCATTATTATTTTTATTAAATCAAAATATTTGATAATGAAAAATTATATAATTAGGATGATCAAGATAATTAATAATGTGAAACTTTGGACGATTAACTTCTTTTATTTCGGTCTTCCTAGCATTGTTAATATTTGGTGGCGATATCTTTGCTCTTTCTTGCTGGATTTGTTCAACAATGGAAGAAAAGAAGAGAAATGCAGGATTGGGGATGTTCTGAAGAGTGAGGCAAAAGTGACAGTGAAAGGATGAGGGGAGTGCTTTAAAGGTTTCTAAGAATAGTTGGTCAAGAGGCTGGGGTACCCTGCATGCAAGACACATGGCATCTGGTATGAAAATTGGGCAATCTGATTTGTGTAATCGGACCATCTGATTACTGTCTAATTTCTTCAGCGCAGTCATCATGGTCCGGTGAATCTTTCTACACCCCAATAACGCTGCTATACACCAATCCTACTCCCATATCAAAATTTAAAAGTGTTGATATAATAATGCTTTACAACTAAGTAAATTATCTAATCAAGTTTATTTATGTTATAATCGATTTTCACATTACACGTATTTTTTTTATCTTCTTCAAACGCATTTCTTCTTCTTCTTACTTACATACCCATGTTGCAGTTGCTTCTTCTTACTACTACATACTTAATTTTTATTAACATTTAAAAAATGTTACTAAATCATATTAAAATTTTACCTATATATATTAGTAACATTTTAACAAATGTTAAATATACTCTATGTTACTAAAGAGTTTTACTAACATTCTTCTAAAGATTTAATAACATTTAGTAAAAATATTACAAAAGATATTTTATACTAATATTATGAGAAATATTACAATAGACTATTCATGGTAACACTTAGAAAAATACTACAATAGATATTTTATGTAATACTTAAAAAATATCACCATAAGTCTTTCTAATAACGCTTAAAAAAATGTTACAATAGATATTTGATAGCAATACTCTAATAAATACTATAAAAGATTTTTTGCTAACAATAAAAAAATATTACAACAGATTTTTAGTAACATTTAAATGCACAAAATATTAAATTAAAATCTTTTTCGTTAATTACATATTCTACACCTACTTTACAAATTGAATCCAAGATATTTAAACATTAAAATTAGTCCAATAAATCAATTTTTCTATTTCTTCAATATGGTTACATTATTAAATATAAAATTAAAACCACAATTATTTTTTTTAATTCCACTGGATATTCATTACGCATGCTAATCAACACTCATGCTTCATGATAAAAAGGCCTGCAAAGTTTAGATTTCGTCTTATAAAACTACAATTAGATTTAGAGTAGCAACACTAACTTCACTGTGATTTAATGTTCGAATTATGTACTACTTGCATTGTAAACATATGTCATCAATGTACAATCCCAATGCTTAATCAGGTCTCTAATCTACGAGGTCTATATATCCAAATCTAGCAAACTTACCTTAACAAGAAAAGCTACACAATTACTCATAGTTCTTACAAATATTAACAGATGACAATATGTAAGATTATCTAACAAATGTTATATGAGAATCATTCCCAGGGCAAGCAAAAATCCTATGTCGCACTCTGAGCACCGTTACCACACTCAAGATCAGCACGATAGAAAGGCAGCAATTTAATGGGTTCAACTTTTTCCTACAAGCACACAGCAAATGCAATATATTACCATAACATGAAAAATGCAACATTGCCCAAATTTATATGAAACTAATGGATAAAAAAATTTGGGTACCTGAAATACCTCCTTCAATGGAGGGAAGTCAAGATCAATTGAGTAATTCTGCAGCACTTCGAGATTTTTTATCCAATTCAGGCGACCCTGAACTGCCGCATTTGGAACTTGAATTTCTGAAGATTTTCGGATAATCTAATTTTGAGATAGATCAAATATTTACCAAAGGAAATATTCATACTGAAACAACTTATTTGTTCTTTTTCTTACAAAAATGGGCTAAAGCATGTTTAATAAAAGTTGAAAGACGGAGCAAGGATTATCCAAGTAATGATCAAACCTCATCCAATGTAAAGATTGTATGCTCAAGGCTATGCTCATCAACATCAGTGGTGGCCATACTAGTACCCTGGCACTCTGCGCAAAATGCACATTTAATTCATTTTTCAGGGTCATATCTTTTCATAATTTGGTTATCGCTAACTACAACCTTCTTCTTTGCTACTCGTCTAGTTGGAAGTACTAGTCGATTTTTTATTATGATAGATTCACACATGAGTATCTAGTGTATAATGCAAGGCGTGTAAGAATCCGGTTTTCAGTAAACAAATTTTTTTGGCTATTTTAAAATTTATTTTACAAAATTTTGAACCACGATATAATAAGAAATAGTGAAGCTGGCCCAATGGTGAAAAAAAGACAAAGAAGAAGAAAAAAGAAAGAAAAAATTAAAAATTAAAAAGAAAAAGGTCGTTAATTGGTGCGGTGATTTAATACCCACAAACTAACTGACAAGTGCACCGGGTCGTACCAAGTAATACCTCAGGTGAGTGAGGGTCGATCCCACGAGGATTGATGGACTAAGCAACAATGGTTAAATGATTTACTTAGTTAGGCAAGCAGAAAATGGTTTTGAGATGTTCAAAAGGTTTAAGTTGAAAGTGACTCCAAAACATCAGAAGGGAGGTACGCAAGTAACTAAATTGAAATTAAAAAATGGGAGAAAATAGTTAAGGTTTCAAAGTTAACTATTTTTTCAGATTAACTTTTCTTACTAACTATTTTAATCATGTAGGATTTAATTTATGGCGAACTACATGTGACTAGACCCTAATTTCTTAGACTTTTCTAGTCTCCTCTAAAATTCATTAACTGCCAATTCCTTGGTCAATTAATTCCAATTAGAAGCTACATGATCAAATTCCAGTTTATATGCCACAAAAACTCTAATTACCCAAAAATAAAAGGATTATATGTCACGTATTCCGTTAAATCCAGATAATTAAAATTTAGGAGAATATGTTTTCAAGCTGTTGTTCAAGTAAAGACCTTTTCCAAATTTTACAAGAACTCAAATAGAAAGAGGGTCATACTTCCATTCCACCCAAATTCAAAAGATAAAGAGCGAAAACAATTCTTAAATTATAAATCCATACATGAATTAAAATAGAAAAAGCAATAAAATCAATCCATAAAAATAGACAGAGCTCCTAACCTTAACAATGGAGGTTTAGTTGCTCATGGTTTAGAGAAAAATAGGATTCTCATAAAATGTACAGAGTTCCAATCTGGTGGCATCCTCTAATTTAACTAATGGAATCCTTTTTTATAACTAATCCTAATATCTTTTCCTAACTTAAAAATCAAATTTAAATTTAAATCAAAATTAATTATAACAATCATCAAGTCTTTAATTGATGGATGGGGACCACTTGATTCCTTCACTCTGCAGCCTCTGATATGTGCTTTCCTGGGCTGGAAACTGGGTCAAAACAGCCCAGAAATCACCCCCAGCGTTTTTCTGCATTTTCTACACGTGGCGCATGTCACGCGTACACGTCAGTCATGCGTACGCGTCAATGATCTTTTTCGCAAGTCACGCAAACACATCAGTCACGCGCACGCGTCGTTGAGCAAATCTTTAAATCACGCGTCCGTATCAGTCATGCGCACGCGTCGCCATGGAAAGCTCCAAATCACGCGCACGCGTCAGTCACGCGTACGCGTCGCTCCTCGCTGCCATCTCTTTTGATTCGTGTGCTACAGAAACTCCACCAAATCCAGCCGAATGTTACCTAAAATAAAAAAAAATTGCAAAAGACTCAAAGTAGCATCCATATTGGCTAAAAGATAATTAATTCTTCATTAAACTCAACAAATTAGATGCAAATTCACTAGGAAAAAATAGGAAAGATGCTCACGTATCACAACACCAAACTTGAATTGTAGCTTGTCCTCAAGCAACCAAAACTAATATAGGCTTAGGGTGTGAATTTGCATGAGAATGAGAGTTCGATTAAGCTCATGTCTCTTCTTATGGTGGGGTTTACAACTGCAATCCTGAATAGTTTTGGCATCTCACTCTCCTTTGAATTAGAAGAATTTTGGAATTAGAATCCGGATAATATTATGAATTCTCTGATCTTTTGCAACTCAATTTAATCCTTGAACACAGCAATTTTTCTTTGGTGCTTTGCACCTTGAGCCTAGCCGTGACTTTAAATGTTTTGTCTCAAGCTTTACTTGACACAGAAACACCACAAGGACTTAATTAGGGAACTCTCTTTAAGTTCTAAATATTTTTATTTATTTTTTTATATTTTTTATATTTTTTATATTATTTATTTATTTATTTTATTATTATCCCCAGACAGTGGTGCTCAAAGCCTTTGGCATACTCTGCAATTGATCTCGACTCTAAATATTTTGTCTCAAGGATTACTTGACACAAGAACACCACAAGCATGTGACTAGAGAAACAACTCTTTGAGCTTTTAATCATGTCTGACCTCCTTAGTCATTGATGCTCAGAGCCTTGGACCTTGCTTTAATTTTTCTTTTGTTGTTTCTTTTGCTTCAAGGATTAAACTTTCATTAATTTCAGAGAAATCATAATAATTCTCAAAATTCTTGTTCTTTGTACATCAACATTCTTTTATTTAAATTTAAATATGCACTATTCATGTCATGCATTCAGAATTATAATTAATACCACCACATTTAAGTAAATAAGACTACTCTTAAAATTAACTCAAATTCTCATGCAATACATCACTTCTGTATTTTTTATTTGAATTCAAGCTCAGTGAGTAATACATGAGACATCTTTTCAGAATTAAAGCAAGTAAGAGAAAACTAAACTAGTCCTAGAATTCTAACTAATAAAGGATCATGCAACAAACAAAGCAAAATAGCAGAAAGCCGAAACATAACATAGAAAAGGAGGGGAGGAAAAAATGAAAGGAACTCAACCACCTTAGTTATCCTAGTGGTCGTTTTATTCTTCAGGTTGTGCTCCTCAGTGAAGATGCTTCACCTCCCTTTTGGTGCCATAGGAATAAACAGAAAACCCTTAAGCGAAGCGTCAATACCAAACTTAAAGGTTTGCTTGTCCTCAAGCAAAGAAGAATTGAAAACAAAAACAAATAGTAAGATGGAAGAAAAAGGATAAAAGAACGAGAGAGAATTAGAAATTGGGAGAGAGGAAAAGAAAATTAAAACTGGGCGGCGAACTAGTATAGTTGTGCGGCGCAGGTGACGCGTACGCGTACGCGTGGGTCGTGGAATTTTCTTAATGATGCGTGAGCATCAGGCACGCATCCGCGTGCACTGGGTTTTGTGCGATTTGTGTGAAGCCAGCCGTGCTCATGCACAACTCTCTGTTCGTATGGCTTGGGAACCCATATTTTCAATCGACGTGTGCGCGTCGTGCACGCGCACGCGTGGATGGTTATTTGTGCAGATGACGCGCACACGTGGTCAATTTTTGTGTGTCTAGCACACTTCCAGCCCCAAACCAGCACAACTCTCTGCCCAAACACATATTTACATCGAATTTCAAGGATACGCGTACGCGTGGAAGGCGAAAAGTGCAAACGACGCGCACGCGTGGGTTACGCGTACGTGTGATGCGGCTTGTGCTTCCAGCGCTACTCCCGTGCAACTCTTTGTTCACTTTCATTTTTCACGCACACACATATGACGCGTCAGCGACGCTTGCACGTCATGTGCTCTTTTTTTTTAAAGTGTCTGGTTCCTGTTCAAAAATAGCTGAATGATCAGAAAAATAGTGAAAACTCAATAAAAATCAACTAAGTAAGAAAACTACTACTACGAAAAATAACTAAGAATGAAAAGGAGCGATCATACCACGGTGGGTTGTCTCCCACCAAGCACTTTTAGTTAAAGTCCTTAAGTTGGACATGTGGTGAGCTCCTTGTCATGGTGGCTTGTGCTTGTACTGATCCAGGAATCTCCACCAATGTTTGTAATTCCAATGGCCACCGGGATTCCAAGCTAGGCACATAACGCCTTCGAGCAAGTTGAAGCAAGTGACAAGGCCCCAAGAGTGTTGATTGTGGAAATGAATTCCAGGGTCCCAAACCTTGCTATTACACCCGTTTTCTTGTGGATCACCATTGTTCCCACCGGGTGGCAAGCAATCTGAATTCTCACAGAGACATCTAAATAACCTTCTAGACCCATTCAATTGAACTCTACATCAATTCTTGCACTTCAATTTGGAGCATGCAACCATATTGAACCTTGCTTGACAACTCTTACCACTAACCATCTTTCTCTTACTCTTAATGCCACAAAGAGCTCTAAGTTGATCATCATTCTCCAGTAGCCCATACTCAAGTGGGAAAGTAAGGGTTAAGGATAGGAATTTTACCCACTTGAATGTTGTATTAGATGGTGATGGCTTTGGAAGAGGTATTGCAAGCTCCACTCTCTTGTGTTCTTCTTTGAATTCTTCTACCTCTTTGCAAGCCTCCTCAATTTCAACCTCTTCCTCTTGGTAACTTTCTTCTAATTCAATATCTTCTTCATTGCTTACCAAGGGCATGGGAGGTTATGCATCTTCCTCTTCCTCCATATGTGAGGGTGGAAAGTTCTCTAATTCACTGGAGTATAAACTCCTTTGATTGGTTTCCTCACTTTCTTCCATATGATCTTGCATTGTATCTCTTGGGAAGGAATTTTTCTTGTTCCTCTTCCTGGTTCTTGATCATCGTGTGCACATATTTCTCTATATTTTTGACACTTGTCTTTATATCATGTAGGAATTCTTTCATGAGAAGCTCAAGATCTGATGGTATTTGAGATAGATAAGGAGATGGTGGCTCTTGATATGCATACGAAGGAGATGATGGTTCTTGATAAGTGTAAAAAGAGGATGGTTCTTGGTATGAATAGAGAGGTGGTGGTTCTTGGTATGAATATGGAGATGGTGGTTCTTGATATGAATATGGAGGTGGTGGCTCTTGATAGTTGGAACATGGAGCATTGAAGTTTCTTTGGTTTTGACTTTGCCAACCAAAATTTGGATAGTTCCTCCATCCACCATAATATGAATCACTACTTGGGTGTGAGGAGTAACCCATGTGATTTCTCTCCATTATTTTTCCTTAGCACAAAACACCAAAAAGGATTAAACGCACCATGTGGTAAACAGGAAAGTAAAGAAGAAAGAACAGAATTCTAAGAATTAAAATAAAACTAACTAGGAAACATCAAACTTAATTTCAGAAATTAAGAAAAATATTGGTGCTATTTATTTATTTAAAATTTTTTTCCTTTTTTTTCGAATTTTTTAAAATAAAATTAAAACTAAAACGCCTAGTCTAAGCAATCAAACAACTGATAGTTGTTAATTACAGTCAATCCCCGGCAGCGGCGCCAAAAACTTGGTGCGGTGATTTAATACCCATAAACTAACCCGAAAGTACGCCGAGTCGTACCAAGTAATACCTCAGGTGAGTGAGGGTCGATCCGACGAGGATTGATGGACTAAGCAACAATGGTTAAATGATTTACTTAGTTAGGCAAGCAGAAAATGGTTTTGAGATGCTCAAAAGGTTTAAGTTGAAAGTGACTCCAAAACATCAGAAGGGAGGTACGCAAGTAACTAAATTGAAATTAAAATATGGGAGAAAATAGTTAAGGTTTCAAAGTTAACTATTTTTCCAAATTAACTTTTCTTACTAACTATTTTAATCATGTAGGATTTAATTTATGGTGAACTATATGTGACTAGACCCTAATTTCTTAGACCTTTCTAGTCTCCTCTAAAATTCATTAACTGCCAATTCCTTGGTCAATTAATTCCAATTAGAAGCTACATGATCAAATTCTAGTTTATATGCCACAAAAACTATAATTACCCAAAAATAAAAGGATTATATGTCACATATCCCGTAAATCCAGATAATTAAAATTTAGGAGAATATGTTTTCAAGCTGTTGTTCAAGTAAAGAGCTTTTCCAAGTTTTACAAGAACTCAAACAGAAAGAGGGTCATACTTCCGTTCCACCCAAATTCATAAGATAAAGAGCAAAAACAATTCTTAAATTATAAATCCAAACATGAATTAAAATAGAAAAAGTAATAAAATCAATCCATACAAATAGACAGAGCTTCCAACCTTAACAATGGAGGTTTAGTTGCTCATGGTTCAAAGAAAAAAAGGATTCTCATAAAATGTACAGAGTTCCAATCTAATGGCATCCTCTAATTTACCTAATGGATTCCCTTTTTATAACTAATCCTAATATCTTTTCCTAACTTAAAAATTAAATTTGAATTTAAATCAAAATTAATTATAACAATCATCAAGTCTTCAGTTGATGAATGGGGACACTTGATTCCTTCACTCTGCAGCCTCTGATATGTGCTTTCTTGGGCTGGAAATTGGGTCAAAATAGCCCAGAAATTGCCCCCAGCATTTTTCTGCATTTTCTACATGTGGCGCATGTCACGCGTACGCATCAGTCATGCGTACGTGTCGATGATCTTTTTCGCAAGTCACACAAACGCATCGGTCATGCGCACGCGTTGCTGAGCAAATCTTCAAATCACGCGTACGCGTCAATCATGCGCATGCGTTGCCATGGAAAGCTCCAAATCACGCGTCAGTAACGCGTACGCATTGCTCCTCGCTGCCATCTCCTTTGATTCTTGTGCTGCAGAAACTCCACCAAATCTAGCCGAATGTTACCTAAAATAAACAAAATTGTAAAAGACTCAAAGTAGCATCCATATTGGCTAAAAGATAATTAATTCTTTATTAAACTCAACAAATTAGATGTAAATTCTTTAGGAAAAGATAGGAAAGATGCTCACGCATCGTTAATATGGTTAAAATTGACTTTATGAGAGTAATTAATTCCCCTAAGTCAAGTTTGACTAGTAAATAATAAATATTAGTTTATCATTGGTTTATTTTCCTCACTACAGACTTTTTGAGCCGAAAATTCACTTTAATGACGGTTTTGCGTGCACCGAGAAAAACTCTTGTGACAAAAAATTTGGAAACCAGTGGTAAAAATAATTCCTACCTTGATAATTGTATCCCAAGATTAATATTAGCCATTCATTTATGATTTATTTCTTTAAGAATAAATCTTAGCCATTAATTATTTTACCACACGGTAAAATTTACTTCGAACCGAAGTTCTTACTAGTATTCCGCAAACGACTCCTAAAGACCTCAAATATTCTTACTTGCCACCCAAGGAACTTGTCTCTCCTTCTCAGCCTCTGAGCCAAGACTATCTCAGCCTTTCACCCCTCTCTACTGTGCATTTAACCTCGAGTAACTAACTGCGGTTAATTGCAGATAAGCTCAACATGCAAGCGCTGACTAAGCTTCCTCGTTTTCACGTTCCTTATTCATTGAAGCCCAGCCCTTGACCACAAAAATTCCATCCTCTTTTTCCAACATAAATTCAGCAAGATTTTGATTTTTTATTTAAGGAAGCATTGGCCACTAAATTCACAAAATACTTTACATATTTTTACACTCTTTTGACCGAATTCTTGAGAGAGAAAGAGAGAAAATTTTTGCACCTATTCTCTACATCCCGGTCCCGATTTTGACTCTTCTTCCATTGTTCTTCAAGTATTCTTCAAGAACTCAAACCATACAAGCACAAACTGTTGCCCGTTTTTGCTAATCCTTGCGTTTATACCAAAATTTCGGCTAGGTAAACTCTTGTTCTTTCTCCTTTCCTTTTCTATTTTTAAAATAGTAGCTATGATGAGTTTCCATTCTCCTCCATGTATAGAGAACTCCTCTTGAAACACCCATGGAGTACGCCAAAGGAGTTAGAGAGATTCGAACTCAAAGTGGTTGAATTTCGACGCTTTTTGTGACACTTTCGGCCAAAAACCAACCTGCATAATCACCAGTTGTGCTTCTGCCCTTGTATGCACATTTTTCAGTGTGTCAAAGGTTCAATAACTAAATTACATAAGAGGTAAGGGTTAGGATTTGTTAGAATATGTTTGTGCTTGCTTTCGGTGTTTATATGAGCCACTTTGTGGTGATTTTGTGCTTGATTTTTAATTCTGAAAATTCAGTGATACTTATATGTTTTTGGATTGTTATTTGAGTAGTATATGAAGCTTATTTGCCTAAATATATGGGATAGTCAAAAATTATATGGAGCACCTGTGATTTAAGTTTCAAGCCTTAAAAGTCACTAAAAGTAGATAAAAATGAAAAATTACACCCCTAAAAATCCACCCAGTAAATGATCATTAAATTCATATGTATAAGGGTTAGAAAGAGGTTATAAAACTGATTTTAATCCTATGAAACAAAGGTATAAAAGTAAAAAAGGTGTTATGGTCATTTTTGGATAAAAAGAGAGTGAAAATGTAATTTAAATGAAAAATAAATAAAATTCTGAAATTAGTATCATTAGGGGTAAAATATTAATTATATAAATTAATTAGGTCAAAATTATAATTACAATAAAGTTTCGGGCCTAAATAAAAGCTTTAGAAAAAAATAGAAGTAAAATGGTAAAAAGTGATAACTAGAATAAGTAAATAAATTAATAAAGGGTAAAATGATCTTTTTGGTCCCTAAGGGTAGAATTGACATTAGTTAAAAGTATTAAGGATAATTTGGTCATAGAAAAATATTAGGATTAATCCGATAACATTTTGATGCTAAATCAGGTTAAATGGTAAAACTAGAGTATTTAGGAGTATATTAGTAATTTTAGGCATAAAGTCAAATTAAAAAATTATTAATTAACTTAATGGAAGGTAAGAAAGTCATTTAGTAAAAATATGAACGTGGAATGATAAAGTAATAACACTAGTGGTGAAAGCGTCACTAAAAGTCTAAAGAAAATGGTAAAAGAGAAGTCATGTACAAAAGGATAAAATTGAAAATATATAAAAGTACTGTTCATACCCTAGGTCGAGCTATCCGACCCGGGTTGTTTGGCGAACAAGTCGACCGACCTCTTCAGGTTAGAACCACCCGACCTCTTCTCAAAGAGTTTGGCCAAATCACTAGGAGAGCCCAAAAAAGGGCCCAAACAAAGGAACACGACCCAAATCCAAAGGAAGCCCAAGCCTATAGAGATAAGGGCGGTTCCCATTAAGATAAGATGACTTCACTCAAAGATAAGATAAGATAACTATCTTATCTCCAGGAAAGGTCACTCCACACCATTATAAATACACTGGAGCACCCAGGTATAACTCATATTCTAATTCTACTAAAAACCTGCTCAATACCCTTGCTAACTTAAGCATCGGAGTCCCTTGCAGGTACCACCATCCTTCGGTAACAAAGGATTAGCAGCATTGCCAGTCCAACAAGTCAGACTCAACAGCTCCGGTCGCCACACACAAGCCGGACCTGTCATCTCCGATCAGTACAAAAGATCTCGTCCGAGATCGACCTACAGTTTCAGGTAACCCTCGGAATATTGGCACCGTTGCCAGGGACCTGGAAGTCATCCCATCATTATGGCGGATAACCTGAACAACGACCACGACTCTGATGTGGAGAACAGAACACCACACAAGAACATGGAGGTTACACTAGACGATACTTCTCAACCTAACAAAGATAAAGACTCCCCAAGAACAGGACCTATGGAAGCACTTCAGGATTGCCTAAAACAACTCGAAAAAGAGGTCGAATATTAGCAGGAAGCCGAGAAAGACCTACGAAGGGAAGTTAGGCGATGCCGCGAATTAGAAGACAAGCTCCAAAAGCTCGAAACTGATCTGAAAACTAAAATAACTCGATCTAGTCACAAGGATAATTCCCGCAAGGATCAAGACCCATTCACCAAAGAGATCATAAAGGCCAAAATCCCAAAAAACTTCAAACCTCCCGATATGACTTTATATGATGGCACATCAGATCCTGGCCATCATCTCAGCAATTTCCGAAGCAAAATGTATCTCACCGACGCCTCAGACGCCACTCGATGCAAAGCTTTCCCGACCACCTTAACAAAAGCAGCAATTAAATGGTTCGACAATCTGCCCCCCAAGTCCATCTCAAGCTTTGACGACTTAGCCGAAAAGTTTCTAGCCAGATTTTCCATCCAGAAGGACAAAACTAAACATGTCCCGAGTCTACTAGGGATCAAGCAAGGAGATCGGGAAAGTCTTCGTAGCTACATGAAAAGATTCAACAAAGAATGTCTGGATATTCAAAGTCTGCCAACCGAAGCAGCCATTATGGGTCTCATCAATGGCCTACGAGAGGGACCTTGTAGTCAATCCATATCAAAGAAACATCCCACATCTCTGAATGAAGTACAAGAACGAGCTAAAAATACATCAACATGGAAGAAAACTCTCGACTAGGAGAAACCCCAAAATCCGGATTCTCCAACTCATCCCGAGATAAAGACAAAGATTCCAAGAAAAAAGATAATCCGCATAGAGAGAAGATTAAGAAATTCCAAAATTACACCCCTCTTCGGGTGTCTTTTGTGGAAGTTTACAAAGAAGTATGCCACACGGAGAAGATTCCACCACCCCGTCCACTCAAAAGCAAAAAGGGAGGAGGAAATTGGACGGAATATTGCATCTATGGACACCCCACCAACGAGTGCTTCGACTTGAAAAATGTCATAGAGAAATTGGTAAGGGAGGGGAGACTAGATTGGTACCTAGCCAGTAAGACAGATGAGCCCAGAAAAAAAAGAAGAGACGAAGAGGTTGGCCGCTCAGAACGACCACCTCGTACCACGGAGAGGCATGTTCACATGATACATGGGGATTCGCGGCAGGAAGAATCTCCAAATCATCTCACAAAAGACACCTCAAAGAAGTGTACCACGTTGGAGGAGAAGAGATACCCGACCTCCCTGCTATCATCTTTACTAAAGAGGACGCAGCTAGCGTCATCATAGAACATAACGATCCTATGGTCGTCACTATCATGTTGGCCAATGCCAATCTACACCGAACACTGGTGGACGAAGGAAGCTCGGCCGACATTTTATTCAAGACATTCTTCGACAAGCTCGGCCTAGAAGAAAAAGAGCTCAGAGCATATCCGGACAACTTATTTGGACTTGGAGACACACCAATCCAGCCACTCGGTTACATCTCGCTACACACAACCTTTGGAAAAGGGAACCGGTCTAGGACCCTCAACATAGACTACATCGTGGTCGACGTGAACTCAGCCTACAATGCCTTAATAGGTCGGACAACTCTAAACCAGCTCGGAGCAGTAGTCTCAACTCCACACCTATGCATGAAGTTCCCAATTATAGAATGGATTGCTACGGTAAAAGGAGACCAGAAGACGGCTCGCCGCTGTTACAATGAAAGTCTAAACATCAGTGGCAAAGGAGAAGAAATCCACACCATCAAACTCGGAGGAGTTTGAGGTCGAGAAGAATTTCGTCCAAAACCAGAAGGCGAGATGGAAAAAGTTCAGATTGGAGATGTCCCGGACAAAACAACCAACGTCGGTGCAGTTCTTAAAGAGGATATAAAAAAGTCCCTCATACAATTCTTAAAAGATAACGTCGATCTCTTCGCATGGAAAGCCACAGACATACCGAGCATAGACCCCAAGCTAATGTGTCACAAACTGGCAGTATATCCAGGGTCTCGGCCAGTACAGCAAAGGCGTAGAAAGCTCGAACCAGAAAGATCCCAAGCTGTCGAGGAACAGGTACAAGCCCTATTGGAGGTAGGATTCATCAGAGAGGTCAAATACCCATTATGGCTAGCCAACATGGTCTTAGTGAAAAAATCAAATGGGAAGTGGCGGATGTGCACTGACTACACTGATCTCAACAAAGCTTGCCCAAAAGATCCCTATCTGCTCCCAAGCATCGATACTCTGGTGGACGCCTCTTCCGGTTACAAGTACCTCTCATTTATGGACGCTTATTCAGGATACAATCAAATCCCAATGTATCTGCTTGATCAAGAAAAAAACTTCATTTTTAACTCCCAAAGCAAACTACTGTTACATTGTCATGCCCTTCGGACTCAAAAACGGAGGAGCTACCTACCAAAGGTTAATGAACAAAGTCTTTGCAGAGCATATTGGAAAACTAATGGAGGTATATGTAGACGACATGTTAGTAAAAACACAAAGCGAGGAGTCGCTACTGTCCTATCTCGCCCAAGTAGAGGCAGGCAAGTTCTTGGGTTTTATGCTCACACAAAGAAGAATCGAGGCAAACCCAGACAAATGCCAAGCTATACTCGACATGAAGAGTCCGACGTGTGTTAAAGAGGTACAAAAACTCAATGGAAGATTGGCAGCCTTGTCCAGATTCCTAGCTGGATCAGCAATAAGATCCCTCCCCTTCTATGCCACCCTACGGAAGGGAAAAAAGTTTGAATGGACGGCGGAGTACGAGTAAGCATTCCAGGATTTCAAAAGATTCCTAGGACAACCACCTATTCTAACCTGACCATGGGAAGGAGAACCGTTCGTATTATACCTCGCAGTAGAAATCGGGCAGTAGCTTCGGCATTAATCCGAGAAGATAACAGTGGACAACAACCTATATACTTCATCAGCAAAGCACTACAAGGGTCCAAACTGAACTATCAAAAAATAGAAAAATTTGCCTATGCTCTCGTACTAACATCCGGACGACTTCGCCCATATTTCCAAGCCCACACCATCAAGGTTCGGACCAATCAGCCCATAAAAGGCATTTTACAGAAAACAGACTTAGCAGGAAGAATCTTACAATGGACAGTCAAGTTGTCTGAATTCGACCTTTAGTATGAAGCTCGAACAGCCATCAAATCACAGTATCTGGCCGACTTCATTGCAGAGTTTATGAACTGCCCAGAAATCCCTACAAAATGGAATCTCTATGTAGACGATTCCTCAAACAAAACCGGAAGTGGCTCAGGCGTGATAATAGAGAGCGATCAGGGAACGCAAATCGAACTTTCACTCAAATTCAGGTTCCCTGCTTCAAACAACCAGGCTGAATATGAGGCACTACTAGCTGGTTTGAAGCTGGCTAAGGAGGTTGGAGGTCAAAAGCTTGTCATCTTCAGTGACTCACATGTAATCACATCACAAATAGCAGGGAGCTATCAAGCCAAGGATGCCACTATGAAAAAGTACTTGGACAAAACCAAGGAATAGCTCGGACAACTCGGAGAATATGAGGTCCGCCATATACCCCGAAAACAGAATGCTCGAGCTGATGTACTCTAAAAACTAGCCAGCACCAAACCAGGGGACAACAATAGAAGCCTCATCCAAGAAATGCTACAGAGCCCGTCAATCTCGGAAGAAGAAAAGGTCCTAACTATAACAGGGCATGACCAAGGATGGATGACTCCCATAATCAGTTACCTCAAAACAGAAACACTCCCTATAGATAAGAAGGAGGCAAAGAGGTTAAAACAGGAGGCACAATACTACACAATCATAAACAATACTCTATTAAAGAGAGGGATTTCAATACCACTGTTAAAATGTGTGCCGACCTCCAATACAAAGGAAGTTTTAGAATAAGTACACAGTGGCATCTGTGGTAACTATCTCGGAGCACAGGCTCTTACCAAAAAGGTACTCTGGGCCGAATTCTATTAACCGACTCTACAAAAAGAAGCGACAGAATTCATGAAGACATGTTCACCATGTTAGAAACACACCAACTTTCATATTGCCCCACCAGAAGATCTTATCAACGTAACATCACCCTGGCCATTCGCAAAATGGGGACTCGACCTTCTCGGTCCTTTCTCTTAAGGATCCGAACAAGTCAAATTCCTCAAATTAGGGAAGAGGTAGTAAAACGTCAAATGGCTTCAAGATATAATCAAAAGGTAGTGCCACGAGGTTTTGTCGAGAATGACCTCGTCCTAATCCAAAATAACATCGGAACAACTCGACCTGGAGAAGGAAAGTTGGCAGCAAACTGGAAGGGACCCTACCGAGTCATAGAAGTACTCGGAAGAGGCTACTACAAGCTATCCGAACTCGAAGGGCAAGAGCTCCCAAGGTCATGGCACGCTTGCAACTTAAGAAGGTAATACAGTTAAGAGGTGGTAAAGGATCTTAGGATGAGGTGCACTCTTTTTCCTTAAAAAAGGTTTTTTAACGAGGCACCAAGCCAAGATCCATGAAATACCTAACTTAGAGGGGTAAAACTCCCACATGTATATATTTGGATATTTTCTTTTTGAACAAAGTTTTTTCAGATTTTCTACAAATCCTTTATCAAGACGCATTAATCTGAAACGCAAAAAATTCATCGCCCGATTATAGAGCTATAGATCGGCAAAAGTGAAAACTAAATTCACTGCCCGATCACGATAAAAACCAACAAAGATGAAAACTGAATTCATCAAAGGTCAATCGAGCGAGGATCAAACCTAATTTCTACAAAATTGGCAAAGATGAAAAGCGACAAAAACATATTAAATGCAAGAAGTTATTGAAAGTTACCCATAGAAAAGGACCTGACGAGGTCTTAATAAAAAATGGGTTGCTAAAAAATAACTTACAAGACGAACCGACATGAAGAAGTCGGACCAGTCGACCACAAAACCAAAGTTATAAAAAATAAATCCCTGGAAAGAGGCCTGGCCAACCCTAAAAAAGATGATTACTAGAAATAACTTAGAAGGGACCGATGTAAGGAAGTCAGTCTCCCACAAACAAAGTTATAAAAAGTAATCCACAAAAGAGACCTGACAAAGGTCCAAATGAAATGGATTACTAGAAATAACTTAGAAGGGACCGATATAAGGAAGTCGGTCTCCCACAAACAAAGTTATAAAAAGTAATCCATAAAAAAGACATGACAAAGATCCAAATGAAATGGATTACTAGAAATAACTTAGAAGGGACCGATGTAAGGAAGTCGATCTCCCACAAACAAAGTTATAAAAAGTAATCCATAAAAGAGACCTAACAAAGGTCCAAATGAAATGGATTACTGGAAATAACTTAGAAGGGACCGATATAAGGAAGTCGGTCTCCCACAAACAAAGTTATAAAAAGTAATCCATAAAAGAGACCTGATAAAGGTCCAAATGAAACGGATCACTAAAAATAACTTAGAAGGGACCGACATGATAAAGTCGGACCAACCGAAATGCCAAAAATTACACAAAAGTAAATCCATAGAATAAAGGCCTGACAAAGGTCCAAACAAAATGGATTACTAGAAATAACTTCAGGGCGAGATGAAGAGGTCGGCCGACAGAGGGCATCCAAGTTGGACCCAGAAATCAACGACCTCAAAAGAATCAAGCTACAAGTATGCAAGTACGAAGGCGATCGAAAGAGGTCGGATAACAAGGCTCTAACACTCCAAAAGACATAAAAGGTGTCAGATAGGCACAGACAAGCATATCACACAAGAAACAAGGTTATAATAATAACAAGACGCAAGAGGCCACCTGAAGTCAACCCCAAAGAGCCTGAAAAACTACCTTTGTTTTTTCAAAAATAAAGTTGCTAACAGAGAAGCAACTAAAAGTATCCAGCAGATAGAGGCAACAAAATAAAAAGAGTTTAAGGCCCACAGACCAGGCTATACATATCAAGATTCATAAACAAAAACTACAATGGATTCAAAGATTCTCCAGTGGCGGCATCTCGAGGTGAAGGAGGACGAGTCTGAAGAGGGACGACATCAAACGTCCCATCAGGACGGTTCAGGATCTGAAGATCAAGATCCGACTCGGGATGACCGACCTCAGCTGCAAGCGTTGGAGAAGACGGTACGACAGAGACTTTGGTAGCAGGAACAGGAGGAGGGTCGACTTCATCATCATCAGGGTCATCTGGGATAATCTTACCATCTTTTACGACGTTGTCCAAGCTGAAAAGAGTAAGGTCAAGATCGGGCGCAAGAACTCGAACTTGGTCCCTTAGATTCTCATAAGCAGCATTTACACTGCCCACAAGATGACCCTGGAGCTCGGCATAGTCAGCTCGGGCAGACCCCAAATCTTCCCTAAGACCCATCATCTCCTTGTAAGTCGTAACATAGCTATCCTTATGCTTCAAAGTCATATCTTCAAACAACTTGGCAGAAGCCACCAAGGCTACAGCCCGAGTCTTCTTCCCCTCCAACTCTCTCTCCAACTTGGCCACTTTCACCTCAAGCTCCTCCTTCAAGCCCTTAATCCGATCAAATTCCGACTTGGCCTCCTCCATAAAGGCCTTTGTAGCATGGATAGGAAGATATTGAGCGATCTGGTATAAAGTTGCTCCCATGTGTGCTAGTTTAATGCCACTCCGAGTGATAAAATCCAAGTGGCGAAGAATGGATACATCATCAGTAGGCACGACACCATAAGGACCAATTTGTTGATCAACAAACCCGACAGCATCAAAGTCGGGAGCGTCTAGATTAAAAGGCTCGACAGTTTGGGGTCTTTTTGGAGGAGGAGCATCCGTAGGAGAAGAAACAGTGGCAGAAGCCTGGGGAGGATCGAGCATGTGGACCCGAGGGGTAGGGATCATCCTCCTCGGTCCAGGAGAGTTCGGCACAGGCTGTTTAAGAAGAACTCGAGAAGACCCTTCCCCAGCTACTTTGGCCGAGATGTTTTGGGCTGCCGTAGCCTTCCCTGCCTTTTTAAAGGCCTTCATAGAGTCATTACTTTTGGCCATCTCTGAAAAACAAAATCAACCATAGAAGTAGGTCACAAACTGGAAAAAGAAAGAAGCAAAATAAAAATAGAGCAAAATATATTGATCAATACCCAGCACAGTTCAGACAAGGGATGGATCCCCCAAAATCTTCTTAGTATCAAGATGGGGAGGTTCTACCCAAATATCCTTCAAGACATTTACAAAAGATTGCTCGACCTCGTCAAGCATCTCCCACGTGTACCGAGACACTACCACATTCTTTTGCCAACATAAGGGGAAGGCAGGCTCATTATTTGCTTCCAAGAAAAATGGCCGAGCTCCCTCAACAGCCCAGACCTTAAAGAAGTAATTCTTAAAGTCCCTAAAGGACTCATCATACATAGCAAAAACTTTATGTCTCTGGGTAGACATAAAAGAAACCCAGGAAGCCCATGCTTAGTCAAAACAAAGAGATATAGAAAGAGAGTTTGAGAAGGTGTGACATCCAGCTCTTGGCAAAGCAACTGAAAAATTTTGATAAAACCCCAAGAGTTCGAATGGAGTTGGGATGGAGCTACATTATACGACCACAACAAGTCGGTCTCAAAAGAAGTAAAAGGAAAAGTAATATTCAACTGGCTAAAAAAATAGTCATAAGCATAAAAGAAGGGGCGTTCCCCCCAGGTCAGAGCAGAAAAGCAAACCCTCTCCTCAGAATCAGGCGCTACCAACTCGTAATTCTTTTCCTGATCCC
Source organism: Arachis hypogaea (assembly GCF_003086295.3). NCBI lineage: Eukaryota > Viridiplantae > Streptophyta > Magnoliopsida > Fabales > Fabaceae > Arachis > Arachis hypogaea. The sequence goes on from NC_092040.1 coordinate 23,575,773, forward strand.
TATTTCTACAGAGTCGGGGATGTTTCCTAAGCTCTGCACAGAACTCAGCATCTACCACAGAAACACACATCAAGACAAGGGAGTCCAGCCAATCAGACATGCCCTCGGGAACTTTGGAGGAGGTCTCGACAATATTTTTGCGAGAAGACATGGTCAACTAATCCTACAGCAAAAAAAGAGAGAGGAATTACTAAATAAGCAGCTCGGAACACTAACCAAAACAACTCGGGCAAAATCAAAAATCAGCTCGGACAAATACGAATACCACTCAGACTAAAGCACACAACAACAAAAGAAAACCCCAAGATTCACACCAAAGATCCTGGGGCACCCTTCGGAGGCAGCAACAGAATAAGGACTCAGGAAAAATCTACAAGTCTACATCTCGACATCTCTCAAAAAAAAAAGAAAAACCCTCCTTCAAACGGTAACACTTCGAAAAAAGAGAGTCAAGCACAAAAGTCATCAAAAGAGTACCATTCTTCTATAGCCCATCAGTAAAGGGAATTATCAACATCAAAAATACCAAAGACATAATCTTTCTTGAAATCAAATAGTTTTCCAAAACTCCAAATCAAAAGATACAATCAGAGATAGTAACAACACTCAAAAGCCCTAACAACATCAATCATCAGGAAATAGCGAAAGGTCATGCAAATTGAAGAAGCCCTAAAAATAGGCGCACATTGCAGAAACGACCAAACAAACAGCAAGCAAAGAAAGATTCAAACTTTCCTCCCAAACAAAGACCTTGACTTTCTCAAAATCAGGCATAAAAAAGAACGACGTGAAAAAAGAAAAGAAAGGAAGAAGGACCTACCTGTAGCAACAAGGAGACAAAAAACGCTCAAGAAGATTGAAGCAACGACGAAAGCACCGCGCGATGATCACGTTTCAAGCAGTAGAGCGAAAAGTCATAGGCGAAATAGAAGAACAAAAAAAGTGGGGAAGTTACAGCGAGCAACAGTGAAGAGAAACTGAAAAGAGAAAGTGTTGGTGTAAATTCAAAAATAAAACAAGAAAAGCGGGAGGCAAAGAAACAGAGCGCTAAGAAATTAATGAAGCATTAAAAACCCTTCCACGTTCCCAAGACAAGGAACGCCTGTTTTCAAAATCAAAGAAAAAAGAAGAAACGCTTCGTATTCAGAAGGGGTCTCTGCACTGAAGAAGTTGACAAATGCTCGAGATCGGCTTTACCCGAGAAGGACCGAAATCATAAAATGAAGGACTCGACCTCGAGAGGAAGACCGCACTCGAGCAAGGGCACTGTTCATACCCTGGGTTGAGCTATCCGACCCGGGTTGTTTAGCGAACAAGTCGACCGACCTCTTCAGGTCAGAACCACCCGACCTCTTCTCAAAGAGTTCGGCCAAATCACCAGGAGAGCCCAAAAAAGGACCCAAATAGAGGAACACGACCCAAATCCAAAGGCAGCCCAAGCCTATAGAGATAAGGGCGGTTCCCCTGAAGATAAGATGACTTCACTCAAAGATAAGATAAGATAACTATCTTATGTCCAGGAAAGGTCACTCCATACCATTATAAATACACTGGAGCATCCATGTATAACTCATATTCTGATTCTACTAAAAACCTACTCAATACCCTTGCTAACTTAAGCATCGGAGTCCGTTGCAGGTACCACCACCCTTCGGTGACAAAGGATCAGCAGCATTGCCAGTCCAACAAGTCGGACGCGACAGCTCTGGTTGCCATACACAAGCCGGACCCGTCATCTCCGATTAGTACAGAAGATCTTATCCAAGATCGACCTACAGTTTCAGGTAACCCTCGGAACAAGTACTAAGGTAAAATAGTAAATGTGACAAAGGCTAAGATTTAAAGAGCAGAGATCGGGCACAAGTTATTTAAAAAGAAGGGCAGAGAAGTCCCTTAGAGATAAAGTTTATTGAGATGTGCCATGGAAAAAGAACTGTAAACCCCAACGTGCTAAAGGTCGTTTGGAGGCGGGTATTATCCACTGATTGCTAAAAATATTTTTTCCCTTTGTGCGTATATTATGGCGTTAAGCTTTGCGACTATTGCCTATTGTCATGGACTGATGGTATGTTTAACCACATCAGCACGTATACACGGACGGACGCAATTGGGAAACCATATCTAGGACTAGTTCCTAGGTAACGTTGGGTTGCAGGTAGTCAACCGACGCATGAGCTCATGGCCTGCATAGGACTAGACATGCATCATACTTGGTTGCTGCATTATCTATGTTTGTGGTTGCTTACTTGTACCTGTGATTGTATTTTGTCTCTGCTTCCTGTATTTTGTGTTTGTTTACTAGTCTGCTTTATACTTGTGCTTGTACTTGTTTGTGTGACTTACCGACCTAACTGCACGAAGTCTTAGACTTAGGCTGTGGAACCCCATAGGAGTCCTGTGTAGTACCCTGCTGGGAACCTTAGGTTCTCACCCCTTACTTTCCTATTCTGCAGATGTAAACTGGCGAGTTCTTCTTTGAGTTTCCATCCTTGGGACTAGCGAGAAGCAGTAGCATTACCGGAGGGTCAGAGCGACTTCTCTTACTTCCATACAGTACTTCCGTGTTTCTTCAGCTTCTTGGGATCGATGACCAGCAGTAGTTATAATAATAGCAGACTAGCAGTAATCTTTGCCCTCGCTCTGTATAGACTTTTATAGGGCTAGGTGATTTTGTAAATACCTATGTAAACAAGTTAGAATGGGTCCCAAACTAGAGCGACTCTTGTGAGTCGAGGCCTATTAGTATAAATATAGAGTCTGTAAATTTTTTTATGAATAAGCAACGACGTAACTTGGTATGTATTATGATGTACTAAATGAGCCTTCGGGCATATATGTATGATATTACTATGTTTTCTGTATTTTCTATGCATCGTGTATATATTATCTATTTAGCTATTATCTATTTCGTTATATCTATATATCTGACACGCGATCTCGACCAGCGCTATAGTCTCATATGTATATATTTAATATAAGGTCTAGAGTCTCTAAGGAAAGCCGTGAAGTTGCGCCTGGCGGCTAGCTTTGGTCATGACATGCTAGAAGCTGGGTCATTACAGGGCGCATGAAACACATGAAATAATTGCAAATAAATGTCAGTTGTCAGAATTGTTTTAATCCGATAAATGTAACACATGTAATTCACTCATGCTACATGGTACTGCTTCAGGAAATGAAAGTAATACATCTCTGAAGCAGAAAACCATTCAGTTCAGGCCATCTTTTGATGTAAAACTCTACATTCTCAAATCCTAGTATATCCTCCGATATCTGGCCAAGAGAACAAAACAAATGAACCAAAGATAAATTACAAGCACGGGAAGAAAGCTAAAGGTCTTAACATCTTATAGTTAGTCGTAATGTAACAAAGTGGGTGATCTTATGTTAGAGTATCCAAATAAAATAAAGTGTCCAAATATATTTGTTCATACACACATAATATAATCCACATCTATAAAAAAAATGCTAACCAGGAGTGAGAGTCTAAATGTTATCAAGAGGGTAAAGAAAAATGATAAAAGCTATATATTGATATCTGATAAAAATGATAAAATTGAAAGCTCCTTTCTACTAGCAATAACAGAATAACTCAATCAGGCGTGATCATGACTACAAATCATTCTTTTTCTAATCATTTAATTTGGTAAAAACGTACATTTGATTGAATTTTCGAATAAGTACAGAAGCAACAAGACTAAAAACCCCTTTAATGATCTTTGCATTAAGGTATTAAAAATAATGAATAATTGATGAATCAAATAATTCTATTGATACAGTAATAATATTGTTACCAAATTTTGCTAATCAACCATCTATATATTTGCAAAACAAGACAAATTTGCTACTATAGCTGAACCAAATCCAATTATAGATAAAATTGACAAAACTTTCAGCTTGTAACTTCTGGTGCACGCAATATTTGTAACATGTCACATCATATCCAAGTAATACTTATTTATTCTAGTTACTAACTACTAACACTTTGCTTTCTAGTGCAAAAAAATTGCTATGATAACTAAATGAATTTGGGAAATAAAGCAAGGAAAGAAAAAGGAGTACCTCAGTAGCTGGAGATGCAATTCTGGAATCATCAGTGTCCTGCTTGAGACTCCCGGGCTTGAATGGAGCAGATTTTAACATTAGGAATTCAATCAATTCATGGCCAACAGATCTTAACAAATATATAAAAAATGCTTAAGAAGATTGCAAGAATAATAATGAAGCAGTGGAAATTAGAGATGAAAGAACACGAAAGGAGGTTCTTCCTCTCCTTCTCTGTAAAACTCACCTCAAAACAGAGATTAACAAACCCTAGATATGATCGAGAGAGAAAAATAGAGTTTTTTGAAACAAGAGAGGGATTCAAGGAGTGGAGTGCAAGCGAGATTGAAAGCACGATCGAGATCGAGATCAAGAGTGAGAGTGAAATTGAAAGCGAGAATGCGAAGGAGAGCATAGGGATGGCAAAAACTCCTAGAGGGGCAGGTATTCGTGGGGATTTGCCCGTCGGGGAGCGGATACGAGGAGAGATTTTTACACGTGGGGACAGGTGGCGGGGCCCCGTATAATAAACGGGGCGGGGTAGGGATAGTGATCCCCGCTTCATGGAGACCCGTTTAATTCCCGCCTATGTAAAATGACTAAAATGCCCCTTTATATATAACATAATGGGAGAAAGTGAAACCCTAGCTATTTTTAATTCACAAACCTCGAAACCCTCAATCCTTCTTACCTCATGAACTCATCATATCTGATCTCTAAAGCCTCAAACCACATCCTCTGAACCACCCATAGAGGCCACCTCCCAGCCTCCCACCCGCTTAGTCCGTCATCGCCAACTCCTCGTCATCCATCCCCTCAGTCTATCTTCCTCACGGGATGTCTCAGTCTCTTACGAGTCACGCACAGACGCATTATGGATCTCAGTCCCCTCACCGTCAAACCGTCACGACGCGCACACCGGCACACCGCACCAGGGAGCCCGTCGTCTCCGTCGTCGTTGCTTCTTCCCGCGGAGGCATGTTCGTGTTCTGGTCGCCTCTTCACGTTGGTCGCTGCCTGTCATCTGGTTCTGGTTCTAGTCCCGTTCTGGACACCTCTTTGCGTTGGTCGCTGGCCGTCGTTGGTCTGTGTTCTGGTTCTAGTCACGTTCTAACTGTCACCTCTTCTCCGTCGGGTAAGTGCAGAACTCTGAAATCTTTATTGTTGGCTTTTATTTTGAAGGATTTATGATAATTTTTTATTCTGATGTGTTAAAGTGTTGCTTCTGGAATTTTTATTCCTTACTTTGATTTTGAGTTAGGTTAAGTAAAATATATATTTTTGATGTTCAGTTATTGAGTCTGGTTTCTAATCCTATGAAATCTTTATAATTTTACTTTGATTTTGATTTTATGATGTTAAATTGTTGATTCTGATTCTTATGATTATTTATGTGAGTTAGGTTAAGTAAACTTTATATTTTCAATGCTGAGTTATTGAGTTTGGTTTTTATGATTCTAGAATCTTTATAATTTTACTTTGATTTTAATTTTCGGATGTTAAATTGTTGATTCAGATTCCTATGATTAATTTTTTATGAGTTAGATTAAGTATAATTAATATTTTTAAAGCTGAGTTATTGAATCTGGTTTCTATGATTCTGGAATGTTATTTCACTTTGATTTTGATTTTTTTATGTTAAATTGTTGATTTTGATTCATAAATTTTTATTACTTACTTTGATGTTGAAGGATTTGTTATGATTTATATTTTTTATACTGATTCTCAACTTTATGTGTTTATGTGATTTTAGAAAATGTATTTTTCTAATGCATTGAGCAATACTCTTGAGAAAAGTATTCCATCGGAAGAACCTATAGCCACCAATGTTCAAACTACCCCATAGTGACCCACTACCATCCCTAGGAGAGCAAGATTTGGAGTGAGATAACGCCGATAGCAGGTTTTCCAGTCTTTCTTCTGTCCGAACCATTAGGTTAGGTCTCCAATTTTGATTTTCAGAGAAGGAGATATTCATTTATTTTCATGTCAAAAGGAATAAGTAACACTTTTTAAGATTTTAAAAAAAAATTACATGTATTTACTAACATTTCATTATAAATGTTACTTTATATATAATTTTATAATAATTACTAACACTTTAGGAAATGTTAAGAGATAAATGTTACTAAATATTTAAAATGTAGTAGTGTCTTCTCTTCATTTTTTCTCGTCTTTCTTTTTCATTATCGTCGTCATCATCACCACCACCAACACTATCTCCTTCTCCTCCTTTATCTCCTCCTTCTTCTTTTCTCATTTAATTTCTTCTTTATTTTTCTTTCTCCTCCTCCATCATCATCATTATCGTTATTGTCATATTTTTTTATACATAAATAATACTATTTAGTCTCTTTTAAATTTTTGTACTTATTCTATTTAATTTACTGCATTATCTATTGATTTTTCACTTTTTTTTCTACCAAAATTTGTAAATCTGCAATTCAAGTCTTCAAAAAATAAATTTTTAATTCCATCCCATCATTTAGTTAGAAATTTTGGTGTTAGAGTAAAGTCATTTCGGTGTTATTCTTCAAAATTTTATGTGTTATTTTATATATCAGATATGTCTTCTTCTTCTTATATTTAAATGTTACTATTCATTATCTTTTGAATTTTTGCACTTATTTTTCTTAATTTTCTTGCATTATCGACATATTTTTTTACTTATTCTCTTTTTTATTAAAATTTGCAAATTTGCAACTCAAGTCTTATTTATGAAATAAGTTTTTAATTCTATCACATCATTTAGTTGGAGATTCTAATGTTAAAGTGAAGACGTTTTGATGTTATTTTGTAGATTTTTAAGTTTTGTCTTATATAGGAGATAACAATTCTGCTAGGTAACCAACAGGAGTCTAGCCAACAAGCATTTTTGAAGTACACTCCATACTAAATAATTGTCATTAATTAGTGATTATTTAAATTTTATTTTTTGAAAGATACAAAATTAATGATTATTACTTACCTTTTCTTACTCTAATTCACTTTTTACCATTTATCATGCAAACCCTAATTCCTCTTCCAAAAAAAACGTCCAAACTCCAAAAAAAAAAAAGAATACCAAATCATAAGATAAAGAATCATGCAAATCCTAAGAAAAAAACATACAAAACATAGGAAAAAGAATCATCCAAAACTAATAAAAAGAATCATCCAAAATTTCGGGAAAAAATATCAAAAACTAGTTAAAAGAATCATTCAAAACCAAATAGGAGGAAGAGAAGAAAAGCCGCATGGTGGTCGCCGACGACGTCTTGGACGACGTTGGATGGACAGTGGAGGACTCGCGATGGCGCGTTGGGAGGAGGAAGCCACGGAGGCCGCACATCACGAGTGGAGGAATCGCCATAGATCGAAGTAGTTGATCGCGATGGTATTCGGCAGTGCATGTAATACCCGGTCTAACCGAAATTAATTAAATAATAAGTTAAATAGGAGCAAATATGGTTGAAAGATTTGGCAATTGAAATTTGATGATTTAAATATGATATTTGGATTCAATGAATTTTTCCGTGTCGGAAAATATAGTTTTCTGCGTAAAAGCGCGCAGTGAAATTTTGACCAGAAGTACCGGCTGAGGTCTGTCTGGTACTGCAACTGAGAAAATTGATTATGAATAAATAAGATTAAGAAATGAGGAATTATAATTAGGGGATGGGAGAAATATTTAAAGTGTGATTTGGAGCGCTAATCTTAAAGGTTTTGGCCCAAAATTGGGCCAACAGACAAAAATAAGTGAACCGGGCCTAAGTGGGTCCAAGACCCAACATATATAAATATTAGTTATGAGCAGTTCAGCTCATTTTACCCTAAAAGGAAGGGTTGGGGCGCTGAATTGAGAAGAGAGAAGAGAAGAGAGAAAACCTAACTCTCTTTGATCTTCAAACCACCATAACTTGAGCTATGGGGCTCTGATTGACGAGCCGTTTGTGGCCACGAGTCACTCTTCTCATCCTCTACAATTCTATCTAAGTTTTGTGGTGAGTATTCCATTCATCTCTGCCCAGTTTTCGATATTCCCCACTGTTACACGTTTTTTGGGTAGTTAGTGTTGAAATCTTGTGATTTTGGGTGTTTAGGGATACTCCAACATGGATTCCAAGTGGGTTCTATCCCTACTTCATATGGACTGAGGTAAGAAGTGCTCAAACCTTTGTGATTTGTTATTTTTATGAGCCCTAGGTTGATGTATGTATGTGATATTGGTTATGTTAGTGTATTTGATGATCTTGGTGCACAATTGGGAGATTGGTGTTGCTTGAGGAGCTTTGGTGAGGCTTGGGGATAAGGTTGGTGGAGACTTCTAAAGAAGAGGCTCAATTGGTTTGGCTACAAGAGGTACAGTTTAAGTTTCATTTAAGTACCGTGTGGTGTGATGAGAATTCCTAGGCTAGATGCCCCTAGGATTAGGTTTGGATTGTGTAAATGATTGGTGCTAATATGCATAGTTGGTATGTAATGTGAATTAATGATTGGGTTGAGAATTGTGTGGCCTTGTATGCTTGGTGTATTGAGAATTTAATGTATTGGGTAATGAGTATTGATTTGTGGTTTATGCATTTAAATTGTGAATTTGGGCCGGAGGCCGGAAAGAGGTAAGGAAGGTAAGTTGATGTGTGCATTGTATGATGACACAAGTGATTGGATGAATTTCAGATAATGAATATATGAATGATTGGGTTGGTTATTGAATAATAAGGTATAAGGAGTTGAAGCGTGGAATTTGGTAATTTTAGGTGAAATTGTATAGATGAGGTATGTTTGGTTTTGGTTGTGGTATGTTATGTGGTCATATATGTGATCATGATTATTGATGCCTTGATGGTATGATGATGCATGAGAGATATGTATGTTGTGATATATGCTTGAGAAATGATTAAGGATGATTTGTGGGTGAAACCATGTGATAGTGAGTATGACATTGATTATGTATAATGATGCTTGATTGGAAATAGTATTGTTGGAAATTGGGATAAGGAAGGATGTATGGCATGTTAATGTGTTTGTAATTTAGCCATTTGTTTGAAATGAGTAAAATTGGTTATATGGCGGTTTTGTGAATTGTGGTAATGTTAGTGTATGAGTTGGGGAGGCTTAATGTCGATTTTGATATACTTTGATTGATTTCAAAGAAAAGGGATGAAATTGGCATGTTTTGATTGATTTTGAAAACAGTCGGAAATGGCTTGTTTTGAAAATGGCACTTTGTGGTTTTAAGTGAAAATATGCTTTTTGGGCATACTTTGACGTGACATAACTTGGACTGCAGATTTCTGTTTTGTGCTAAACTTGTTTAGAAGTGAAATTGGATCCAGGATGTCCATGCCGTTTGAAGAACGGGCAAAAAACGATTTAAAATGAGAAAGTTATGTCCGTCGAAAGATTGGGGGTTGAATCTGTGAATTCTGCAGCTTTTAACTTAGAAAATTTTTAGCAGAATGACCCTCCACGCGTAGGCGCACTTGGCGCGTAGGCGTCGTTCTTCAAGAAGGCACCATCCACACGTGCGCTTGGTGTGCGCGTGCGCGTCGATGCGCTGCACCTAATGCCCAGCCATTTTCCCGAGAGTTGGGCCAGAGTTATGCCAGTTTTGTGCCTGGGGCGCAAATACACCCACGCGTACGCATGGCTGACGCGTATGCGTCATCTGGCTGTGTTTCAATCTGCGCGTCCGTGTGTATGACTCATACGCGTCGATGAGCTTTGTGGCCATCCACGCATGCGCGTGAAGTACGCGTATGCGTGAAGTACGCGTGCGCGTGGCCCTGTTTTCATCCCAAAGTTGATTTTTGAGTTTTAAAAACTAAATCTCATACTTCTAAGCCTCCGATATCACCCCTTATGTATTAAATCATTATGATATGCCTAGCAAAGAGGAAGGAGCTAGGGGATGTGGTAACTTGCGAATGAAGCAAGGGGAAAAGTTGTGATCAACGATGATCAAAGATGATTATATGAGATATGGAGGATGACGGTAGAAGTACCGTGTATGCCATGCGCCGAAGGGCTATATTTATTGATAAATGGCTAGTTCTTGATTGAACCATGAGAAGGATGGCTGAGTTATTGCCGGGTTACGGTAAAGCCATTATTGATTATGGCTGAGTATAAATGCATATATGATTAATGAATGTGTTAAATGGATGATAATGGAAATTGTTGAAATGTGATGTGTGACCCTGGGTAGTAGGCAGTGGCGTTGTCCACTTGCTCCGGGTATGAGACAGGAAAGGATGTTTATGATAAATGAGTTTAATTATGGAGTTTTGAATGAATGTATTTGTGATACCTGGGTAGTAGTAAGGGTGGTGGTTCATCCCGCTTGCTCCAGGTTAATGTTTGAGATTTGATAACAATGATGATTGCTTTTAAATTGAACAAATGTATGTTTTGAGATCCTGGGCAGTAGCAAGGGTTGTGGTTCGTCCCACTTGCTCCAGGTCAGATATTGTGACGCCTGGGTAGTAGCGGTAGTAGTGGTGAATCCACTCGCTTCAGGTTGAGCTTTTAAACACCCGCCTGGGTAGTAGCCGCAGTAGTGGTTGTTCCACTGGCTCTGGGTTGAGCAGGTAGTAGCAAGGGGATTGTAGCTCAAACCTACTTGCTCCGCAAGGGGTGTTTCTGTCCAATAGTTAGCTACCAGGACATGTCGGGTTGGCTATATAACCGACAGATGATATCATCAGCCATAGGGCAGGCATACATCATTTGCATATGTTTGAATTGTTTGGGTTTGCCTATTTGTTTTGGATTTCTACATCATATATGCTATGTTACCTGATTATGTGCTACTTGTTCTACTTGTACCTTATTTGTGTATTACTTGCTTGTATTGCTTGTGTTTGTACAACTGAGAGACCCCTCATGTTGGTGTCGGTGGATGTTGAGGGTTGTTCTTGATGAGATGAATTGATGATGCGATTGCATGATGATGATGATTTTTGAATGAGATAATTTGAGCCCCCTGGGTAGACGCAGTGATGTGATTTCACTAGCTCCAAGTGAGGGTATGATGTATTGATATAGAGTTGCTGAGGCAGAACAACTGGTGATGGTTTTGCTTATGATTCTGAGTCTGATTCTTGGAAGAGTCAGCGAGTTGGGAAACATGTGTAACATGAACTAGATTTAGTATCCCATTACGACAGTTGCCTATTCATGGATTAGTGAGAATCTAGGCTGGATATTTGGTGAAAAGGAGTTTAGGATGCTTAACGAGTTTTTATTGCAGTGCATTGTATTTATTTGGCACTTTTAGCGTACTGGGAACCCATGGGCCCGGGATTCTCATTTCGTATATATCTCTTGTTTTTCAGATACAGGTCCAGGTGCTCAGAAGTGAGCTGTGGTTCGTCTGAGAGACGACGAAGATCTTTATTTTCTCTACTTTGTGTTTTGCTTAGAATCTCTCTACCTTTGTTTTGAAAAGACCATATTATGTATTGAACTCTTTTGAACTTGCCTATAGAGGCTCTCATGTTTCCTTTGGGAGAGATTAGGATATATTGTTGTCAACTACTTTCATACTGTACCCTAGCCGGCCTAAACTTCGCAAGTCGCGACTAGTGGCTATTTACTTATGTTATATATATCTATCTGTTATCTATCTCTTGATCTCCTTTATGCCTTGTCCGTATATCGCTTTCGGTTTCACGGTTTATCTTTTTGTTGTCGAAACGTGAGTGATATGTCTTCGCGATTTTATTTCTATTCTTTTCAGGCTTCTCGATTAATACTCCTTTCAAAATTACCTATATTTATATATTAAAAATCCACCTGAGAGTCGTACCACCGTAATATCATTGACTTATGACTCGAGCATAAGGATTTGAATATTAGGGTGTTACAGTGCAAACGGGTCGGGATTATGATCCTGCGGCGGCGGAGGCAACTATGTCCCACAAAGAAGGACGGTGGCGGGACGGGAGGAAGAGGACGCACAACGTGAGGAAAGACGTGGTGGTGGTCGCTGGGCAGCAGCGCTAGAAACTGCGTGGAGACGGCGGGTTTATGGAGGGAGAGATTTGACTGTTTCCAAGTGAATAGAAAGGGATTAAGGTTTTTTATGGATTATTTTTATTATGTACTATAAATGTGATTAAGATAAATATAGATAGAATCTTTTTTGAATTTTGAATTTTTAATTTATTTATTTATAAAATTTAAATTATAATAGAGTTGCCTTATGTTGACTTGTAAGGAAGTTGGTTCTCTAGACTTTCTCATGAGCAATGTATTCAAGTCATTAAATGTGTAATATTTTTTAGAAAGATTCAATATTTCAATGTCATCGTTAAAATTTTTCGATGTCAACATAAGAAATTTTTTGAGTCGTGGTTAAAAAATGCCATGATTCTTTTTTTATAAATTCTACACAATTCAAAACTCCCTCCTCCTCTTCTCTTCCATCATCATCATTCTTCTTCTTTACGAAATTTTGGTGTTAAAATTAAGAAAGTTTCAGTGCTATTTTTGATAAATTCTACATAACTCAAAACTCCTCTTCTTCTTTTTCTTCAATTTAATACCACACAATTAATTTAGTAGTATAACAAAATTACAAAACACATTATTTGGTTAGAACGGACACATAAATTTTTTTTAAATAACACAAAAAAATCTTTAATGAATCACAAGTCCAAAACTTTAACTCACTCAACCAACAAAATATATTCAAATATGTTTTAGAACAAAAAATATATATTTATTGTAAATGATACAAAATTACTAAACCTCTTATATATAAATTCAATACCACCCAACTAGTTCAATAATAAGAAAAGGACATTATTTAGTTAAAAAATTTCTGTCATGGTTAAAAATTTTCAGTGTCAAAATAAGAAATTTTTTTTGTCACGATTAAAAAATTTCAATGTTATTTTTCTGATAAATTTTGCACAATTCAAAACTCTTTTTTCTTTTTCTTTCACATTCACATAATGCTGCAAAATCACCCGCAAGAGAAGGAGGAAAAGAAAAAATGAAAAAGGCAGGCAACAGCAACAACAATAAAAAAACAAAGATGAGGAGGAAAGAAGAAGAACAACGTGGGGTATGAACGTTCACGTTAGTGAGGAGTTAGAGCGTGTAGACGCACTTTCACTAGTAAAACTATTTTTGGTTTTTTTTTATATTATAAATAAAAAAATTATTTATTTTTAAAGAAAAATTAAATGGACTTTAATTTTTGGAATGTGTTATTTTTTGTTTAGGATAAGTTTGCCGCATCCCTGACAACCTTTACCATAAATAACGGCTGATAATGAAACTTAAATTCCTAAGCCATTATCATTGTCTCTAAGAGTACATAGAAGTACACAAAAGTACACAAACAACAAGCATGACTTTTTCAACATCGCCGGCGGCAATAACTACCATTATCATCGCCAATTGTAGATAGTCATAATCATCCAAACTAAACCAAACTAGATTTTTTTTAATTAAGATGTTAAAAAATTAAGATGTTGGGAAGCACCCTTCTTACTAAACCAATGTTAAATACGGCTTATTCTTGTGTACTCCTGTATACTCTTGGAGCCGATGATAATAATTATCATTGTTAATTTTTTAACATTTCTTCTCACCAAATCTGATATTTATGAAGATGCGTAGTGAAGTTTGTTGGGGTGTGGCAAACCTTACAAAAATAATAAGATTCGTCGGAGGTGAGGCGAACTTGACTAAAATAAAAAAATGTATCCTGTGATTTAAAGCACGGATAATTTGTTTGGGGAAATAATTTTTTATTTTATTATAGAAAAAATTCAATTATTTTTTGTTAGATTTGAACCAATTTGATTGGATTTGATTGCCAATGTGAAAAGTTGATTCTGCAATGAATTATGCAAAAGAGGCAGAGAACAATAAGTTTGTGCAGCAAGAAAGATTTTGAATTCTTAGTATATCAATAATGTTTCTTTCAATTGTATAGTTATTCAATTAGAAGAGTGCCATATATACATATAAACTAACTATAATAGAGAACCAAAATAGTGAAAATGGTTAACTAATACCTCAACTACTAGTACATCAAGAATCATCACAAGAATTAGGAATTAGTTATTTCAGTTACTGATGCATGATGGTTCTCCATAGCCTCCCTCAAACTCATAATGGGTTGAAGAACCACTCTGAGTTTGATCTTAAATTTCTCAAAGGAGGCAGTGAATAGTGGTTTAGTGAACACATCAGCAATTTAGGAATCAGCTAGGATATGAATCACATGCAATTGTCCTTTAGACACTCGATCCTGGACAAAATGCAAATCGACCTTAAAATGTTTGCTTCGACTACGAAGAGTTGGATTGGCAGAAAGCATCACAACATTGAGATTGTCGCAAAACACAATAGGTGCAATATGCTAAGAAATACCAAGTTCTTGTAGAAACTTAAGAACCCATAATATTTCGGCTCTAGCATCTGCAAGGCATCTAAACTTGGCTTATGTAGATGAGCAAATCACTGTTGTATGCTTTCGACTGCACCAAAACACCAGATTACAGCCAAGAAAGATGCAATATCTACTAGTGGACCTGCGATCTTCAATGTCACTTGCCCAATCTGCATCCACAAAGACAAGAACACGAAAATCACTAAACTTTTGAAAACATAATCCATGATGATATGCACCTGAAAGATAGCAGAGGATCCTTTTCAAGGCTGTCCAGTGATGTTGTTTGGGAGGATTTTTCATGAATTGACTAACGCGATTCACAAAGAAGGAGATCTTTGGATGAGTTAAGGTTTCATATTGAAACCCTCCAACAAGAGACCTATAGAGAGTTGGGTTTTTATATAGTTCAGACCCGTCAGAAATCAACTTGAGAAAGGATAACATAGGGGTGGGGACAGGCTTAGAACTAAAGAGGCCTGCACGTCTTAACAGATCAAGAATATATTTTGATTTTGAAATGTGAAGTTCACCAGTGCCAAGCTTATTAAATTCTAAACCAAGGAAATAATTCAAACCACTTAAGTCTTTAAGAGAAAATTTAGAGTTCAAGTCAGTGATTAGAGTATCAATTTCAGTCTTGTTATTACCAGTTATAACAATATCATCCACATAAGTGAGTAAATAAGTAGTAGAATGTTTAGTATGTCGAATAAACAAAGAGGTATCAACTTTGGTATTAGAAAAACCATAAGTGAAGAGAGAAGAACTAAATTTAGCAAACCAAGCTCTTGGAGCTTGCTTGAGGCCATAAATGGCTTTATCAACCTTGCACACTAATGAAGGGTTGCTGGACACAAAGCCAAGAGGTTGTAACATGAAAACATCCTCCGTTAAATCACCATTTAAGAAGGCATTGTTAAAATCAAATTGGTGAAACGGCCAACCATATGTAACAGCGAAGGAGAGAATAATCCAAATTGTAAAAGGATAAATCACAGGGCTATAAATTTAGTTAAAATTGACCCCTCCAACTTGATGACGCCCTTTGGCCACCAAACGGGCTTTATATTTTTTTTATACTATTACAGGACCCCTTTTAACAATATAAACCCATTTACATCTAATAATAGTAGAATTTGGAAGAGGGTCAATGAGATGCCATGTATGATTCTTGATCAAAGTATCATATTCCTTAATCATGGCTTGGTGCCAATGAGCAAAGGATAAAGCCTGAGAAAGAGTTTTGGGAGGATATTGAGTGAGATCAATGTTAGAGACAGCAACTAAAGTTTTTGGTTTAAGAATACCAGATTTAGATCTGGTAATCATACTATATGTATTAGAGGATTTACGGGTAGGTAAAGAAGTAAGAATGTGAGCCTTAGGTAACTGAATTTCAAGACTAGATATAGGTATAGAATCATGAGTAGCATGCTGATCCGAGGAAGTAGAGGGAACAGAATTAAAGATAGGTAGTTTGGGTGAACTCAATACATTGATATTAGAAGTGGACGAAGAAGTGGAAGCAGGATGAAAAACATCACATGTATTAAGTGTATTAGTATTAAGAGTAGAATTAGAAATAGAAGAAATGGATTCTGCTGTGATAGGTAAGAAATTAGAATTGAGAATAAGATATATAGGAGACACAGAGGTAATTGTATGAGACAAAGAAGAAAAATCAGGTGTAGCAAAAGAATTAAATGAAAAGAAAATTAAAGATGGAAATATTTTTTCATCAAATATAACATTTCTTACAATTAGAATTTTTCCTTCACGAGTAAGACATTTGAAGCCTTTGGATTGAGGAGCATAGCCAAGGAAGATGTATTGTTGAGATCTACAATCTAGTTTATGATAGTTGAAAGGTCTGGTGTTGGGGTAGCATGCACAACCAAAAATCTTGATCATGTCATACTTGGGTTTAATGTTGTGAAGCTTCTCAAAGGTTGATTTAAAATCTAAGACTTTGGTTGGTAGCTGATTTATGAGGAAAGCAGTTGTAAGAAAAAATATCTTTTCAATATCCATCTCAGTCACTTGTCTGTATTTGTGTTCAACAACTTCTTGTTATTGATACGTGTAAGGACAAGAGAGGCGATGAATAAATAATACCCTGATCTTGTAAAAATGTCTTAAATGCGCTAGAAAGGAATTCTTTGCCATTATCAGTTTAAATGGCTATGAGAAAGTGGCCAGTTTGCCTTTCCATCAGTACTTTATACTACTAGAAAGTAGAGAAAACTTGAGATTTAGACTGCATCAAATATAAGCAAGTATAGCGTGTAATAGCATTAGCAAAGCTCACATAATAATAAAACCCGGATCAAGCAACTGATGGAGCAGGACCCCAAATATCAATAAACACAAGTTGAAAAGGAGAAGTGTATTTGAGAAAGGAAAAGGGGAGAGCATGCATTTTTGCCATAAAACAATGATCACAAACAAATGAATCAATGGGTGAATTTTGATTAATAAGAATATTACATTGTTTGAGGACACTTTTTACAATAGAGTTAGAAGGATGTCCAAGTCTTCTATGCCACAAAGCAATATTGAGATTACAAGAAGCTAAAAATGCATGAACAGAATTATGATCATATAATGATGTTGGCACACACAAATTATCAAAGGAATATAGTCTATGTCTAAGAATTCCTTGAAGAAGTGTTTGCTTGTTAACCAGAGATTTGACAAAACAATGAAAGGGGTGAAATCCAAAGAAAACATTGTTATCTAAACAAAACTTTGATACACTGATAATATTCTTTGCAATTTTAGGAATGCGTAAAACATTTTTAAGAGCAAAAAGATTATTATTATGAGGATTAAGCAAAGAAGAAGAAGCAATGTGTTTGACAGAGATACCAGAACCATTTGCTATATATAGTTTATCAGGCCTATTACAATTGAAGAAATAAGGTTGGCAAAATCATGTGTGAGATGGTGGCTTAGCTTGCACCGGTTTCAAGGTACCATACAGTGTTGGCAACGGAAGAGTATCCATTGTATACTTGATCAAATCGATAGAAGTAGTGTAAAGCAAAAAGGTCTAGACAATTACACACTTGACAGTAAAGACGATTTATTGCTTGCTATGAATTTCTTCTACCACGTGCAAATCTTTCACCACGAGCACCTCTTCATCCTCTAGAGATTCTTCCAGCAAATCTTGGATTGAAAAATTTTGATTGAGCTAATTGAGCTTGTGCTAATCCAATGGAAAGTTGTTTGAACTTTTTGAGCATTTCTTCATAAGAAATAAGGAGTGTTTCAACCTCTCCAATGGTAAAGAGTTCAGGTTTGGTTTGAACAAGTGTAATGCAGTGTGAATAACCTACAGGAAGACCATCACATATGGCTTCTATATGTGTTTCATTCAAGATATCATACTTAAGAGTAGTGAGAGAGTCAACAAGTTTCTTGATGGTAGCAAGGTATTGGTTGATGGTGAGAGAGTTCTTCTTGACATTCTTGAACTAAGTTCTTAAATGCTTGATCTTTGATTTGGTGGATTCAGCAAATATTTGATGAAGTCTGTGCTAAATTTGAAGAACAGATTTGCAATGTACAATTTGGTTCATGAACGAACCATCAACAGATGCAAAAAACCAAGAACAAAGATTAGAATCATTTTGCATCCATTCAGTGTACGTACTTGAGATGCTACCAATGGATTTTTCAGCATCAGAAGCATGCTTTGCATGTTCTTTTCCTTCAACAATGTGATCTTTCAAATTCTGATCCTTAATTGTGAAGAAAGCTTGTTGTTTCTATGTCACAAAATTAGTGTCATCCAATTTGTATATAATGGGATTGAGTGTATATTTGTTGTTGGTTGCAGAAGCAGGAACAACGAATGCCATGGATTCAAGATTCAAGCTCTTGATACCATGTGAAAAGTTAATTCTGCAATGAATTATGCAGACGAAGCAGAGAACAACGAGTTTGTGCAACAAGAAAGATTTTGAATTCTTAATATATCAGTAAGGTTTCTTTCAATTGTATTCCCTTAGTTATTCAACTAGAGATGTACCATATATATATATATATATATATATATATATATATAGGGATAAGTACTTTTTTCGTCCCTAAGGTTTGAGGTCAAAATCAAAATCGTCTCCAATCTTTTTTTCTTATTAAAATCATTCCCAACATTACAAAACGTTATAAAATCGTCCTTTTGTCCATAAATAACATTTTTCAGACAATTTTGCCATTGAACACAAATAAAAAAATCCTCCCCATTCTCACCACTATGGCACTATCCCCTTACATCATCAGTCATCATCACTGCTATCACCACACCATTCTTCATCCATCCATAAAAAAGATACAGAGTTCCTCAAACAACAGGATTCACTGGTAGCTGAATTAAAAAAGGATACCGAAGGGATATTAAGAAAGCTTGCAAAACTGGAAGAACGAAGCCTCGAAACTTTACTTTAAATACCCACAGATCCGCTAGAAGTAGACACCCGAAGATGCCAACGGGAAATGCGACTCAAACAAGACTGTGGCATGCTTTAAGCAAAATGGAATGATTCTCTGGTCTTTGACTGCATCAATAGCAACAGCAACTCAATTTTGAAGTGAAAAAGGAGGAAAAAAACTTGGCAGCAACAACTCAATGACAACAACTACTCAGAAGTTAAATTTTTCATTCCAAACCCTCTCCTTGTCGTTCCCTCCTTTCTCTTCTCCTTCCAATTTTGCTTTCCTTTTTTTCCATCTCTGTTGGCATCGCGGGCTGATTCCATTAGTGGCGACATAAAGTGTTGGACGCGGACGGTGGAGGAAGAAGAGGAATGGTGGATGGCGAAGGAGATCCATGTGAGGATGAGGAAGAAGCAGAGGAGAAAGGACCCACCGCCACCATCTTCATAACCCACGGATCTGGCTCCGACACCGGTTGGCTCTTTTAGAAGATCTGCATCATATGCCATGGTCGCTTCGATAGTGAACGAGTTTGATCTTTTCTGCACTGCATGGAGGTGAAGATGAAGAAGACGAAGTAGAAGATGAAGGGTTGTTGTTGTGAATGAGAAGAAGAAGAAGATGAAGAAGAAAGAAGATATGAGAAGAAGAAGATGAAAGGTGGGAACTGATGAGGATGATGGGATGGGATGGGATTTGGGGTGGAGGGTCAAAGAGTAGGAAGAAGGGAAATTGGGGGTGGGTTGGGGTGGTGGGGAGGGGGGAGACGAAGAGATGCTAGGTGTGGGTGGGGTGAGGTTTTATTTTTTTTTAATATTATTTTTATTAATAGTTAAAGATAATTTGGTCAAAAAAATATAATTGGAGTAGAAAATGACGATTTTATAACGTTTTATAATGTTGGAGATGATTTTAATAAGAAAAAAAGGTCAGAGACGATTTTGATTTTGACCTCAAATCTTAGGGACGACAAAAAGTACTTATTATATATATATATAACTTTTATTGATTATTTATGACAATTTCTTAAATATTTAACTATAATTGTGATTTATTATGAATATTTTATTATTATTAACATATTATTGACTTATTTTTTATTTTACATATTTATCAATTATTATATTTATAGAATTTTTAAAATAAAATTTTTGCTTTTTTAATTTTTTTATGAATTTATGTTTTATCGGATATTCAATTATTCGAATCGAATTAATTCATTCTTAATCAATTTAGTTTGATTCAGGTACATACCAAAAAAATATAAATCTAAACCAATTACAATTTAGTTGGTTTAATTTTAATTTCACTCCAAATCTAAATCAATTCAACACGTGAACACCCAAATAAGTAACTCCATGAAAACAATATTCTTAACTAAATTGATGAGATAAATATCGATTTAATTCACTGTTAACAAAGTTACAAAGTAAATTAATCTTATCCGTGAATTCTTGTAATTAAATTATGCAATGTAAAAATTTAAAATTCGGATGATATTCAATAATACAAGGGTGATAATAATTTCAAATTATATCATTTAATTTAATATTTATAATTTTATGTATATTATATTCATAATTACATATTTATTGCATATAATATTATTGGATTATTCTAGTGATAATTAAAAACATTGAAAAAATTAAATAATAAACCTAATTATCCTTCTAATTATATACAATTAATATTTGTCAAATTTTTTTACCTTGTCAATAAGTACCTTTTTTCTTTCTTATCATCAATCTTTTTTTATCCTATTTTACTTACATATTTAGTTTTATATTGACGCTTATTTCATTTGTTCTTACTTTCTGATTTTCTGATATTTTATTATTATTTTTATGCACTCAACTTAAAAGAAAGCCTTTATCTCATATGTCAAATTAGGTCAACAACCTAATTATAATACTGTCTTTTTGGCTTATTACTAATATTCTTTGTAGTATTTATTGATTAATTAATAATGTTTTATAACACTAAAGCTTAACATAATTATATTAGGAGTTTAGTTTAATGAATAATAAGCAATAATTATTTAATTTGTACCAATTTAAAATATAAAAAGTGAGTTTAATTTTTTAATAGTATTATTCTATCTCATATACTAACTTATTAAAAAAAGAGGTGCTTGTTTGGGCGTCATTATTTTGTTAAAAAAAGATATTTTTTTAATAAAAAATATCTTTTTTATTTTTTAGTATGTTTGGTAAATTTCTAGTAGTAAAAGTAAAAGCACTAGAAAAAAAAATCTTTTTTGAGAAGCTGTAATTTACATCTTTTTTTAAAAGATCTTTTTTCCTTAAAAAAATATTTTTCATGTAATAAATAAACAAAAAAATATTTTTATATTGTTATACCCAAATATAATTAATAGATAAAAAAATCTTTTTGCATGAGATATCCAAACATAAAATTACTTTTACTTCTCTATAAAATCTTTTTAAAAAAGATAACTCGAAAAAAAATCTTTCTTTAGAATTCACCCAAACAAGCCCGACCACATATATTTACCATACATAATTTATAAAAAATATTTGAAAATTTAACATGTTGTTTTTTTAAATATCATACACATTTAAATTGATATAGTATATCCGAAGTAAAATGAGTAGAATTTACTTTTTTATAATCAAAAAATTCAACAAATCAAGATAGAAACAAATGAAATAATAAAAAAAAAAACAAAAGATACATAAAATTATCCTTGTCATTTTTGATATTTTCATCAACAACAAAAGAGTCTATATAATTTTATTTTTTAAAGTTCAAAAATAATCTATCAATAATTATCACAACACCTATTATTTTATTTTTCAATATCCGTTTATTTTTTTCCAAACAAATATTTTAAATTATCGCAAAAAATTTCAACAACCAGCTCTCAAAATGTTGTTATATTGTGCTTGGAACAAATCATAACCTACCAGAATTTATCAATTAAGTTCATTACACTTGCAAAAACAAAACTCATAGTCAAAAAATAAGTGAGAATAAATTTATTTTTTTATATAAGACACAGGTATTGTCCCTTAGACCAATAATTTTTAGTCGACTTAGCCTCTCCTTAGTATTCATCCTGCCAACCAAGACAAACTATGCAAATAACTCAACTCTTAGCGAGACCAAATCTCTCCAAATCGCTTTAGTGAAGTTGATGCTTGATATGTCCTCTGGTAGCATTTTTGTCTGTAAAATATGCACAAATGAGTTAGTAATAAATACATATTCTTTATCAAACTTTCATACAACTCTATCTTCTCTGTCTATTATTAATTTAACAGACCTTAGCATACCATGAAGATGATTTAGTAGTTTAAGTTATCATTGGTTTAACTCTCGTCTTCATTAAAAGTTATAAATATTCTCTAACCCATTCCAAAACCCACAATCTCTTATGACAAATTCTTTTTAGTTTGAATCTGAAAAAAAAACTTTTTGAAAAGACAAACTATGCAAATAACTCAACTCTTAGCGAGACCAAATCTCTCCAAATCGCTTTAGTGAAGTTGATGCTTGATATGTCCTCTGGTAGCATTTTTGTCTGTAAAATATGCACAAATGAGTTAGTAATAAATACATATTCTTTATCAAACTTTCATACAACTCTATCTTCTCTGTCTATTATTAATTTAACAGACCTTAGCATACCATGAAGATGATTTAGTAGTTTAAGTTATCATTGGTTTAACTCTCGTCTTCATTAAAAGTTATAAATATTCTCTAACCCATTCCAAAACCCACAATCTCTTATGACAAATTCTTTTTAGTTTGAATCTGAAAAAAAAACTTTTTGAAAAACTATCTTTTTGAAAAAAAGTCATTTCATTTTTGTCATCTTCTTTACTCCACGAAAATATTCTTTGCAGTGAGATCAACTTCTCAGCAATCGTTTTTGACGTCTTATACAAGTCAAAGTATACATATATCAATAAGCTATTCATAACTAATTTGATGAAGACTAACTTATCAGTTTTATTGAAAGCCTTCACTCACTACAAGAAACATCTTTAAAATCGACAGCCAAATCGACGGCTAAGCCATTGATAATATTAAAATTCAATGAAAAAATGGATGGCAGAGGTGGTCGCTATTAAGCTTGTCGATTTTTTAAATTTCTAATAAAATCGATGGTGTTTTTGTCTATAATATAAGTTTGGGGATTTTACATTATTACTAAAATCGACAACATTGCCGTCGATATTATTATATAGAATCGACGCCATGTCTGTCGATATTTGATTCAATAAAATTGACAATATTTTTGTCTATAATATTATTAATAAAATCGACAACGTTGCCGTCGATATTTGATTCAATAAAATCGACACAGTTGCCGTCGATTTAATTATTTAGATACTGACAATTTCTTCATCTATATTTTGTGTTTTTGTCTATTTTAATTTTAAAAAGCGATGGTTTTACCGTCGATTTTAATAGTTATATGTTTTAATTACTTTTTCTATTTGAAAAATAATAAACAATTAATGCAAATAAACTTTTAAATATAGAAATAAAATTTATACAGAATATTAGATAACAAGACAAATAAACTTGTAAATATAAAAATAAAATTTATACTAAATATTATATAACAAGTTTACAAACTTATCAAAATAATAAATAATCCTCTAACATAAAGACTCAAGACAAGATAAATTACTGTGTTTCTTCATATCTCACATACATTGCAACAGCTCCTAGTTTCTCATTTAAATAATGCCTATGTTTTAGAAAAGTCTGAAACACATGATCAATTACTGTGATCAGCTGCATGCATTCTCAATAATATAAGCTATGATTTGGACATACCCTAGAAAATAGGCTCTACTGACCACTCGATAATGCATGATCTGCCAAAAGCTTCTGAAGGACAACACCCAAACTATGTAAAGCACTCTTAGTATTCAATTTCCCATTCATTGTATAGTAACATAAAAGGAATAATATTTCATTATTATTTTTTCAAATTGTTCCAAATTGGTACTACTACTCTTTTCTAGGTATTGCACATAAAGCATAAGACTAAATCCATATTAAATGAAAGTGAATTGATATGAAGAACTTACCCTAGTACATCATTTTCATTTCCAGAGTTAATTGTAGTTTCTTTCAGTTCATCCAGTAATGGCAGAATTCGATCTTGAATCGACTCAACCTTATCAGTTCTTGGAGAATCAGCATTTTCTGCATCAAATACATGATTTGATGATCCTATTGAAATCAAGAATATCATAAGAATTTAGGAACTTAATTGAAACATGTCATCAATTAATGATTACCATCGAGAAGGAGTGGAAGGTGTTGATGGTAATGAGGAGGATGTTCTTGAGCTTGTCCTTGGGCGTTGGTGCCAAAGTGAGGTTCCAAGAGGATGATTCTCCGGTAGAGCCGCCTCTTCGTGGCCATGGCCGTGTTGATTCAGAGCAGCCACAGTAATATTATTAAAAGACTTGTCAGCTTTCACTCTATGGTTAATTAGATAATATATGAGATTTATTTATATATGAGATTATATTAAATTTTTTAAAAATAAGTCTAGTAAGACAACAATTGTGTTAGAAACTGTTTTCAAGAATACACCTAATTTTAAATTTTGAAAGTTAATAGTATAAGATTTAGAATTTAAGGACATGATTTTTCTATTTAATAGGATAAAATAAAGGATTTGCACTTTTAAAGAATATAAAAATAGCATACCAATTCTTCTTCCTTGTTGGCTGAAGAAATTCCAAGTTTCCAAATGATGAGGCTTCTCAAATCACTGTTGTATACAATATTAGGCTATTTGCTACTAGTCACACCAAAAAATAGGTTAAAAACAAAGTTAATAACTTTACACGCCACAATGAAGAATTTGTCAATTTCTCAAATTTACCATCAATTTTTGTTTTGAAAATAAAAAAAAGTAAATGAATTAGGAGGGGGTATCTCACAACTAATTTTTGTTTTAATCTCACACCTTGGAGCACAAAGATTAATCTAATAGAATAAAACATACAAATGGCAAAAAAATGCATATAAAAAATGCATTTAGAACCAGAAACAATGTCAAAAAAGTTTGGTGTATTACAGAATAAAGAGTACTAAAGTTTTTGGAACTGAATTGCTCTTCCACTTCACAAACTCCTTTCCACCTTGATGGGATTTTTCCCATCGCTTCATCGTTAAAACTCAGAGACTCTGGCCAAATTCCTTCAAAGAGAAGTCACTAATTTTTTGTTACATTGCCATTTTTCAGCGCTTACTTAGCTATGTGTAAGAGGGGGAAAAGAAAGCACTACCTGTGTCGAAGACATCTATTATGGTTCCTTCACCTAAGTTGATCTCATTGGAAACAGTGTTTGAAGATGAATGATGGATACCAAGGAAATTCCAACTTCTTGTTGTGTGAAGTTTGTGTATCCGATTCGGAATGACAAAAATTACCCCGGAAAATTCTGTAATACATAGTATAAATGTAGCTTTTAAAATGTGCTTAAACGGTTAAAAAATAATAAGATTAATTGGTTCAAAGATCATACTTGCTACTTCTTCTGCTTGAGATTTTGTTAACCTTGCAGCAAATCCTGAAAATCCATGCTTATTGCTGCAAAGAATTGAATTCTTTGCAGCTTCTTTGCTTTAGAACAGAACGTGGACACTTGATATATTATTTTCTTGAATCTCAATGCATTATTACAATACCAGCTCCATTTGAAACTAACGGATATATGAAAAGTACTACAAAGCCATACCTTCCTAGAAGTGAAGATAATATTTTGTGGCGAACCTTTTTAGTAGTGTCTGGATTATCATATATCTTATCTCCCATATATACAATATGCACCTGAAATCATTCATTTAATAATTGATGATGCTTAAGTATCTCATAATAATACTACTAAATATAATCATAGAAAGTTGAGTTACACTCACAGAGGTTGTGGTCTCAACAAGTATCTGAGAGAGGAATAAAAAATTTTGCAATAAAAGAATAGCTGAAAATACAAGCCATTGGTCTATTCTATTCCATCTCATGTTCCTTGCATTAGTAGTACTCATTATCCTAGTAGAGAGAGCTTCAAAGGCTTTTCAAATTCTTGTAACATACTAAATCTTTTAAACGAAATTCTCTTATAGCTGCCTTATCAATTATCAGCACCTATGATGTGATGATTACTTTTTTGAAAACAAGAAAAAGTGGGGAATCATTTTTCTTTTGTCCATTGCACTTTTGAGTTTTATGTTCAGTCAAAGAAAAAAAGTACACATAAGTACCTTTACGACTAGAATGTATTTGAGGAAAATACATTTTTGTTGCAAATATCCTCCACTGCTTCTGTGATAGCAAGGGAAACCACATACTGCACCAACGGAACTATTCACCCATCCTCCTTTGCAGATTAAAGGAAAACAGGAGATAACTTAATGGAGACTCCTAGACATTCTATGAGTGACCTGAGAGTAAGCGCTCAGATCAATCTTGGCGCAATATATAACATTTATGATCAAATAGAACAAAGAATCACAAAAACTCAAACATTGTATCAAACCTCACCCCTTGGTCTGAACATCAGCAAGACAAACTGAACCAATAGGAAGCTCACAAAAGTTGCTACACAAAAATTGTACAATATTTAGGATGATACAATGATATTGCACAATAATGAGAATGGAAATCAGCAAGTAAAAAACAAGATAGAAATTTGATAAAAATAAGGTTAAGAGTTTAGACACAAACAAAGTATAGAAATTCAGATATATCACATTTTTTTCACCTGATCCTTCAAAGTCTAAGCAAAGCATAGTCTATGAAACACACAGTACAAAAATGCAACCGAAGTGATTGCTCAGTAGATACGTACTGCAAAATTACATCATGTGTAGAAGCTAACCGCGGCAACCAAACAAGAAGCATGCCAAATGTATCGGTGCAAAGAGATTCCACATTAATAAAAGACAAGCTAGATTCCACATTAATGAAAGCAAAATAAACAAACGCAATTAGGTTTACCAAACTAGTTAAGCTGAAGTAATGTGATCAATTGATTATGCTAATTAGGTTTAACAAAAGCAAATTTAGAATTTCATGATGAAGATAGTAGATACAAAAATTGCAAAAAAAATATAATAATCAAAGAGAGACAGAGAGGAACTTACAAGAAGCTGCGATAGCAACGTGCTCTGGCTACGGGCTCACAGCGACAGTGATCGACAAAGACGTTGCAACGAAGAATCTATGGAAAAAGAAGAACTTACATGCATATTCACAAATAGCAATGAGAGAGAGAGAGAGAGAGAGAGAGAGAGAGAGAGAGAGAGTTACACGAAGAGGATGGCGCGGCAGCGGGTTCGGCAGAAGAAGAAGAAGAAGAAGAAGAAGAAGCGGGTTCGGCGGAAGAAGAAGAAGAAGAAGAAGAAGAAGAAGGCAGCTCTGCTCTTTGCCTCTCTCTGTGACTGTGACTCCGTCTCTGGTCTCTACTCTCGGACGTTGGAGGAGAAGAAGCCTCACCTGAACCCTAATTGTCTGAAGGATTGGGGTTAAATTTTGGGAAGATGAGTGAAACAACGGACGCGAGAAGCAAACACGGGAGTGGTGTTCTTTTGGATAAAAATCGACGGTTATTTCGTCAATTTTAGTTAAAATAAAAATCAACACTTTAGCTGACGCCAAAAGTCGTCGATATTTTAATTATTAAAATCGACAACCAGCCTGTCAATTTTAAAAGAAAAAAATTTTTAACTAATGTTTCATCAATAATGTAACAATAGTAGTAAGAGGTTAAAAGGTTGCTAAAATAATAAACGACATCGTCGTCGATTTTAATATTTTATTTTAAATTATCTCTTTTTTATTTTATCACTGGCAAACTGTCAAAAAATATCGACAAAAAATTTAACCGTCGATTTTTGGCGTCGATAATTACACTATTTTTTGTAATGGCTTTCTATCAACTAAATTTTTTCTCAACCTTGATTATTATTATCTATTATCAAGTCTTAACCAATATTAAATTTGCTTCTAATAGCATAATCTCTTTGTATTTTAATAGACTAAACATATTTGCACCCACTACTACTTACAAATCACAATTAATTGAAATCGATTTTAATTCGTCAAAATTAATACTCAAATTATATATCATTTTAAAATAACATAAAAGCCTCTTGTAATTTTTACGTTTTCCTCCTCTAAAAACAGAATCATATAGTGTGGTCTGTAAATTGAAGACAAGATAAATTTATATTATCCTTCCCAATCAATAATAAAGAGATATGTACTAAAAAAATATAAAATTTGTATTTATTATTATATATAGACATATTATAATATTTATATTATCAATCATATGGAATTCTTGAAGCGAGAATTGTTTATGCCTCACCATCAACAAATAATATTCATATGACTGTCAAAAAAATCTCTTAATAATAATATTCATATGAATAATCTCACTTCATAGATTGATGAAATAAATAATTTTTATAGTGATATAATTTGGTTTTATATTTATACAAGATAAATAAAATTGAATTCAAGAATTTCAAATTCAGCTTCTTAAATAATGGATATTTTTAATCTAATTATATAAAAACAATTAATATTATTCTTTTTTACAATATTTTATTACTATTAATGATTTTATAATATCGTAATTAACTAGTTGTGAGTATATAGGAATAAAAAATTAATGACAAGAAAAGAGAAACACACTTTAATAAAATAAAATTATTTTATACTATTTTCAATTATTTTTTTATTATTTACCGAATATTTTTGTAAATTTATAAGTTGTGGCATTTCGCAAAATATTGAAAAACGTACATCCTTTAAATAAATCCGAGTTAGATTCGCATGCATCTGATATCATTGTTACTGATGCTACTATGGAGTGGGTTAAGTTTTTAAGTAGTGATTTAATGTGGCTTTTAATGCACTCTGTAGAATATTGATCTTTGATTAGTATTTTGTGCATCCGAAAATAGAACTAATATCTCATATTTAGGGATTTTATTTAAGTAGAAAATTCATTAATTTTTAATTTGTGCAAAAATAAAACAATTTATGTTTTAAGTATTATTATTAGTCAATTTTGCAGGCAAGACAATTTTAGAGTTACAATCTACAAAAATACTTTTTTTTTTTAGGTATTGTTAAAAAAAAATAGAACCAGATAAGTTATATTGTATATTTTTGAAAAAATAAGATCAATTATGTGCAACATAAGTACCGACATCATTTTTCACTAAGAATTAACCTTCAACAACATAAAAATAAATTTGACAAACTTATTTGTGGTTTGTGCATAGTAATCACGTAGATCAACAGTATCATATACGTATACAGTATGACATGGACAACCGTATATGTCAACAATTCATATACATCTTTGTGAATATGCGAATAGTACGACATAATCACACTATCGCATGAATAGTAACTTGCATTAATATTTAACGTAAAAATCTAAAAACCGGCTAAAAACCACGAACCAAACTCCAAAAAAATTCCATTATATCTATTTTATATATAAAAATTGAATTCCTACATTTAATGATGGAGTTGACATGGCATGTTTCAGAAAATATTTTCGAATTTAATTATTTTAACTCATTCAATGTAATTTATTATCATGACTTAATTATATCAGCTAATTAATTTGATTAAATATTTAAATATTAATATAATTTATTATAATATATATTACTTAATTAATTTTACTATATTAATTGTAATTTGTTATATTAGTTAATTAATTTATTCATTTATAAAGTCTGAAATAAAAATAAATAATTTAGTATTTATTCTAATTGAATTCATTAAATTTAATTATACATTATATACAAATTAATAATAATTTATAAATCACTCTAATTTATAATATTCAATAAAATAATGTGTAAATCACTTTATATTATATATGTATTAGCGAAATATTATATATGTCTTAATGTATTAATTAAATATTATATATGCATAGAAAAATAAATATAAATATAATTTATATAATATTGATAGTATTATATTAGCACGGTAAAATTTTTTTTATATCATATAGTATTGATAATGATAATATTATTATATAGTATTATATAAACTTTTTAATATTAGTATAGAAAATTGGAAAATTATTTCTTATGTCAATTACTCTTAGTGGAATAGTGTATCCCTCGTATAGTATTGATAATTGTTGCTTAATTTAAAGTAATTGTATGTGGATATGTTAAATTTATTTTTCAATAATAATTCAAATAGATAAATCTAATTGAATTGAATGATTATATAAAATATTTTATATTATTAATATACTAAAATTAAATTCATTTTTCAGTACAAATTTTATAGGTAAATTTTATACAAGATTAAGTTATTTTTTATTTTTTTATTTGTTTTATCTGTTACTTTATTTAATTTTAAGTAGCGTCATATTTACAATTATCGCGAGTATAATATTTTGTAAAATATGAAAATCAATTTATTTTGTAATTTAAATATCAATGTTTGAGTTAATTTTAATTTAGCTTTTTTAAATTAATATTATCTTTCATTTAGATCTTAATTAATTTAAAATACAAAAATACTAATTTATCCTTTTTTCTTTAAATAATAATAACTTTAATTTATTTACTGTCTTTTTTCTTTTTATATTTTGTTTAGCAAACATAATATATGAATTAGGATAAAGTTAAAAAAAAAACACTCTATATAATGCATGTTTGACACTGATAAATTCATATGAAATAAAAGAGAAGAAAACAAAAATTAAAAAACACTGAGTTGAATGGTGTAAACAGATTCATTGAAGCCAATTGTCGGTGTGTTCTCATGTCTCATCTCATTTTTTAAAGTTCAAACACATTTTGAATATACGAATTTTAATTATATTTATTTTTTTCCTCTTCAATAAATACTTTCATCTCTTCCTATTTTTACTATGGGTTTGTCTTTTATTTAAAAAATACAAAAAAAATATAAAAAAAATCAAAGAAATTAAAACTGTTTTTATATTTTAAAAAATTAAATGATCTTTTAATTAAATATTTATGTAATTCCTATCTAGATATAAATTGTATTTTAATATATTGAGTGGTAAATATAAAAAAAATATAATAGATAAGTTAAAATAACGAATAATGAGATATCTATCTATTCTATTATATAAAAATCAAATTTTTGCACTTAATGATAAAATTGACGTGGCATGCTTCTTAAAATGTTTTTTGATTTATTTCTTTTTAACTCATTAAATACAATTTATTACGGTTGATTAATTATATCAACTAATTGATTTGATTAGATATTTAAGTATCACACAATTTAATATTATGTATATCAATTAATTGAATATAATTGTTAAAGTATAATTAAGATCAATTAGATCAATTAGCATTATTTAACATATTTGAATATTTATTATAGGATATTACGTCTTTATTATTTCGATTCTCTTAGTATTTATAAATACCCTTCTATATTGTATCATTCTACACAACTTGATAACACACAAACATTTTCTCTACTGCTCTCTCTTACCTTTTCTAATAATAATAAATACAATTTAATTTAGTTAGAAGTCCATATTTTATAGTCTTCTATAAAATAATCTTTTTATCACTTTGGATAGTTTAACTCTTTTTTCTTTTTTTTCTCTTTATATGTAATTTTGTTGTGCGTTAACTTTATTTATTTAATGATAAACTATACTCATGTTAATTCTATCAAATAATAGTTTATTTTTCTCCTATATATTTTAATTTGTATAGTTACTATTGATCTTACTGTTTTCGATCTTACTGTTTTTGTTTTCTTGAATTGTTCTTTATTTTGTTATGACTTGATAATTTAAAAAAAAATAAAAAAATGACCAAAGATAAATGTTAGAAGCCTAAAGCAACAATATCATTCCTCAGTATTATTATTATTAATTATGAACTTTATTATTTTTTTCTAATATTCTTTAATACAAGCTTCGTTTCTTTTTCTTAATTATTATTAATACTTTTATTCTTTTCTTCTCTAATTATAAATCTTCTTATAATAATTTTTAATAGGATATTTTTTGGTCTAATAATTTTTTTCTCTATTTTTTGTCAAAAATAATTTATATTAGAAAAAAAAAGATACAAATTAAATTTTAAAATTTAAATTTAAATAAGATGTGCAAAGGATAACTATTGAATTCATTTGGTCGATTAAAACACTTTGTATTATCGCAATTGAAAATTTCAAATACTATTATAAAATTCTAGATATTTTTATTTTTATTGTTCTTAAATTATATATTATACCGTGTATTTGAAGAGTTTCATCTTTTTTAAAATAAGTGTGACATTATATACTTTTTTAGATACAATAAATAAATAATAAAGTTAAAGTGAGTAACAAAATTGATTATATAATAAGATACAAATTTTTTGAATTTCTAGCACAATTAACAAATAATTTAGTTTCAAAATAAATATTTACTCTATTTTTTATCTTTTATTTGATTTTTTATAATTTTTTCTTGATTTTTTTAATTAATTATGTACTTTATGTTTTGTAGAAAAAATTTATCAATCATAAAATACAAAAGACTTAGCCAAAAAAATTTAAAAAATTTTGATTAATCACAAAATAAAAAATTATTAATTGTGTTTAATTATGTTGTAAAATATAAATTGGGACTATTTAAAATTAGTTTTTTACCATTAATGTTAACTTCAATCATAATAAGGTAAAAAGTAAAAATTGTATATAATAATTTAATTTTATTATTTATACTACCAAAATTATTTTTTAATGTATTATATCCTATTTATTTTTATTCATTGATGATCTTTAATTGTCTATTTTCAATAAAAAAATTTTATGATTAAATTGATTTTTTTTCAATTAGTAGTATAATTATTGTGATATTTACTTTGTTTAGTAATATTTTTTAATTTATTTAATCTGATTAATCATCTCTTTCTTATTTTATGCTAATTTAACTAATTAAAATTAATAAATTTCTGTTATTTTAATTTGCAATTTTTTATTATAATAATGTATTTCTATTAATGTATTAATATAATTTTAATATTTATATGTCATTAATAATAATAATCTCATTTTAAAGTGATATTATATATATATATATGTTTAATTGTAAAAAATCTATTATTTCTTTATACGATTAGATTAGACATATTTATATTCAATTTTTTTGATTATTTAATTAAAATTAATTGTATTAAAAGATTAGATTAAGATTATGGGAGACTAATTATATTATTATTAATTAATTATATTAAAAAATTAAGATTATGTCATTATTTTATTATTTTATTATTTTTTGATATTAATTCAGATATTTAGCTTCTTTTTATTATTATTTTTTATTCTCTTATTCTATGTATTTATTCCCATAAATTTTACTAAATTAAATAAAGTACTGTATATATTCTTTTTTATTCTTCTTTTATATACACATAAAATTTATTAAATTATTTCTCTTCCGTCTAATAATTTTGTTTCTCTTTTATTTATATTTCTTTCCTTCAATATTTTATTGATTCTTATTTTTCTAAATTTTATTTTAATTTATGTATTTGTTCTTACTATACCAAATTTTTTTTATTTATGTGTAATATACATTCTTATATATGTTATAGAAATATGATTTGATTCTATTAACTTGCCAAATTTTTTTGAAAAATCTAAAGCTAAAGCACAAAAATATATTTATAGATATTTTACTTTATTTTTTTAACTAAAAAATATAATATTTTTTGTCATATTTGTTCGAATTCTAAGTTAAATATGAATATTAATTTTTGAAATAGAATAAATATCTTTTAAATTTGTTGCATCTAAAAATAATATTCTATCAATGTTAGAATTATTTAGATGGATAAGTAATAGTGAATATAGAATTATTTAGGATGGATAGAACTAAGCACGTTTTTTTTATTGAAAATACGAATTTAAAAATATTATATTCAATTCTCAATAGTCAACCTCTCATTGAACCATTGTATTTTCAAAAGATTTTTGAAAAAATGAAATAGTTTTAGGTGTATAATTTTTGTAAAAATTTAATTAATTTAAGATATTTATTATCATTGATTA
Organism: Arachis hypogaea; assembly: GCF_003086295.3. Lineage (NCBI taxonomy): Eukaryota > Viridiplantae > Streptophyta > Magnoliopsida > Fabales > Fabaceae > Arachis > Arachis hypogaea. The sequence continues at coordinate 23,609,729 of NC_092040.1, forward strand.
AAAAAGTAAATTAAAATGACAATTTAATATTTCTATACTCTTAAAAATATTATTTATTTATTTTTCTAGCATTCTTTATCATCCAATGATCATATTAATATAATTTAATTCAATAAAATTATTTATTATCATTTGATTGAATAAAATTTCTATTTTATCGTAAAATTTTAGGATTTCTCAATGTCAAGATCATCCATGTTAAATCATTAAAAAATATAACTAAGAGCGCGGAAACGTCTCTTCATTCGAGAGTATGATTGAGATCAGAGAGCTTGACTATTGTGGTTCTTTAATCTTCGTCAACCAAAACTTTCTGTATTTCTGATATGACTGAATCACAATTTTACTGTAGAAAAAGAGCTACGAAGGCGAGTTTGATGTGTTGGAGACCAAAATCCTGAAGTCATTATTTATATTTGAGTATGACACTCATTAAACCCTAAAACTCAAATTAAATAGTATCTATGATTTTAATCTCATTTATTCAAATTAAAAGTAATAATGACTTATTTAATTCAATATTTATGACAATAAATGAGATCACCGTTATATAAGTCATTTAATGTGAAATTACTTAATCTGAAATTATAATTAATATATGTATTGTCCATAAATATATTAAAAAATAATAATTTCCTACCAATCTTCTACCTGGGTTATAAATATATACAAGTGTATTAACCCGTGCCATGCACGCGATAAAATTAAAATTATGATTTTAAATTATTTTGTTAAGATTAATTTAAATTATAATAATTTGATTAATAAAAATATAACATGTTATGTATTATTTGTTTTTTCTTAATCTAGTGTTAAATATATTAACTCTAAAATAGTTATTAATTGGTTTTAGTAATCTACTTTTTTCAATAAATCAAACATATATACTCAATATGACTATACATAACTTAATAATACTTAGACCTACCAACAAATTTTTATATGTTGTTTTACTGTCAAAAAAGAACATATCAAAATTAACTCAAAATAAATAATAAATTATTAGAGAATTCTAATGCACAAAATTCTCTAATAAATAATAAATAATTTAAATCTACTAAAAAATAACTCAACATTTTTTTATGTCTGCAAAACATATACCCGAAATAATATTATATCAATGTTAGCATATAGTTTTACAATCATCGACCGTATTTACTATACGTGACTTCTTCTTAAAAGTTATTCTACACACTTATGCACTTGGAAGATAAATTACTGAACTTTATTTTATTTTTCTAAATTATTATAATTATGCATTATTCATTAAATGCTAATTGTAATATTGTAATATAATTATCAATAATGATATTTTTCTAAAATAAATTAGAAGAGAGAATAGTACTTTCATTTTGGAGGAAAAATAAATTCATGAGGAATTGACACCTCACTTTTATTAGTTGATAATGTATTAAATATTGATTTTATATAATTATAATAAAAATATTTCTCTTAATATAATAATGCATTATTCGTTAAATGTTAATTGTAATATAATTATAATAAATATATTTTTCTAAAATAAATTTAGAAAAAAATAGTGATTTCATTTTAGAGAAAAAATTCATAAGGAATTAACACCTCATTTTTATTAGTTGGAGAAAAAATCCGGTTTTAGTATATTTTGTCATTATTATACATTTTTCTCTAATCATATATCCACTGTTTTCTTTTCTTTGTTTCAGCATCTTGAATCTGGGTTTAATTTTTTGTAGTTCTCACTTCTCAATCATTCTATTAGATGTAGTTGATAACTATTGAAATTCTTCGATTAATATAGGAGAAAAATATATTATTATATGATAGAATTAATATGAGTATATTTTATTATTAAATAAACAAAGTTAATATAAAATAAAATTATACATAAAAAAGCAAAGAAAATAAAATTAAAATAGCAAAAGTGATAAAAAGATTATTTTTATAATTTTATTTTGTCATTTTTATGTATAGAAGATTAGAAAATAGTAAATTTTTAACTAAATTAATTTATACTTGTTGTATTCAATTTAAATAAGTAATAAATTATCTTATTTTAATTTATTCATTAAATTTATATATCATAAAAATTAAATCAAATAATTAATATACATAATTTTAAATTGTGTGATGCTTAAATATCTATTCAAATCAATTAGTTGATATAATTAATTCATCATAATGAATTATCTTTAATGAGTTAAGCAAAATAAGCAGAAGCATGCTACGTTGATTCTATCATTAAAGGTAAAAATTCATTTTTTATATAATAGAATAGATAATATAATAGATGGCGAAAAAGAAAAAGATAAACATTTTAGATCTTAAGTTGTTTTATTTGGATGTTGCAATGTGGGTATCACATTATTTTACTTATTCTACTTTATGGACCTTTTTGTAACTTTATTTCAGTATCAATGGAATTTCACTACCTTTGAGTACTAAATTAAAATTCAAAATGAAACTGATAAAAAAAGTAAAGAGTATAAAATTATTGATTGAAAAACACTCTAAATAATAAAAAATCAAATTAACTTTAATATTAAATTTATTAATACGATTTTAATTTTATATAATAGTTAGATAATAGATTAGTAAAAGTAAAGGGAAGAATGACTTTAATTAATATTTTATAAAATATTCATTTAAAATAATTAAAAAATATAAAATTATGATATTATTAAAAATAATACATTTTTATGTTAAAAAATTATATTTAAATAAAATATTTATAAAATATAAAATTTAGAGTAACATAGTTTATCATGAACATTAATCATTAATCAATTATGAACTAACATAAAATTATAATATAATTTTTTTATGAAAAAATAATCAACAATTAATATTAATAAATATAAAAATCATCCAAACACTTTGATTAAAAGTATGAGTGGTTAATTATTATTCATTATTAATAATATTTTATTCATAACAAAAACTAAAAATATAATTATTCAGATTTAGATTTTAGAAAAATAAACATATAAATAACAAATGATCTATTTTATCATGTATATGATAAATTAATGAATTAAACTAACTGATATAATGAATTATAATTAATTAATTGGTATAAATTATACTAAATTGTATGATATTTAAAAAGAAAATAAAATCAATAGAAAAAATAAAAATAAATAGAAGAATAGAAGACTATAATAAAATAAGTTGAATGTGAGTTTTTTTTTACAAATTTTATATCACATCCGCTTCAATAATAATAAATAAAAATACATCAATTTAATATCTAAGAGAAAATGATGAGATAAAATCATAACACAATTCTAAAATAAAAGCTTAAATTAAACCATAATATCATTGCACAACACAAATTGAAAGTAATTTCACACTACAATATACCACATAAATATGCAAATGACTTAAACTTAATTACGAATTTTTTTATTTATGCATACATGATAACACCATAGTCTATAAATATTGAATGGATAACATATCATATATTGCTCTAAATGATGAGCATGGGAGTTGAAGAGTGTGTGCTGATTTGTGTTCATGATAGTTGCTTTCTTGTGACTACGCCTCATAGGAAGAAAAAGAATTGTTGTAAAAGCTATTCAATGAAAGAGTAATTGGTAAATTAATGATATTTTCTTCTAGCATATATGATCTTTTATAGTGGTAAAATAAAAATGGAAGGAATAAAATTTTGTATTTTTATATTAGAAATAAAATTTGATATTTATCCTAATAAAATTAAATAACTAATTAGTTATATTTAAATAAATTAAATAAATTAAATAAAAATATTTTTAAAAATTAATCAAATCAATTAGTCAACACAAATAATTAGTATAATTAATTTTATTTGATTTATTGAATTCAAAAAATAAATTAGAAAATAATTGATTGAATTAATTAGTTGATATAATTAATTTATTATAATTGATTGGATTTAATGAATTAAAAAAAATAAATAGAAAAATATAGGAGACAATGCTTTTTTTAACTAAATTAATATGTATTTATTGTATTTAATCAGTATAAGTAACAAACCATCTATGTTATTATGTACCTTATAAATTAATGAATTAAAATAATTGATATAATAAATTATAATTATTTGATTGATATAAATTATAATAAATTGTGTGATATTTAAATACCTAATCAAATCAATTAGTTGATATAATTAATTTAGCTGATATAGTTAGTTGATATAGAAGTATGCCACGCTCATCATGAAGTGAAAAAATTTAATTTTTATATAATAAAAATATATATTCTTATATATATTATAGAAATATGATTTAATTCCATTAACTTGCTTATTTTTTTTAACTTGTCACCTATATTCAGCATGGAATTTTAATTTTTCTAAAATAAATTTAGAAGAGAGAATAGTACTTTTATTTTAGAGAGAAAATAAATTCATGAAGAATTGAAACCTCCCTTTCATTAGTTGATAATGCATTAAATATTAATTTTATATAATTATAATAAATATATTTTCCTAAATTAGTATAACCATACATTATTCATTAAATGTTAATTGTAATATAAATATAATAAAGATATTTTTGTAAAATAAATTTAAAAGAGAGAAAACTGCTTTCATTTTAGAAGAAAAATGAATTTATGAAAAATTGACACCTCACTTCAATTAGTTAGGAAAAATATAATTTTAGTATATTAAATAGAAGTATATTATTATTATTATTATTATTATTATTATTATAATTAAAAATATTTTCGATTGATAATTGATAAGTAGTTTAATAATGTATTAAATATGAATTTTATATAATTATAATAAAAATATTTTCCTAAATTAGTATAATTATGCATTATTCATTAAATGCATTCATTTTGGAGGAAAAATAAATTTATGAGAAATTCATACCTCACTCTCATTAGTTGAGAAAAAAATCAATTTTAATATATTAAGTAAATTATATAAATAGAAATACTTGCTAAGTATATATAAAAAAGAAGATATATAATTATATATAATATAATTTCTATATATGTAACCGATATAAATTGTTATAATTATAGAGACTTGCTATAATTATATTAAATTTAATTATGAATGTAAATAAATAAAAGTGATAATAATTAATATTTTTTCTTTTTTATATTTAATATTTACCGTAAATATAAAAAATATTGAGAAAAAAAGTAGGTACTAACTTTATTTTATTTTATTTTACGTCATGAAATTTTTTACTAAAATTAATGGAGGAAAAAAATCTTTATGATTATATATCAATCTCAATCACAATAAATAAGATGAATCGGTTGAGCAACTAACAAATTTAACGGATAAATGTTATTTTCCATTTATGGAAAAAATGAGGTAACATACACGCATGCGTATATTAATATAGGAAGAATATATACTCACAGCTTTAAAATCTTTAAGAATATTTGATTGTATTATCTTTCAAGTCAAAAAATTCATCTTTTATTTTTATTAAATATTTATATTAATTTAATTAAATGCGTGCTTTAATAAAAGGAAAGATTATTATTATTATTATTATTATTGAAGAATAACGACAATTATCATTATTAATATTAAATTGATTATTAATATATATATTGAATTATCATTAATATTAAATTAGTTATTTATATATATATTTAAACTTGATTATTTATGTTAAATATATTTAATGATTATTAAAAATTAATCATATAATTATCATTATTAATAACCTATTATTAATAATTAATTTATATTTCTCTAAAATATAATTTTCTATCTTATCTTATTAATAATTATCACTATTTTTTGAGTTTATTTATTTATTTTTCATACTAAATCAAATTTAACAATATAATTATTATTATATGTTAAGTTTAACAAAAATTTTTTAACATAAAATACAAAAGAACTATTTATATTTTATTTTGAGACAAATATAATATAATAAGTGATATATATGTATATAAGTATTAATTTTTTTAAAAAAATTTTGTGGGGGCAAATGCCCCATTTATATTAAACGTGGGTCCGTCCTTGACTGTGAAGGAAGATGGGAGTTGTGAAGGGTAGGCGGCGATGGACTCAACAACAACGATAACGGGAGCTATGCGATTTTTTGTGAGGAAGCCGAGAAGAAGAAGATTCTGGTGAGGATGACTGAGTTTATCTTGCATGGCTATAGAGTATAGACTGAAGCTATGAATCACTGAATCTGTGATGTGAGGCAAATCCTAATTCCTAAAAAGTATTTATATGTATATATTCGAGGCAAGTACACCCTAAACTCGACCATGCCCTGTCCTGAGCAAAATCTGTCCCGACTCGGGTCAAGTTATTACCCTTTCCATCCGAGTATGGACGGGTCAGGTACCCGCGTATTCGGAAACTCCTGCCAATTCTAACTACGTATTGATACTCTATTTATTAAGAGTTTATCGTTAGCCAATGGATTGCTATATACACAAGGTGAGATTCTAACTCCTAATAGTTGTTTAAGCAGACGAGTGAGATGATCACTTAACAAACTCAAATTAATTAAGACAAATATTAATTATTTTTAATATTAAAAATTCTGAGAGTTTGATTTTAATTATAACTTTGTAAAATATTTATAATAATAATTACTATATATATTATTTAATTTTTTAATAAAATTTTTTATATAATTTTATGTATTATCCCGTACAGAATACGAAAATATACAGCAGTTAAGTATAATTACACAATATCCTTTCCACACTCTTATATATTTAGGAGTCAACTACATATAGTATTTTTTTAGTGAGTATCTATTCTACAAGGAATAATAAAGATATTATCTCCCAAAAATATTCCTGGTATATAAACCCACATTTTATCATTTTTTGACACTACCCAAATCTCTCAAAAATAAAAGTGTATCTCAACATATAAAGTATAAACCGTACATATTTCTCATTGAATTTTTCTTTCTCTTCCGTTTAGTACGAAGAAAACCAAATGAGTCACTCACTATTTATAGGAGTGGTTCTTAAATGTTACCTACTAACTTTTATTGTCCATAATTTGAATTTCTTTTTTTTTTTACCCATTTTCAACATATGCAAAATAACCGAGTTACTGTGCATAGAGTAAATTTGAACCTCCTTTTTTATTTTTCAACATATACACAGTGATCGAGTTACTTTGCACAAATGCATTTCAATTTTTTCGTTTCAAAATTCTCCAACCACTATTTGCACAGTGGCTAGATCCCACAATTCTCCACTTCGAAACACCGGACAAACTTAGAGCAATCATACTCTCCTATAAAAATACATGCACTTAGAATTAAACCATCTCAAGAATTTCACTTTGTTAAAATTTATGGTAAACTTGTTAGCAGCAACATTGACATAACTCCACCATATATCCTGCATTCCTGCATCAACGTCAATGTCCATGTGCAATTGTAGACCTTTTCTCATGGTAGCCCAATGCATCATAAGGATATCCTTCTCATATAAGCTTCTACCTCAAACTCTCTCTCTAAACTGACTCCAATTGGGCAAAATACCATGTCCAAGCTTGAGTTTTTCGAGTGCCACGTGTAATGCCAATACGCCTTGCAACTATACATTAGAGTAGTGTGTTTACACGGTAATTGGTACTCCAAAATTCCGCACCTCACCTCAACCAAGGTTAACTCTCGAACAACAAAGAATAATTTTTTCTCAGATCTGGAAGATTAGATAGCACCACATCAATTACACAAGTATACTAAGAATTGAATTTTGCACCCGTCGTAGCCTCCAATTGAATAATCATAGGCTCCATGCAAACCAAATGTTCTAATACCACTTGTTGAAAAAATAGAAGTACTGACACCATTTCCCACCAAGAATTAACCTCAATAACAGAAAAATAAATTTGACGAAAAACTATATTAGTGAATAGTAATCGTATGTATCGATAATACAGTATACTTATACAATATAATACAGAAACCGTATACATCAATGGTCTATGTACGTTTCTGTAAATAATATTGTACAATATATTCAAATAGTATTATAAAATTAACTGATGAAATCAGTTACGTTTTACCTGAGAAAAAATAGTGGAACAGCTGCAAAACGCAACTTGCGTTTGGCAGAGGAGAAAAACAAAATCTCGAAACGTGTCCCTGCTACCTGCATATCGATATGACTCTGAGATTTTACCAACCTCAAAACTTCAAAATACAACCTGCGTTTGGCAGACTGCAGTGGCAAAACGTAAGTTGCGATTGACAGCCTCCCCACATGCATACATTACACCAGTATAATAGAATGATGGAACCAGTGTATAAAAGCAAAACACAGGCCACACTTATATTTGCTTCAAATTTTCTTATGCTGGGAGTGGGGGTAAGTGGTGAAAGGGTTGGAGTAGAGGGTGAAAGGGGTAAGTGGTGGGAAGAAAAACCAGTGAAGATTTGGATTTTTATTTAGTGAAGAAGTAAAAATATCTCGTAATTTTATTTTATTTGAAGAACACATTGTTAGATATTTATATTAGCCTCAAATGATAAACGTTTTTTATTTAATGTTATGGTGAATAAATATATTTATTTTTATGTTTTGTATTTATATTATAATTAATAAGTTTATTGTTAATTATATTGTATTGTTATTATTATCATTATTATTATGATTAGTATATTGTTGTTTATGATAATGGTAATAACTTAAAAGTTAATTTTTAATAATAAATAGGACTGTTTAATGATTTATTATTATTTTTTAGAATAATAATAAAACTGTGTCGTTCTTAGTATTTTTTATAATAATAACTGTAATAGGTAATCGATTATTAACAGAGTATTTTTTTTTTTAATTTTGTTATGGTTATTATTATTGTTATGATTATTGTTATTATTGTCATTAGTAACCTTATTATAGTTGTTATTATGGGAACTGTTTACTGGGTATATTATTATTATTATTATTATTATTATTATTATTATTATTATTATTATTATTATTATTATTATTATTATTATTATTATGTTTTAGTCCGTCGAAAAAAATTGTTAGCATGAGTAGTGTAGGAATAATTTACTGTATAGAATAATAATAATAATAATAAATTATTAATATTTTTAATAATAAATAAAAAATACTGTGTAATAATAATAATAAATTGTTATTATTTTCTAATGATGAATAAATAATGTTTAATAATTTTTTATTATTTCTTAGTAATTTATGATTATTTTTGTTAAGATAATAGTAGTAATAATACTGTTTAGTTATCGTTTTTTTTTTGTTATTATTATTATCAGTAAGATTATTATTATTATTGTTAGCCATTATTATTATTATCTTCTGATAATAAATAAATAATGCTATTTAATAAATAAATTTTGTTTTTTTAATAATGTAATATTATTTTTTAATAATATATTATTATTTTTTAATAATTTATTATTATTTGTTAAGATGATAATAATTATTATTTTTCTTTTTGCAGACTAACAGGAATTTGTCGCCCAGAAAATTCGATCCGCACGATATGTTTAACGAGGTAGCTACGGCGGCACTGAAATTTACTGGGTTTCAACACGTTTTGCGAATAGGCGAAATGAGAGGTCATTCTACACTACTGAATGCCATGGTGGAACGCTGGAGGCCAGAGACTCACATGTTTCATCTTCCGGTTGGTAAAGTGACGGTGACGCTGGAAGATGTGAGCTATATTCTTAGTCTCCCGATTAGTGGGGAGGCCGTTACGGGTAGATCAGACAGCAATCACCAGTTTTTGGTGGAGAACTGTATTGCGTGTTTTGGTCGGGAGCCCGGTCCGCAAGATCACGTGTTGGGAAAGGTTAATATTGCATGGATCCGGCGGTGCAGAGACACCGAGCCGTGTGACCCTCAGGAGTCTGTTGAGCGGTACGTCTGGGCACACATTTTCTGCGTGCTCGGAACAATTATGTTTCCGGATAAGTCGACCACTTCATTAAACTCGAAGTTTCTACCGCTACTTCAGGATTTCCATCGGATTTCAGCAAATAGTTGGGGGGCAGCCAGTCTGGCACACCTATACAGATCGTTGTGTCATGCATCACGATACAACTGTAAAGAGATGGATGGCCCACTGATACTGCTTTTTGTTTGGGCGTGGGAATGTATGTCGCGTCAGAAATAATACCCACACCATCAATGGTAACAACATATCTCCGCAAATTGGTTAGGAAAAATTCCTATGCGTCTGCTGTCTCGCCCTCGACTATCGCAAATGCAATAGGCACAATGCTTTTATTCTCATCTTGTGCAACCACTACCAGAAGTGCACCTTTATATTTTCCGTACAAGTGCGTGCCATCAACCTGCACTAGTGGCTTACAGTGTCTGAATGCTACAATACACGGATAGAAGCTCCAAAAAACATGGTGTAGATAGAACTCTTACACCTTGAACCTCCTCACTCTCACGGTAAATGGAGAGTGTTTTAATTTGAACACGAGACCTTGGTATCTTCACCGTCATTGCTTTCGACCATACTGGTAGAGTTTGGTAGAAACTTCCCAATCACCAAAAACCATTACAACAGCTTTCTGCTTTGCCAACCAAGCCTTGCGATAACTCACAGTGTAGTTGAACCTAGATTGAACTTCTGCAATAACAGACTTTACCTTTATCGAGGGGTCTAATTCGACCAACGGCCTAATGGCATCCGCAATTGTGTCCGAGTCCAACTTGGCATGATCTTGTGAAATCGTGTCCATGGTGCATGTGTGCTTGCCATTGTATCTCCTAATCTTCCAACAAGCTTTTTTCCGAATCAAGCTAGCTCGGATAAGCCAGTCGCAGCCTGCACCATACCCGTTGCATTTTGCATAGAATGTTTGTGGCTCTGATGCCCCATTTTAGGGTTTATCTTGTGTTTAATTTAGTAGATTTTATACATTATTCTCACACTTATTCATTGAACTCCCATGTTTTACACATTTTTCTTTCTAATTTTGTGCTTTGATTGAAAACATGCTTCTTTGACCTTAAATTTGCTAATTTTAATCCTCTTTTATTACCATTCGATGTCGTGATATGTTTGCTGAGTATTTTCAGGGTTTATAGGGGCAATAATGGCTTAGAGGATGGAAAGGAAGCATGCGAAAATGGAATGAACACAAGAAAATGATGTTTTGGGAAGCTGGCAGCGACGCGCACACGTACACGTGACAAAGCGTCACGTGCTGCAGATATCAGAACTCGCTAGGGGCGATTTCTGGGCTCTTTTTGGCCCAATTCCAAGCCCAAAAACACAGATTAGAGACTGCAGAGTGGGAGAATCAAGGAGACACTTATCATTATTCACACATTAGGTTTTAGATGTAGTTTTCTAGAGAGAGAGGCTCTCTCCTCTCTCTAGGTTTTAGGGTTTTTAGGTTTAGTCTTTCTCAATTTCAGATTTCTATTATGCTTTAATTTAGTTTTTCTTCTACTTTTATTTGTTCTAGTACTTTAGTTCATCTATTCCTCTTGCTGATTTCTCTATTTTTCTAATTTAGTTTATGAATTCTCCATGTTAGATTCAATTTTCTTTTTAATGCAATTTGAGGTATTTCATGTTTATTGCTTCTCTCTCCATTTGTTATTATTGATTCCTTACAATTATTGGTCTTAGATTTCGTATTCCCTTGTTAGTTTTCCATAGTTTTATTTTGTGCCTTCCAAGTGTTTAATTAAATGTTTGGGAGGATTTTAATTTAGAATTTTATGTTCTTAACTTGGATTGATTATGTTGAGTTAAGAAATTAACTAAATTAATTAGTGATGACAAACATTATTTTTGGCAAAATAAATAATTAGTGTTGATTAATTTTAATTGCATATTACTAATTATTTATAAAATGTTGCAGGCCAGAATTTGAATTATAGCCCAAATGGAATGGAAACTAAAACAAGATTGGTGGGCTGGTTAAACAAACAAAACCCAAAAGAAACAAAGCCAAAATCAAACGAGTTGATTAATGGATGTCTGATCCAATCCCGAGCTGATTTCAATACCCTCCAAACTTGATCTCACATCACAAGCAACATTCCTCTCCTCTCTAACCATGTCAAATCACAAACTCAGAAAAGTGAGAAAGAGAAAGAGAAAGCTTCTTCCCTAAGGTGATCATCACAGAAGCAATAAAGAGAAAGTCCTAGCTTGAAACTCAGAAGTCTATTCAACCATTTCAAACCAAATCAAGCTTAGGTTAAAGGTAACCCATTTCCTTTTACATGCAACACACTTTCTCCTCTTCTTCCCAACTCTCTGCAAGTCCGAAAATGGTATACAAGGGAAAGTGGCTTTCTGCCCTAATCTACTGTGTATCGACGGTAACAAATGATTCTTGGGGACCAAGTAGCTTCTCAATAGTTCATATTCGGTTGACCATTGGAAGATTTTTGTGGTTGCTGTATTATGGCTTTCGGTCAAGATAGAGAAGTCAGAAGTAAAGTTTCTAGAAAAAGTGAACGGCTGGGTTGGTGAAACTCAGTGCTCAAGAAGTTGACCTAGGGTGAGCAACCAAGGAACATGCAAGGAGATAAAAAGAAGCTTGCTATTCATTCAGAAAAAAGGAGAAAAAACCAGAGTTGAGAGAATTGTGTTCTACAAAGAAGTTTCTCTACTTGGATAATGCTTTCTTTCAAAGAAGCATTCGGCCAATACTGAAGAACTGTATCTGAGGTTTGCAAATCTGGTTTTACACATAGCAAAGAGGCTGCTGATGAAGTCAATCTCTTTTATGTTTTACAGATTGTGATGTACTTTTCTATGTTTATCTTTCTGTCATTTCTTGTGTGAAAAGGCATATTGAGAGAGTTCAAGTAAAAGCCATGAGTGGAAAAAGGCGGAGTGATACACTTGAGAGAAAAGCCTAGAGTTATTTTCTGATTTCTTTAGGTATGTCTATGTCTTGTATCTTGTACCTGTAAGGTATCCCGTTTCTTAGTTGGGTTAGCACTAAGAGTGAAGAGTTAGGTATTAGCATAGCCAATGTCAAGTTAGGTTAGAACTTGAGTCTGAAATTGGTGTATGTAATACTTTTAACTATAGTGGAAATTCCTCCATTGTTGTGGAGGAGACTGAACGTAGGTTGCATAGCAGAAGGCAACCGAACCAGGATATATGCCGGTGTTAGCTTTTCTCTTCTCTGCTGTGTTCTGTTTTCTGTTATTCATGAGACAAAAATAAATTGTCTCATAAATTTCCGCTGCTGAGTACAAACAGAATCAGAATTGAAAGTTTGTTTTTAAAAGGTTGTAACAGCAACTTAAAAGGAAGGCATAGATTCAACCCCCTTCTCTGAGCCTACCACAACCTTCAGATTATTTAGAGACTCTTGAGTTATCAAAAGTCTTTTGTTGATTGGTAATTGAGACTTGCTAGTTGGCTTAGGCTTCACTAAATCTAGTCTTTGATTAGGACTTGTGAACCTAAGTTGATTTTGCTCACTTAACTTACCTTCATTGTTAGAGGTCAACTAAGTGAAAGCAAAAGGCAATTACCATCACAATTAATAATAATAATTAGGATAAGACTTCTAATTTTCTTTCCTTGCTAAGAGCTTACTTAATTATTAGTTTATTCTTCTTGCAATTTATATTTCCTTGTTCCTTATTTCAAAAACCCAAAAAGATACTTTTCCGTAACCAACTGTAAAAACACTTCCCTGCAATTCCTTGAGAGACGACCCGAGGTGAAATACTTCGGTTAATTTTATTGGGTTTGCTAATTGACAAACAAATTAAAGTTGATTGAGGTTTAATTGTCGGTTTATAACGGTACTTGCAACGCAATTATTTTTGTGAAAATCTTTACCGATGATTTTTTCCCCATCAAGCTCAGACTCATACACAGTGTAATCAAATCCTCCAGAGATGGTGTAGCTTTTGATTGCAGATATCACCAACTCTCTCGAACAAAATTCTATTCCGACATTAAATTCGCTATCTTCCGCCGCAGCGTTGCCTTCACCTATGACATGCGCACCACCATCAGTCAGACAAGGTAAATAAAATAGGCACTATAGGAAACTTGAGTTAATAATCATAACATACACGTATTCTCATACTCAGGAAATTCTGGGGCATGCATGGCTTCGAGATCTAGAGTCCGCATAAAAGACGGAACACCAAACAGGTGCTGTCTTACAATCGCATTCGCTTCATTTTGCACCGCCGGATTACCTGGCAAGTCTCCGTCGTCGTTTTTGTCAATGACTTCATAGTTAGCTTTGAATTTCTCTTCACTGTCATTATTATCTTCTTCCCAATCTATATCCCCGAGCTCATCGACATTGACCTCATTGCCGACCGCACCCATCCCCGACTGCTGTTCAAACTCAACGTACAGCTCTATCATCAGCACTTGATATCGGGTTTGTTGATAAATATACAACATCTGCTGCATACTGGCATCATCAGTGATGGGAATTATTTAAAACTGTATTAGCCCACCAAATACCTGCACATGACTTCTGTATAAAAGATTGCTCACCCTTTTCAAAATGTGGCTTTGAATGTTATTACAAAGATCATTTTGCAACTTGACAAAACTCATGGTACATGGAATAGCAAATGACAATGGACATTCACAAACAAAAGTCACTCCATGTGTGTTTGGTATAAACTCACCGTTATAATATACTCGCAAATTTGCAACACCTTCTATAACTTCAGCCTCAACTAACTCTATTTTTTTGACACAGTTAACTGCCAAAAAAGCACACAACTAAGGACTTTATGCAAGAAAGAGTAAGAGGAGAAGTGAAGATGAAGATGAATGAAACCGGACTTCATATTTATAGACAAAGCTGTGAATTTAAATATTATTTTGTGTATAAAACGCAACCTGCATTTTGGGACTTCCAAGAAAAAATTTCTGACACTCAAAACGCAACCTGCGTTTTTGGGCTTAAAAAAAGAGCAAAAAAAAAAAGAAATAAGCCAAGGGAGCAAAAATATTACCTGAATCAACCAAACTAAAAATTGCTTCACGAATCAGCCAAAGCACATTACTATGTAATTCGAACTAGCTTGGTTCGAACTCCATAAACATATAATTCGAACCTACTTGGTTCGAACTACATGTAGTATAATTCGAACTTGGTTGGTTTGAATTACACTTGTGTTCCACTCCCCTAGTAATTCGAACCGAGTTGGTTCGAATTACTCTCAAATTATATCAAATAGTAATTCGAACCAGGCTGGTTCGAATTACTAAGCATGGGATCTTAAGTAATGAAACTGTTTTGTTACCAGATTTTTAAACGAAATGTCTGTTGAATGCACACGGCAATAAATAAATCTACAATTTAAATTAATACGTTATGCGGAAATTAAATAATATCAAAACGCAAAGTACAGATGTTTTCATAGTAAATGATAGACGATAAAGCAATAAGTAACACATACATACATCAACTGATAAATACATAGACGAAGATAGGTAACATACAACATGGCACACAAATCATCTAAATAGGTGCGACCCCGTAAAGCAACGACGTGGTACTCGTGTCCTCTGACCTCTCCGAATAAGGGGCTCCTCATCCTCCTCGTCCTGCGGGGCTGCCTGTGCAGGCGTCCTAGGCTGGACATGTAACGGTCGGGATGAAGACGTCCCGGCAACTGAATGTGACCCAGCAGTATGTGCCGAAGCTGGGGTACCACCCAAAGCGAAATAGTCAGGAGGAGGCACGGAGGGAGGCTCATTAAGATCAACATCTAATGGTCCCTGTGTCCCCGTCGTCTGACTCCGGCCACGGGCAGCCTCATCCTCCTACATGATGGCACTAATCTCATCGAGGAACTGTGGTCCACCAAAATCCGCATCAAGACCAACACCGGCAAGGAAGTCTGAGAACGTACTGCCCGGACTCACCCATGGCGTACTCTATTGAAGTGTCTGGTCGTCACCGGAAACACCAACGAAGTAATCTTGGAGCGGCCCCTCCCCAAGTCCAGCCTCATCATGGGTAGAGGGATCTCCGATAGTGTACCCCTCTCCACCCTGCCCACCATGATGGGGACTAACAACCCCGACTGTAGCCCCTCCCCCACCGGCCACGTCACTAAGATCACCATCGTCGTGCCCCGCAACAGGCGCCCTCCGACTGTCTCCACGCCCTCGTCCTCGACCACGACCCCGACCTGCCTCATCAGCCTCTTGCATAGCCTGGTCTAGCCACCTCCACTCACGCTGGCTCCGTCATGTCCCGACTCGAGCTCTTCTCTCTACCCGACGCCTATCAGGGACGTCGTCAACTCGATCCATGTCAGGAACTAGCCCAGGACCCTCTGTGATGCCTCCACAGGAATAGGAATGCCCCTCGGATCCCCCAAATACATCTCTGGTGACAAGAACCTCTTTCCATGCTGACTCCACCAATCTAGGTATGTGTGCGACGGTCCAGGGTCCGCAACAACATCGAACCGGAGGACGTGGTCCGCACGACTCTCCCAATGAAGATGCCAATGCTGCAAAGCGGACGGGAACCAACGATCACCGCCTTTCCCGTCCTTCGACATCAGAAAGTCGATGTTCAGAGCGGAACGCGGTCGGGGTTGGACACCGCCGAACTGTGGTAGAACCCTATCTATCTGATGCCACTCTATGACGGCAAAGTATATCAGTGACGTCACAGATCGCCACAACGCCGTGTGTCGAGGCTCCAACGCCTCCGGATGCACAACCTGCAGTACCTCGGGGGAGCTATATGACATCCAGATAAACTGCACAAAAGTTATAAAATTGTCAAGCAAACTATTTATACAAAATCTTAAAGTCTAGTTATTTAAATAAAAGTAACCGAAAGTATACTCACATCCCTGGGCTGTAACATGTCTATCTGCAGTCTCCACATCTGCACTCTAGGACCCTTATCGCTAACGGAAGGGTTATAACCTGACCACCTGCATCAGACATGGGTGTTATTTCTAAATAAAAGTATGATAGAATTGTAAAACAGCACAAGCGTACATCAACATTAGCTAATTTAACTTGAAATAGAACAGTAGATTACCTCGATGCCAAAGGCCAGCTGCACGTATCATACTCAGTAGGCCTAAACCTAGGAAAGCGCCAAAAGATCTAGGACTGAAGTAGCTGAAGTGGGCCCGCTAACTTCACCACATGTCGGTTCGCCACTCGGCACATGCACCGGTACAACCATGCCAATGCTGCAGACCCCCAACTATAGGAACCCATCTCCTCAATCCTAGCTACGTAGGGAAGCCATCTGATGTGAATGTGGTTACCGGACTTGTCGGCAAACAGCTGAATGCCCAACAACATCATGATATAGGCACGAGCAAAGCGCCGTACGGTGTCCTCATCGGCTCCCTCGGGGCACTCTCCAAATGTCTCCTGGAACCAGCTGCAGTTTACTGTGAACTTTTGAACCTGGCTCGGAGGATGAATCACTCCAAGAAACTCCTCGAACCACACCCAAGCAGGACGTCCACCCTCGATATATATATATATATATATATATATATATATATATATGGAAATCCGTAAGGCAACCGCTGACATAACGGCCGTCTACTGCCAACCCCAACTGGTATGCCACGTCCTGAAGCATGATCATGCACTCTCCGAAGGGCATATGGAAAGTGTGCATCTCAGGACGCCACCGCTCCACAAAGGCACTGAGAAGGGGCTCATCTATCTTGAACCATCTATCGTTTAGCCTCACTAGATGGTATAACCCCGCCATCTGCAAGTACGGCACATACCGCTCATCGAGTCGCATGCCCTGTTGCCGCCGCATGCTCCTGATGCATCTCTGTGACTGGGCATTACATGGACCACATTAGTAGATCGACATAGAAAACCAGTAACAAAAATGAGTAATAACAGAAACCACTTATCGAAACCAATAACACAATATACATATGAAACCAATATAACAAACCGCTTACAAAGGCACATAGTAAACCACTAATAAAAACTACTAAACTGAACTATCAACAAACCACATGCTTAAACCGCTAACATAAACCAGAAGCTATTCCATTTACGAAAACCACATGCAAATTCACTATCATAAACCGCACATAAAACTACATGATAAACCTCTTCCAATACCACCTAAAGTAATCCGCCAACATAAACCATCAACAAAATAACTATAAAAAACCACTAATATAAACCGCTAACTAAAACCACATACAAAACCTCTAAAAGAAACCACTTGCAATACCACTACGATAAACCACTAACATAAACCGCCACTAAAACCACATGCAAAACCACTAACTCAGATAAACTGATCGCAAAGAAGTGTTCTATCCACTAACCTCGTCGTTGATCACCCCGGCTATATGAGCGACTCTGTCCAACCGATGTAGCCTTGCCGGATAGTCTCCCATCGGCAGAGTTTTCTGTTCGAGTCTTTGTCGGATGGAATCTGGGTCGTTTCTTTGAGATTTGGGTGGGGTATGAGAATGGAGAAGTTGTTCGAATGAGGGTGATTCGAACTCCTTATATAGCCGAAAACTTAGTAATTCAAACCAGCCTTGTTCGAATTACTATTTGATGCAATTTGAGAGTAATTTGAACCAACTCGGTTCGAATTACTAGGGGAGTGGAACACAAGTGTAATTCGAACCAACCAAGTTCGAATTATATGTTTATGGAGTTCGAACCAAGCTAGTTCAAATTACATAGTAATGTGCTTTGGCTGATTCGTGAAGCAATTTTCAGTTTGGCTGATTCAGGTAATTTTTTTGCTCCATTGACTTATTTCTGTTTTTTACCCTAAAAAAAATTTTGAATTTTCTGGTTTCAAAAACGCAACCTGCGTTTAGCCTAAAACAAAATAAAAAAATGGAAATGATAAAACGTAACTTACGTTTAGTGTATTTCAAAATTTAAAAAAAAAAAAAATTTAAAACGCAACTTGCGTTTTAGTTCTTACACTATAGCAGTGTAATTTTTAGAACACGTCGATTTTATGGTTTAACACATTATTTCTTTCCATAACAACAAAAAAAAACAAAAACAGTCTTATAACTTACTGACATTATTTACTCTTAAGTTAATTGACATTTATGTTTAAAATTAATATAAAACATAAATGTCAATAAAAAATATTTTTATTTAGATTAAATAAAATATAAAAAAATTAAAATTAATATAAATAAAATTTTAAATTTTATATTTTAATTTAAATTCTAAAAAAATTGCGTTTAACACATTATGAATGAAAATTAAATTATTAACAAAATTTTAAAATTAATTAATAATTATCATTTTAGTTATTCATTGACATTTAAGAAATCATTATTGAGACTCTTGACATGGAAAAAATGAATAACGTGTACAACCCTGCTCGGATTTTTCTAAGTCTGAAATTACAAAAAAATCAATCAAAATATTTATTATATATTATTTATTTCACAACTTACACGATGATTTGATATTTTGATTGATATAATGTTTTCTTTATTTTCCAAATCAAATATTGTATAAATTTGGTCGGTCTCTTTATTATGATTATCTATTACATCTAAATTTCAAAAATCTAAATTTTAGCGTCTGTTAGAGAATTATACTTTTTAAATTAATTTTCTCATTATCAAAAGTTTTGGTAATAGTTTATTGGACACTAATGAATTATAGGATCAATTTGAAAAAATTTTAAGACAACATTAAGCATTCTATTTTAAATTCATAAATTTATATAATGTAAATTTTTAAAATTTGAATTAAAATATAAATTTTTATTTTTATTTTTATTTTTATTTTTATTAGTTTTGATAATTTTATTTAAATTTATAAAATTTTTTTATTGATATTTATATTGTAAAATTAGTAAAAAGTGTGGTTGAAAAAGTTAATTTGTTCCTATTTATTGGCCTTGCCTGCAAAATTAAACTAAAACTATATTTTTTTTTGTTTTTTGGCTAATTATTGAAATATTTTATTGATATTAAAATAAATATGTTAATTTGTTTCCCAGTTAAATATGCTAAACTAACCGACACAAAATAACTGATTTGCTGCGGTTATACTAATAGTTGCTAGAAACTGCCGCAAAATATTATCCCCGCACCGTTATGCGCTGCATTTCTCGTAAAATATTACCAAATATTTTTTTATTGAACTAATTGTGTTCTTGAGTGAATTATAACATGGCTATAACTCGGCTCCTGGCAGATAGCACCGAGCTATTGTTCTTAACGCCGAGCTAAGAGCTTGGAGGTTCGAGCTCTTCGTCTGAGAGGTATATCACGTTGTGGAGAGAACAAAAAAGGGAGTGTACCTACAAAAGGTACTCCGATACTTAAGTCAGTATTATGTACTCAATGTATGATTAATTACTGAAAAGCGTCTTACCTTCCCTTTTTATAAGGTGAAGTATTCGATGATTACATTTTGAAAGTTCTCCTTCTTTATGGAAAGTAATTTCAGATGGAGACATTTTTTATCCTGATAATCATTTTATCGCTTACCGGTTTTATAACGTAGATTGTCGAGTTATACCATTTAGGTCGATCTATAACGCCCGCATAGGCCGATCTATAACGCCCATATCATACCCCCAAGCTCGACCTAGTCGTTGTTTTAATGAAGTAAGTTGACTTTTGAATAAGCAGGTATAACTCGGCATTGTTATAGCTAGGGAGCCCCTAGTTCAATATTTTTTATTAAAACAAAATTTTGAAAAAAGAAAAAAGTGATTCTGAGTGAAATAATTACTAGAACAGTAAATGTCTCATCACTTAATAGAGTAAATGATTATTGCGGTTACCAAGGCATTGGTAGCCGGTTGGTTTTGGGTAGTGGGAAGCAGTTTTGGTGGATCTCAAGCAGTTAAATTAATTGAAGTTTATGTCTGCTTTGGAATCCTGAGAGTTAAGGTAAGGTTAGGTCCTTTTGGTGAGATCTTGGGGAAAAACAAGGTATTTGAGGAGATGAGTAAGAAAGGTTAGTTTCATGAACTCTTTTCTTCTGTTTTCTCTGTGTTTCTTCTATTTGCGTTGTCTGTTTGTTTGAAAATAATGGATAAGGAAAAAGCGAAAGAAAAAAATACATGATGGTGAGTCATATGACTGGGTTGACGATGATGTAAAGATTCGATTGTCTTTGTTTGTGGATAGTGATAGTGTGGCTCAGATTGATGTGAAAAGGATGGTGAGAGAAGGTTCTGGTGTGCAAGTGGAGTTGCTTCCTTGTGTTAGGTCTGAGCGGGTATTTCATAGAAGAGATGATTTCGAGTTCTTTTACATGTACAGTTGTGTGTTGAAAGAACTTCATGTGAAGCTTCCTTTCACTGATTTCGAATGCAAAGTTTTGAAACTGTTAAATTGCTCACCTTCTCAATTGCACCCAAATGGTTGGGCGTTCTTGAGGTGCTTTGAAATTTTAATGGAATATCTCGAGATAAAACCTTCATTGAAAATGTTTTTTTCTTTGTTCCAAGCCAAGGCAGTGTGGAGAGGAGTCTGGGTTAACCTCAACAGTACTCCTGGGTTTAGAATAT